>NC_138211.1:20206737-20524237 GCF_964194415.1 Vipera berus | reverse complement strand
CAGCCACGATCTGCTTAATGCTTCTGATGCAGCAGCTTCTGCTACAAGTGCAGATTACATCAGTTCTGCTGATTATCACAGTTGAAGCTAAGCAGGCAAAATCCTCAGATTACAATCAAGTAATGGATAAATGCATGATTCATAGACAAATGCTCGTGGCTCAGGAACAGCTGAGATATCCCAAAATGCCCAGTAATTTTAATCCTTTGATAGCAGTTATGGAGATATTTTATCTACTCTGAGTCTCCCCAGTTCATTTCCTTGGATTGATGTCGTGGCCCTGGGTTCAAGGTCCATGGGAGAAAGAGAAATCCCAAGAGGCTATTGATAAGAAAAGATGGAGGCAGATCTCGATCCCCTTAATGCCACATCACTATCATCACCACCATCATCGTCGTCGTCTATTAGTACTACTAAATCACACATTTGTCAAAGTGAATCTGAAGCATTTTTCCTGTAGTCACCATTGTAATGTTGTTGCTATTTTACTTCCATTTAATCATGTCTTGATTGTCGGAGACTGCCTGGACAAGTCCCTGCAGTTTTCTTGGCAAGGTTTTTCAGAAGTGGTTTGCCATTGCCTCCTTCCTAGGGCTGCGAGAAAGTGACTGGCCCAAGGGTAACTGGTTGGGTTTGTGCCCAAGGTGGGATTGGAACTCAGTCTCCTGATTTTAGCCTGATGCCTTAATTACTACCTCAGACTGGCTCTCTCATTAGTGTGATTGCTATTATTTTAAGCACCACCCTTTTCATATAATTCCCAGGGCAATTTGCAAAATGCAATTTAAAATGCAATAAGAATATACAAAACAAGAGCAAATTTGGAATCGGCCCCTATCTGCTTCTTGTGAATCTCTGTTGACCATGGGTGAGGAAAATCCTGGGCTAAGTGTGGTCTGGTGGAGCAGTACTTTTTTTTATGGATCTAGATCAGCATTTCTCAACCTTGACAATTTAAAAATGGGTGGACTGCAGCTCCAAGAATTCCTCAGCCAGCCATGAGGAATGCTGGCTGGGGAATGCTGGAAGTTAAAGTCCATCTATCTTAAAGTTCCCAAGATGGAAAAACATTGATCTAGAGTCGTGGTGGCCCTCTCTGTGGGCACGCAGGCTGTTGCCCCAGTCCTGTGCCTTCAGCTGGGTTTTAGAAAACCTTTTCGCTTTAGGCCTCTGCCGCCGTGTGCAAAAAAAATAATCAGTCAATTTCAACTTCTCGCGGGGAAAAAAAAGATCTCGCAAAGTTGGAATTGATGGATTGAACTTTTTAGTCCCACCCAGTCTGCCGTTACCACTGCAGCCACGCCCACCCAATGGGCCACGCCCACTCGGCACCCAATGATAGATAAGTGGGGTTTGGGTTGCAGTTCGGGCACTCGGTCTCTAAAAGGTTTGCCATCATTGATCTAGAGCCTTGGTTTCTGTGAAGGCCTAGCTATGGCCATCAGAAGCCAGTCTGAACTATGGACCAGCATGGAGTGGTAGAGCATTTCAAGATAGGAATCCCAGTTGTATTGCTAGTTACTTTGTGAGTCCATGCTTCTGTGCCCTTAAATATTTTTTGTAGACCTTTGCTTGTGAGGAAGCTTATTTTTAAAGCCATAAAAATAAAGCATCACAAAGAACAAACACTGTAAAAATAGAAGTCCAAGCTACCCACTTGGGGATCTTCAGCTGAAACCTTAAATCTCTAGCTGTTTTACCCTCCTACAACTGAGGGTCAACAGCAGAGAGAACAGAAGCTTCCTGGGGCCTTGTGGCTGGATTCACACATTTTGTTAAACCAGGATTTGTCCTAAGTGTGGCTTCTTCAAGAAGACATAGCAACCTGATTCATGCACAGTCCTAAGCTACAAATCTTGATTTACAAGCCACAGAGGCAAGATTCAAAAACCAGGATGGATGGTTGGGACACAAGTCCATGGGGAAGCCAGATACACTTAACGACCGTGTTACTAACTTTACGACTGTGGTGATTCACTTAACTGTGGCTAGAAAGATCGTAAAGTGGGGCAAAACTCACTTTACTGTCTCTCTTAGCAACAGAACTTTGGGGCTTAATTGTTATAAGTCGAGGACTGCCTATAATACAGTTTATAGACATAGAGACATAGACATAGGCAGCCGGCACATGACTAGTTGTCCAGAGTCACATGTGGTATGTGGGCTGTGGGTTGGACATGGCCTGGCTTGGCGTGATGCTGGGACCCCTGCAGTGGCATGTGAAACAGATGCAGAAAAGGGCCTGTTGTGAGAAGAATGCAAGAGTCACCTAAATGGCTTGGAGTCAAAGGGATTTCCTGCCATTCTCCAAGCTGGAGGAAAGCTGCTGGTGAAGGATGCAGCTGGACCAAGAAAAACGCTGCCAGAGGGAGCCTCTGGAGACGTCTGCAAAAGGGCTCAACATTTGCAGGATCTTGGATGGGATGCTGGAGGAAGTGTCAGCAGAGGAGTTATCGGAAATCACAAGCCACCCTCATTTTTCTAAAGAAGAAAAGTCTCCAGGGATGGAGCAGAAGCCAAGGCAGATGGTTTGAGCAAGGCGCAAAGTACAGACGAGAAATCATAAGTGTCCTTCAAAGAGTAACAGATGGACAGCTTAACAGCAAATAAGCAAAGATCTACATCACATCTGCCAGGGTGAATTCATCAGTGGCTCAAACCAGGAGCTTAGTTATTAATTGGTGGGGAGAATGTTAAAAAAACAGAGTGGAAGTATGTTGGACTTTGTGACTCATAATCTGGTAGGGGATGGAAGGAGTTGAAATCCAATGTCTGGAAGGGATCGGGTTGGGGAAGCTGAAGAAAATGGCAGCGAAAATGTGAATTTGACGAAAGTAACCCCGCTCTCTCTTTGACCATGCATTGATAAAGAATAATTAAGACTATTATTGGTCAGGTTGTAATCCAATAATCAAATCTAACAGATCAGCTTATGGTCCTCTGCAGCAAATGGGGAAAGTGTAACTTTGTTCATGTAATAAACTCAACCGAATTATTGAATTAACCCACCTTGCAGATTGGCTCAATACATTGTAGCATAAACCAGCCTTGTGCAACTCTTTAAGTCACAAAAAATATCAAAAAAACAAGCAAAGGTTACCATTAGGAAGTTGTTCAAAGCATCTGCTAGGTTTTTAACTGATCTGGGGACGATTGTTGTGCAAACACTATCAGGCTAAGATAACTCAGACTCTGTCAGTGGGGTGGGTGAGTCCCTAAATTTGATATATAAATAAATAAAATAAACAAACATCTCACATAGCTTACATTCTGTGGAATTGCTGTAAGGAAGGTTGAAAAAAGAATACAGGTAATCCTTATGATTACCACAATGGTGACCAGAATTTCCATTGCTAAGGTAGTTGCAATTGCACCCTTTTTGTCATATTTGTTAAGCAAATCATTGCAGTTGTTAAGTGAATCACATGGTTGTTAAGCAACTCCAGCTCTTCCCCATTAACTTTGTTTGTTGGAAGCCGGCTAGGAAGTTTGCAAATGGTGAGCACATGACCCTGGGATGCTGCCACCATCATAAATATATGCCAGTTGCCTAGCGTCTGAATTTTGATGACACGACCACGGGGATGTTGCAACGGTGCAGGGACCGGTCATAAACCATTTTTTTTCCAGTTCCATTGTAACTTGGAATGGTCATTCAATGAATGGTTGTAAGTCAAGGACTACCTCTGTTAGTTGTACCTGCTGTGCTAAGATTTGATATAATGTGCTTGGTTTGGACTTTGCCATGCTGTGCTTAGCATCCAGCTATTCAATTTTATAGCCCTGGTTTATAGTTTAGTACACTGTGTAAACCCAGTCATTGTGGTTTACTCAATAAACTATGGCTAAAGAAACTGTCCTTTTACAGGGTGTTCAGATCAAATTGAAATAATTAAGACAACCTTCCTTCTAACCAAGTATCGCACTTAATTTTATATAAAGATTTTATATAAAGATTCAAGTAAGTAGGCAAATAAAGTGTGAACTATTCATTAGTGAACCAGTGAGGGGGAGGAAATATTTAATTGGATAATCAGTAGCCTCTCTGTGTGGGGTCAAAACCTGCAAGATGGAGGACTTGACATTGCAAACCAAGTTCTACTGCCCCCTTTTTATACATCTATTGACATCACATTCAACCACAAAGGGGCAATGCTTGGATTTTTATCTTGCAGATTTTGACACCTTCCCATGGACCCCAATACAGTTAAGGTAGACTAATAACAGATCCAGAAGAATTTAGTTACAAGAATGACAGAGACAGAAGCAATGCATATCAGTAGGAAGAAAGTTAAATTATGAAGACTGCCATGTCCCATACTTTGAAGACCTACTCAAAGAGGATTCAAATGGATTATAGATTTACCCCTCCCAATTTGTGGCAAGCATTTGATATCTATTGCTATAGTTTGCCAGTTCAGAAAGGTTAGTTGAGTTATCATTCTGACTTTGTAATAATGCCGCTGGGGTGTGTGTGAAAGCCCTAATAAGCAGGCATATACATAGAATGAAGGCTACTGCTAAGCTTGTAAGCCGCCCTGAGTCTTCGGAGAAGGGCGGGATATAAATGGAATTAAAATAAAATAAAATAAATAAAAATTCTCAATGTTATGTATGCAGGCACCTGCATAGCAACAGCCACCAGGGGGCGTTGGCCTGAACGGTTTTGGCGGGAAACCCTGTTTCGGCGGGAAACCTAGGGCCAACCCCATTGGCTGTCCGCTTACCTGGCCAGGTATTTAAGGAGGCCAGGTAACCCTCATTCTCGAGTACGCTACCTCCTCCAATAAAGAGCTGAACACGTACTCCGGCTGGCGTCTCTTCCTTGCGTCGGACCCACTACACAATACTCAATGTGGAGAATGAGTTTCAAGAAAGGTGGCACTGCCAGTTCATGCCTTTGCTAAGACGACATTTCCAGATGGGATAAGAGAAAATGAGCTGTCCATGGTCCTGTTCACCTCTTCTCTATCAAGACAAAGTTAAGCAATAATAGAACATGGAATAAGAGTTGGAAGAGACCTTGGAGGTCATCTAGTCCACCTCTCTGCATAAGCAATACAATTCCAGACAAGTGGCTGTCCAGTGTTTTCTTGAAAACCTTCTGTGATGGGGCACCCACAACTTCTGAAGGCAAGGCACTGGTTGATTATTTTCACAGTGAAGACATTTCTCCTTAGTTCTAGGTTGCGTCTCTCCTTGATTAGTTTCTCTCCATTGGTTCTTGTCTTGCCTTCTGGGGCTTTAGTAAATAGCTTCCCCTCCTTATCTTTGTGACATCCCCTCCAATTCTGGAACGCTGCTATCATGTCACCCCTCGTCCTTCTTTTCTCTAGCCTAGCCATACCCAATCCCTGCAACCGTTCTTCATATGTCTTAATCTCCAGGTCCCTAACCATCTTAGTTGCTCTTCTCTGCACTCCTTCCAGAGTCTCATTGGCTTGACTTGCTGCCTCCTGACTTAATGGCTATGTTTGCACAAAACACTAAACCACGGCTTAGGCACCACTATACCTAAACCAGACAGGACCCTCTGGAAAGCAGCCACCTCTTTCTCTTCCTTTCTCTGTACACAGAGCATCCATGGCGTTGTGCAGGTTGATTGGGCATGCTGCTAGTTCATAATAAGTACAGGCTGTGCTGCAGGGCTTATACCAAAGCCAGAAAAGGCTGCTTTGTTGGCAAGCAAGATGATAATGTGGCTATGGAGGATAGCTTTGTTTTCATTTTCATCCGTGAGAAACTAGCCAGAGAACCATCATCACGATTTACTAGTACAGAAAGAATGGGCTGTTTTAGCATATATGAGGTTTTAAAAATTCTCTTTAATTGACGGAAATTAGAAAATGTTTTCTCCCTCTGACGGAATGAGTCACTCTGGATTATTTCATTTTCATTCCGCTTATGTATATCTCTCTCTTTCTGATTTCATTAGCATGATAGATGTTGTTTGGGGGTAATCAGGCCAGATTAGATCAATAGTCCTGACCAGACCAAATCATTCCTTATTAGGAAAGAGGTGGGCAACCTGCAGCCCACTCTGTACCATCCCGCTGCTTCTCCATGGCTTCTGAACTTTCCTGCGATCACTTTAGCTGAAACCTGGAAAATGACAGTACGGGTTCTACAATACACTTAACCTGTCACGTTTGATCTAGTGATTAATACACCAGGCTAGAAGGCAGGAGACCATGAGTTCAAGTCCTGCCATTAGCCATGAAAGCCAACTGGATGACATTGGGCCAGCCACTCTCTCTCAACCCAGTTCGCTCACAGAATTGTTGTTGTGGGGAAAATAAGAGGAGGATGCATTTTCTGTCTTGCGTTTATCTGTAAAAATAATAAAGGTGGGATACAAACCATCAAACAAAAAAAAATAACCCAATTTGAAAAACAAAGATCTCCTGTCTGCCCTCAGAAAATCAAGGGAGGATCTCTAACCGTTCTGCATTGTTGCCTTATTCTTCTTAAGACTCTAGCTCCACCAAATGCTGGGCAATTCCACCCCGCAAAAGGTGGTCCATCCTGGATTAGAGGGTGAAAGACTTTGATCTCTGACCTTGACTCCGGTCAGCATGGCTTGTCTGTGGGGAATGAGGGCTCAGTAAAGTCAAGAGGGAGATCAAGGTGCCACCTCTTTTTTACATGCCTCAGAATCCCCCCACCTGACACCCCTCTTGGCAACATGACCAAATGACATGATGTCCCACCCTGGGGACATTTTGATGAGGGACTCTCAAAGGATAATCATACCCAAGACCCATAAAGGACCCAAATGCCTGTACACGAATGCTCAGAGTTTAGGGAACAAACAGGATGAACTAGAAGCACTAGTGCATGAAAGCAGATACGATATAGTTGCCATTACTGAAACTTGGTGGGATGAAACCCATGACTGGAATGTACTGATGGAATAGCTTCAGAAGTTGTGGGTGGTCCCTCACTGGTGGCTTTTAAGAAGAGATTGGACAGTCACTTGTCTGGAATGGTATACTATAGGGTCTCTTGCTCTAGTAGGAAGTTGGATTAGAAGACCTCCAAGGTCTATCCTGATTGATTGAGTGATTGAATCTCATTTCCAGAGTGGATTATCTTCCCACATCTGCATCAGCCAGGTGTGTTGGACTATGTTTCATTATGCCAAACAACATAATGTCAGATCAATCAATTTCCCAATCTTTCTGACATCCAAAAAGCTTCTGTCTGTGTGCTTGATGTCTTATGGGACTGCAGTATTTGGCAATTCTAGCCAAACGTGACTGATCTCTTAAAACACTAAGCAGGACCAGATCAGGTTAGTATTTGGATGGGAGACCACTCCCTGAAGGGCTGAAGGCTGTGTTGTGATTCAGGGTCAGCCTGTGGGTTCGGCAGTTGGGTCGGACGACTCAGAGGAGGAGGGGGGTGTTGAAGACCTTGCTGAGGGGGTTGAAGATCTTGTTGATGAGAGCCCTCAGCCAGGCCCCTCCCACTTGGTCACCACGGAGACCCAGCTGTGTGAGCCTGACAGCGTGGATGAAGATGACCCACAGCTGGCCCTGTTCAAGGATGCCCGACGCAGGAGGCAGTCAATTAGGAGTAGACAGAGGAAGGCAATGGGGCTTCTCGGAAGGAGGCAGAGAGAAGCCACGCCCTGAACTTTATATAAGGGGATTGTGTGGGGAGGGCTGGTTTGCTGAAGGCAACCGCTTGGATAGTTTGTGTTTCTTAAAGCTCCGGTTTCTTGGTTCGTGTCTTGTTTGTTTTTGTAGTAATAAATTTGGCAAGCGTAATTCCAGCCTCTTGCCTTATTGTAAAAGGGGTTGTCCCTGCCTTTTCTGCAGGGCCGGTAGCAGGCTGGTACAGAACAGGCTGAGAAAAATATTCCCATAGGACAGAATGATCAACCCTCTTCCATACAGTTTCAGGGAAGTTGCACAAACATATCCATGAAGTCACCGTTTACAACAGATGCTTTATTTTTATCTTCATTTTTGATCCATTGTCAGGTCTGCCTTAAACAACAACCCAGCTGAGCTGCAATATCAGCATTATCATCCTCTAATCAAGGAACTTTATTTTTTTTTAATTGTCCTAGCAAATGTTCACAAATTCTTCATTTGGGAACACTTCTGGAAAACCTCTCAGCCTCCTTTTACTGGAGCATCTTGTAAGCAGGACAGCGGCAAGGATTAGAGTTAGGGGCTGCTGGCATCTTCCAGTTGCTCCTCCCCAAAGGATTGCCATAAGCTCCAAATGGAATTCATCCCTTTTTCTTGAGTATTTTTTGGAGGATAGATCAGCTCTAAATATCATGAAGATTGGTCCCCCTTTGCTTAATAATAGTGGATAAACACTTAGGAGGCCCAGGGTGAAACTTTCCCTCAGGCCCTGGATCCTTTTTGAGGGGCTGTCACAGAGAAGAGGGGAGTGCAGAACAAGGAGTAACAGATGGAAACTTATCAAGGAAAGATCTAACCTAGAACTGAACAGAAATTCCCTGTCAGTAAGAACAATTAATCAGTGGAATGGCTTGACTCAAGAAATTCTGGATGCTCCATCACTGGAGGTTTCCAAGAAGAGATTGGGCAGCCAGAATGATGTACGTAGGTTCTCCTGCTTGCAAGGAGCTTGGACTAGAAGACCTCCAAGATCCCTTCCAACTCTGTTACTCTGTATTTCGTATCTCCCTTGGCTGCATTGAGCCAATCCCTCTCTCTTAGCCCATCATCCCTGGATGGACCTTGAGCTCTGACTTACAAACAAAACAGAGCTATCATGCTTGATGTCCACTTTCAAAGAGAGTTGAACCAGAGACCTTCTTTCCTTTTGAGGATTTTCATAGGAGAACCTTCCAATGCACTGCAGCTGATCCTGACACATATCAGCTTTTACGATGCTGGCCAACGGCTGTTTTCTGCGCAAGAGATGATGCAAGCGTATCTCCAGGGCAAAAAGGACTTTCAAATTCCGTTGCAGAAAAGGACAGTCATAGCCTGACAAATATCAGAGCCTTGTTAAAGGTGTGTGTGGGGGGGAAAAAAACAACTCCATACTGCGACACTCTTGCTTGATAGTGAGATGGGAAGCACATAAGTTTAGTAAATAAATAAACCTGTGTGCCTCTTGTCATTCATTCCAAGACTTCTGCATCTTATCTGCGTAGCGTTCTGTTCCCCTCCATCAAGAACCTATCAATCGCCAAGGTAAATTGAGAATAATCTTCTTTGTTTTGCTTGCTATTGCTTCTGTGGTCAAAATGTACACTTCATCATCCAGAAGTATTGACTAGCTATATTGGATTGGTGCTAATACATTAAATCATTCTTTGCTGAGCAGTGGTAGTGCAAAGGGGATGCAGATAGAGATAAACAGCATCTACATACCATTTAAAAGAGAGATTCAAAAAGCTAAAAAGGAAAGCCAAAGGCCAAAACACCTCCTTGCCAACAATCAACAGCCAGATAAGCAGGAATTAACACTAAGATTAAAACTAGACCTACAATCAAGCAGTAAACAACACCCCAATCGAGGAACTACCAACTCAGACAATCAAACTGTAATCAACAACCTAATCAAGCAACCAACAAGAACATTTCCACCACAGTGACAAAGCAAGCCATCTATATATAAACAGAGATAAACCCCACTCCCTTCTAGCATTGATGATGTTACTATTTGGGTAATGGAATGTCTGCAAGAAAACAACCAAGCTCAAAGAGTACCAAAGACCCCATAGTCGTCATCATCGTCGTTGTCATCGTCCTCCTCCTCCTCCTCGTCCTCCTCCTCCCTGCAAAACCCACTCCCTTCTAGCATTGATGATGTTGCCTAGTTGGGTAATGCAAGAAAACAACCAAATTCAGAGAGCATCAAGAATTCCCCCGGCCCCCAGGAACAGATCTTTCTAATGGCTCTTAGAGTTCTAAATGCTCCTAGGAAACTAGGAAGATCCCAAGAGATTCTGTAGCAGTTTTGTTTTAGAGACAAGACTTTAGATCAGGGGTCTTCAAACTCAACCCTTTTATGACTCATGGACTTCAACTCCCAGAATTCCTCAGCCATGCACACTAGCTGAGGAATTCTGGGAATTGAAGTCCATGAGTCATAAAAGGGCTGAGTTTGAAGACCCCTGCTTTAGATGAAAATTAACATCATCTGGCCAGATCAGTGTAGGATCTGAGAAAGTTAAATAGTCCTCTGGGTTTAAAAGCATTGTGCTTGTGTGGCAGACGTGATTTGGAAAATAAGCAGTGGTCCACATGATATTGTTCTTTCCACATCTGAAGGACCACATGCTCTCCATCCCTGCTGTGGCTTTGATATGAACCAAGGCCACTGTGACATTTTGAGTTAGAAAGAGAATGGCGGCAAAGGAAAATCTGCTTGGTACAATCAGTTGCAAAGGCAACAGACTTGCTCCTATTAGTAGTAAGGGGGATTCCATGCCAATCCTCCTGCCACAGACTTTCTTCCTTCCTTCCATCTTCCCTCCCTCTCCTTCCTTCCTTCCTTCCTTCCTTCCTTCCTTCCTTCCTTCCTTCCTTCCTTCCTTCCTTTCTTTCTTTCTTTCTTTCTTTCTTTCTTTCTTTCTTTCTTTCTTTCTTTCTTTCTTTCTTTCTTTCTTTCTTTCTTGGATGGCTGTCTTTAACAAGAAAGGGCAGACAGGCAAAGAGTCTGGTATTTTCTGACACATTTTTGTATTTTTTTATGCATTTACTGTATTTCTGTGGTATTTCCAAATGGATGGCTGCTCCCAAAGGAATGGCATCCAGTCAAAAGACATTGCGCAACTCTTCTATGAAAAGAAAAATGGGGGGAGGAGCAGTGGGAAAACACATTACAGGGTGTCCAAATAAAAGATGTCCTCATCTGGGTCCTCAGAAAAATTCCAAGAAATGAAGTAGGATGATTGCATAATTCTCTTTCTTTCTTTCTTTCTTTCTTTCTTTCTTTCTTTCTTTCTTTCTTTCTTTCTTTCTTTCTTTCTTTCTTTCTTTCTTTCTTTCTTCTCTCTCTCTCTCCCTTCCTTCCTTCCTTCCTTCCTTCCTGCCTGCCTTTTCTTTTTCTTTCTTTTTCTTTCTTTCTTTCTTTCTTTCTTTCTTTCTTTCTTTCTTTCTTTCTTTCTTTCTTTCTTTCTTCTTTCTTTTCTTTCTTCCTTTCTTCCTTCTTTCTTTCTTTCTTTCTTTTTCTTTCTCTCTCCCTTCCTTCCTTCCTTCCTTCCTTCCTTCCTTCCTTCCTTCCTTCCTTCCTTCCTTCCTTCCTTCCTTCCTTCCTTCTTTCCTTCCTTCCTTTCCTTCCTTCCTTCCTTCCTTCCTTTCTTCTTTCTTTCTTTCTTTCTTTCTTTCTTTCTTTCTTTCTTTCTTTCTTTCTTTCTTTCTTCTTTCTTTCTTTCTCTTTCCTGTTTCCCTCCGTCCTTTATGAAACAACTCAAAATAATATTCATAGTAACAGCTTTATAACGATACAAACAATAATATATTGGTAACAGTGGGACTATAATTCTTACCTCTTTGATAGATTTCAGATACTTGAATTATAGACAAGAAAACCAGATGCGTCCTTGAAAAACAATGTTCTCTTTCCAAAGTCATGTTGACAATCAGATTAATTTCAGGCCAAAATATGGCAACAGGACAATCAGCTCAAACCGTAAGCACACCAACCCAGCCACTGGCTTATCCCTCCAAATCTTAATGTGCATTTTCCTGCTGCCTTGTGAACATCCTCACAGCTGGCATCCTTAAACTCACAAAGATGTCCATGAGCCAGCCTGTGCCCTGTCCAGCTCAATGGGGAGGGGGGGGAGCACTGAAAGCAGACTCCAGCCAGCCTCCCCCTTTCTCATCATTGCTTTGCAAAATGGACTGAAAAATAAGCCACTCCTTGCAAGAGGCATCTGCAAGGTCGCTTTTCTGCTTGATCTCCCCAGCATTTCTTTCTGTGCTGTGGCTGAGTCAGAAGTTAACCGGCTGAAATGTGGAAGGGCTGCTGCAGAGCTCGGGCATGGGAATAGAGGGATGTGTGGCTGATCCTAGATTGGCATAAGCTGGGGGTGCGGAAAGGGCCCATCAGAGTTCATGTTTCCACTGCCAGTCTCCAACCTAACAGGTGCACCTCAGGCCTCTCTGACTGGGTTCAGATGCAGCCTGGTTTCCTTGCTTTTGATGAAGTGTGCCTTATGAAATCGGCCATTGTGGTCTCCTCAAATGAAGGATTCTTAGTTTACTGCATATGTGTGGCTTCACACTACTGTCATGTTTTTCTCTGGCACCGGAGGCTTTTGTTCATTCACTTGCTCAAAATGTCCAAGCAATCTCTTTGCTCTTTTCACAACCACACCCAAGACCCAACGAATCTGGAGCAACCATCATCTTATCCATGCCAAAAATGTAATAAAAATTAAAAATTAAAAAGGCTGCTAGAAAGCACACAGAAAGAGTTAGCCAGGGAAAATCTGAATATAGATATTAACTTTTTAAAGTAAAAAAATACAGGGTCTACATTCTATGCACCCATGAAGGGTTCTGATAGAAGCCATGATGATTTCACCAACAGAAGAGAATATTTGTAGCTCAGAGTTGAACTGTGGGGTCTTTGGTGATCTCTGAGCTTGGTGGTTTTCTTGCAGATGTTTCATAACCCAGCAAGATAACGTCATTAGTGCTATTGATCAGCACATCAGCACCGATAATGTTACCTAGTTTAGTCATGAAATGTCTTCAAGAAAGCCCCCAACCTCAGGGAGCACCAAAGACCCCACGTGATGATGTTACATAGGCAGTAATGCTAGTGCATATATTAGGTGGTTAATGTGATTTGTGTCAGTCCCATTTGCAGGATGACATCAACGCCCATATTTTGTGGATGTCCACGTCAGGCTGCAAAGTCCTCTCTTTGCCCTTGCCATGATGCACATGGCTTTGTGTTAAGCAGCGTCATCCTCTAGTAATTTTTTCTTCAAATCCAATTTATGAATGTTCCTATCTGTACAGTACAGTTTGGCTGACTTAGTAAAACATGGTTTTTAGGTGCACATAGAAAATGGCTGGAGATTCAACTGCCATCATGATGCCATTTTGACTTTTTTGGATGTCCCTGCATTAGATAGTTGTATGTTGTGTGATTATTTCAGCTTGTTCAATGCCCCATCACTGCCTTTTTTTGCAGGGTGGCAATGGGGGCTAGTGATGTCACAGACATCCATCACTGACCCAAATTACCTCATTTACAGGTAGTCCTCTACTTATCACCACAACTGAGCCCCAAATTTCTGTTGCTAAGCAAGACAGTTGTTAAGTGAATTTTACCCCATTTTATGATCTTTCTTACCAAAGTTATTAAGTGAATCACTGCAGTTCTTAAGTTAGTAACATGTTAAGTGAATATGGCTTCCTCATTGACTTTACTTGTCAGAAGGTCGCAAAAGTGGATCACATGACCCTGGGACAGTACAATTGTTATAGATACATGCCAGTTGCCAAGTGCCTGAATTTTAATCACGTGACTGTGGAGATTCTGCAACAGTCATAAGTGTGAAAGACAGTTGTAAGTCACTTTTTTCAGTGCTATTGTAACTTCAGACGGTCACTAAACAAATGGTTGTAAGTCAAGGACTACATGTACATATGATGTCATTGTAGCTTCTACTGAAGAGCTATGTCTATAGCCTTTTCAGCTCTCTGGCACCTGCCCAGACAGAAAGGAGTTTTTTCCCCAAGCACACTTGGAATTAACAGAGGGATAGAATCAAGGTCACGTGAAGTACTAATACCACTTTACAATGCCTTGGTAAGGCCACACTTGGAATGCTGCATCCAGTTTTGGTCACCACGATGTAAAAAAGATGTTGAGACTCTAGAAAGAGTGCAGAGAAGAGCAACAAAGATGATCAGAGGACTGGAGGCTAAAACATATAAGGAACGGCTGCTGGAATTGGGCATGTCTAGTTTAATGAAGAGAAGGAGTAGGGGTGACATGACAGCAGTCTTCCAATATCTCAGGGGCTGCCCCAAAGAAGAGGGAGTCAAGCTATTCTCCAAAGTGCCCGAAGGCAGGACAAGAAGCAATGGATGGAAACTAGAGAAGCAACCTAGAACTAAGGAGAAACTTCCTGACTGTTAGAACAATTAACCAGTGGAACAACCTGCCTCCAGAAGCTGTGGGTGTTCCAACACTAGAAGTTTTTAAGAAGAGACTGGGCAGCAATTTGTCCAAAATGGTAGGGTTTCCTGACCAGGAGGTTGGACTAGATGATCTCCAAGGTACCTTCCAACATTATTATTATTATTATTATTATTATTATTATTATTATTATTATTATTATTATTATTATTATTATTATTATTATTATTATTATTGTTTTTGTTTTTGTTGTTGTTATTGTTACTTCTGCAAGAATGTTTAGCAAGATTTATTGAGAAAAAAGGATGGTACTATAAGAAGTTTGGCAGCTAAGCAATGAAAGGTTCCTAAAGAGTAGTGTGAGAATCCCTGGTGGGGGGTGTCCCCAAGACCCTTTCATATATTCTGCAAAATCAGAATTACTTCCTAGATATTGAAGATATTTGCAAAATCCTAAAACAATGTCACTGTTCTTACTATTATTATTTGTTAAAAAAGTATAACATTTTTTCATGAAACATACCGGTATTTTGTTGATGTTAATACCTCATGGGTTTAATACAGGTGGTCCTCATTAATGACCACTCATTCAGCAACTATTCGAACTTACTATGTCACTAAATCAGGGGTCTTCAAACTTGGCGCTTTTATGACTTAGGGACTTTGCTGGCTGAGGAATTCTGGGAGTTGAAGTCCACAAGTCATAAAAGGGCCAAGTTTGAAGACCCCTGCACTAAATGAATAAGAGTTATGATGGAGCCTTGTATTTAAGTTGGTTGCAAAATCCCCAGTTGTGTGATGGCAATCTTTGTGCTCAACGCCTGGTTCACAAATAAAATGTCACAGCATGCTGCAACCATGTGATCACCATTTGTGATTTTATTTAATGGTTTCTCACAAGCAAAATCATTGGGGAAACCAGCAAATTAAAAAGATACCAATCATGTGACATCCTTGCTTAACGACATATATGGTGACTGGTGGATGGCAACTGGGAGTGCTGGAATTGCCACTTTAAAAATGTGTGGATTTAAGTTCCCAGAATTCTCCAGTCAGAATGCTGTTGAAGTCCACACATCTTTCAGTGGCCAGATTTGAAAAACACTGGCCTACAATTTATGAAAAATGGTTCCTTTGAGTGCATTACTTGACCTTGAATTCCATAAAGACAGATGCCAGGAAGTTATAAAACTTGTTCAGTTGGAAGCTGTTCTCATCTGTCTTGAAAAGCCTCTTCTGGAATGTTAAGTGTTGGGAGGCCAGACAGGCGGAGAAGAAAGTTGAGAGAGAGATGCTTTGCACCTGCTCAGAGACATTTTTTTAAATTGAACTGGCTCAGAGCCTTGATGCTGCAAACAGATGTTGGGGGGTGGCATGATTTGCTGCCTTATTTTGGTATTCTGCTTCCCTCTCATTCTTGTGTAAGCTTTTGGCTTCTCACACTGGGCTGCAACAACTGGAACTCAAATTATGCTGCCACCCAGGACCTGTGACAATCACAACGGTTTATTGTGTGCTACGGTTGCCAAGGAGAATAACAATTTGTGCACTGCTTACTGGCTTTTTGATTCTGAACAGCACCGTGTGGAGATGTTGATAATGCAGATAAGATCACGTTCAGAGGAAAGTAAGGGACAATTTGGAGCCTAAAGCTAAACCTCAGACTACATTTAAAGTTTTGCAGGGATGATTCTGCTGGTAAATAAAGTTTGGGGATGAAGAAACATATTGATTTCCATATTTTTATTGGCTTCAGTCTCAGGTCACACATCTTGCCTCTACGTGCCACACCCCTTCAGGCTCCGCCCCTTACCTGTCAGATAACACCTTAGCCACCTCCCCTGGCAACTCGAGCCAAAGGCAGGGGCATCCAGGAAGGAGGTCAAAAGATTCAAGATGGTGGCTGTGACTGTGCAATTGAAGCCCCACCCCTTTTTATATAATGTAGAGCACAAATCCATGTTTACCGTATCATGGTTTAATGAAGAAGCAATAATGGGAGGGGATCACTAATCTAAGGTTTATGGCAAGGCTTTGTACACATTAAAAAGTAAAACTACAGAAAAGGCCAGGAGTGTCTCTGCAGAGGAATGAGTCAAAAAAGTCAAGATGGCTGCATGTACATAAAAAGGGGAGGAGCTTCAGCAGCAGCAATCATCTCAACTGTATTGACACTACAGGCATGGCTGAAAACCCCATTCGCTTGGTGTGACATGTAAAGCCAATTGTACAAACTCTGCACATTCTTACAATGCTGCAGTTGCACATTGGTACAAGACTGTTGAGCTATGCTGTAATTCAATTCATTTTGCTCTGGCTGGGCACAGGATCAGCCTTTTTTTCCCCCCACTGGGGTCACACTTTAATTTTTGCAGCCTCACAGGGGACTCGGGACATATGACTAAGGAAAACAAACCCTAGCATGATATCTGATGGTTGTGGTTGATGGCAGGCTCAGCATTGCAAATGGACTTTAAAAGTCATCAGCTGTACAGTCCCGGCAGTGTTAATTTTGGAGGCAGGCGGAAGTGATGCCCTGCAGCTATCAGAGGTTTGAAACAAACTCTTCAGAGGAGCATCCCTGAAAATCCAGCTCCTAAGTGCTAAGCAACTGACATTATTAAATAGATAAATACAGAGTCTCAAGAGAAGAAGATTGTCAGATTTAATTTTATGACTGTGTGTGTAGCGTCTGCAATTTCTCTCTCTCTCTCTCTCTCTCTCTCTCTCTCTCTCTCTCTCTCTCTCTCTCTCTCTCTCTCTCTCTCTCTCTCTGTGTGTGTGTGTGTGTGTGTGTGTGTTTGAGAGAGAGATTCAGGGGAGGAATAGGTCACTTTTTCCCAGTTAATGAGAACAAACGGCAGGTTCCCAACTGAGCAAAAAGCCAATATTAGCAGGGGAAGGTAGAACTCACTTTGCCTTCCCTGCTGTTTCTTTAGCTGCCTTCCAAAAGCAGCTTGGGTTTTTAATCCCCCCTCCTTCCATCACTTGCCAAGACACTCTGATTTTTATTTTTATTTTTTTTATTTTAATTCCATTGATATCCCGCCATTCTCCGAAGACTCAGGGCGGCTTACAAGCTTAGCAGTAGCCTTCATTCTATGTATATGCCTGCTTATTAGGGCTTTCACACACCCCCCCAGCGGCATTATTACAAAGTCAGCTTAATTGCCCCCAACAATCTGGGTCCTCATTTTACCTACCTCGGAAGGATGGAAGGCTGAGTCAACCTTGAGCCTGGTGGGATGCGAACCTGCACTAATTGCAGGCAGCTGGTGTTACTTAAGGAGGCATTAGCCCACTGCTCCACCAAGATGGAGAAGAGACCTTCCAGGTACTTTCTCTTGATTTCCATCATAAAACATAGAATAATAGGGTTAAAGGGACTGAGGTCTTCTAGTCAACCCCACTGCTCAAGCAGGAGAACTTACCATTCCGGACAAATGGCTGTCCAATCTCTTCTTAAGTACCTCCAATGATGGAGCACCAAATGAAAACTGTTCCACTGGTTAATTGTTCTCATGAAAATTCTTCGTTCTTGGTTGGATCTCTCCTTCATAAGTTTCTATCCATTGCTTCTTGTCCTGCCTTCAGGCATTTTGGAGAATAGGTTGACCCCCAATTCTCTGTGATAACCCTTCAAATATTGAAAGACAGGAATTATGTTCCCTCCCAATCCTTCTCTTCATTAGACTGGACACAGCCAGTTCCTTCACCCATTCATTGTATGTTTTAGCCTCCAGTCTACTAATCATCTTTATTGTTCTCTGCACATTTTCTAGTGTTTCAACATCTTTTTTGTACCATGGTGACCAGGAGTGGGTGCATGAAATCAAATGTGGCCTCACTAGTGCAGTATACAGTGGCACTATCACTTTACGTGATCTTGAAAGTATTCCTCTGTTGATGCAACCTAGGAATCAGCACATTTTCTCCTGATAGAACCTCATTTGAATAGATATGGGACTATCTGAGCGCTCTTGATGTAGATACTGAAGTTATTTGGTTGAGGAGGGAGGGGCCTGGGTGTACCAGTGCAAAATGATGAGATGGAGACAGGATTCGGTCTTCAGCCCAATCACAGGCCCTCATCACTTAGCAACTTTGCAGAATTAGGCTGTCAAAGCTGGACTGCAGTGCTGCAAACATTGAAATTCAGCACAAAGGGAAGAGATCTCAAAGAGTGCTTGGCAGCAGGAATTCTGAGACTTTGCTTGAAAAGGATAGGTAAAAGGTTTCTTAGGAAGTAGAGAAACCAGCAATCTGGAAAGGTGTAGCCAAAAGTCAGCCTGGATGGTACATTTTCTCCAGGTTGGATAATTTGATCCAAGCTCCAAACTCCAAAAAAGAAATGGGTGGGTCACGACAGAGATTAAAATTCATTTGATCTATGTTGGGTTGCAGCAAAATATTGGGATGTGTGGATCAGCTGCAGTCAGCGTCAAATTATGCATTCAGTTCAGATGGTTGACTTGTTCCAGTTTAATAACTGAAATCCATTGGGGAAGTGGGTTGATTTGATTTTCCAAATTATATTTTGAAAAATCACCTAATTGTTTTTGAGGTCCCTGGGTGGATTTAAAGCTTCAGTGCAAATCCATGAACCCAAGTGGAAGTTTTTACTCAAGGGTCAATCAGATTGCCTTTCATCCAAATCTCTGAATCAAAGCTAGGATTCAGCAAATCATGTTAAAGCCGTGGCTTAGTTCAAACTAGGCAATCTCTTTTAGATGTTATCTTATCTCTCTTTCTTTCCCATGCAGGAAATCCCCAGAAAAGAACAGACAGAACTGATCACTTACAGAAGGCTTTGGAAATTAAATCAAGGTATACCCACAGCTGTTCCTGGTGTAAGGAGAAGCTCTTCTTCAGGACAGCCTTTCCCAACAGAGAACCTTCTCTTTAAAGTGGTGTGCTAGAATTCCCATCAGCCCCAGCTAGCAAAACCAATGCAGAGGATGATGAGAGGTATCGCTGCACAGGTTTGGAAGACACCAGAATGGAAAAAAAACCCGTTCTAGCATTAAATCCAATAAATGTTGTTATATCCTGCCTTTATTTTATTCAGCTGAAGGTTATGTATGCAATGCTCCTATGTAGTGGTATGTGAGAAAGACCTTGGGAAAGAGGGCAGAGAGATGCTGTCAAGAGAACAGTCCAATAACAGACAGCATCTGCGTTGCAGGCAAATTCTGCCCACTGCCAGGAGTTTGATGCTGACTCAAGGTTGACACAGCCTTCCATCCTCCCGAGATCGGTAAAATGAGGACCTAAATTGTTGGGGCAATATGCTGACATTTGTAAACCACTTAGAGAGGTCTGCAAAGCACTGTAGAGTGGTATATAAGTCTAATTGCCATATAGCCCACAGCTGGATATTGAACGGGCAAGAGGCTGCGAAAGGACCTTCTCTACATTCTCGTAATGTAAAGAAGACTGTTAAAAGATATTTAAATCTTCCGGCGCGATCTAAAAACGTATTTATTTGAGCAATCTGACCTGGTTTGATGGGTTAGGGTTGGGGTTTTAATATGTTTTTAATTATTGTTTTAAATTTGGGCATTATATTTAATCGTTTTTTAACTTTTGTATTCTGTTTTTATATTTATTGCCCTGTACACCGCCCTGAGTCCTTCGGGAGAAGGGCGGTATAAAAATATAATAAATAAATAAATAAATAAATAAATAAATAAATAAATAAATAAATAAATAAATAAATAAATAAATAAATTTAGTAGCTGGAGCAGTGGGGTCGTGCAATGAGCCAGATCAGTTATAGCTGATTGGTCGGAGAATGCTGGCTCCTGTGTGAGGCAATCTGCGCTGTGATTGGTTGCTGTGGGTGTGGAGGGGGAGTTTCCCTTTTTTCCCACCTTTTTCTTCTGTGTGTGCTCTGTGATTTTCCTCATGATGCTCCTGTTTTCCTATCTCAACTGATGTAAATATAGATGTAAAATATATTTGTTTACACAAAGCCACAAGTTCGTGTGAGCATCTCTCACTTTGTTTGGACACCTGCTGTGCAATTCCCCTGACAGAGATGTTGAGAAAATTGTACTTTCAGACTTGCGGATTCTGTAAATGTAGTTTTACAATAAAGTAGAATTAATTGAACTGGTTGTATTTCTTGTCTGACCTACCTGGGAATGTGGAAATCCTGTTTCCTATTTGCCCCACAACAACAACCCTGTGAGGTGGGTTTCGCTGAGAGGAAGGAATTGGCCTCAAATCACCAGCAGCTTCCCTGCCAAGGGAGGCCTCGAACTCAGGCCCTCCCGGTTTCTAGCCCAGCACTTTCGCTATATCTCCAAAGTGACTCCCTAATAAAAAGATGTTTCTGCTCATCTGGTGATGGAAAATCTAAAATCTTATTTCTTTCAAAATTCAGCTGGTCCAAGAGGAAAATGTTGGGGGAAAAGACTGAGAACTCTGGTTTGAGGAATGAAATATAGTCTTTAAACTAGACAAATCGTGTGCTGGGAACTGCCATTGCTTTCAAAATAAACTTCCACTGGGGATAATGTTTCATAAACATTATAAAAATAATGTTTCCGCAAAATAAACTGTGGTAGATCTGGCAAGCTTCAAACCTGCTTACCTTTTTTTTGTCTAAAGTCAGGAGCTGAAGAGAATCCCTTGATATTCTTTAAACTGCCAGCACCATCTTGTGGTTGAAAAGGAGTAAAAGAATATCAGAGGAACAGAGATGGAAGGGACCTTGGAGGTCTTCTAGGCCAGACATGTCAAACACAAGGCCCGGGGGCCAGATCCGGCCCACAAAGTGGTTTCATGTGGCCCGCGAAACCATCCTGGAAACAGTGAGGGAACGGCCCCCACTGCCTTGGCCCTGGCCCAGAGACCCTCCTTCTGCCAGAGACCCTCAGATATGTCCCACTCCTGCCCAGGCACCCATAGGCACCCTTGATGCGAATGATGTAGAGCTGGCCATGCCCACCCAGTAGGCCATACGCACTCCAGCCATGCCCACCCTGGCCATACCCACCCGGCCCCTTGAGGGCAACCGCAATGCTGATGCGGCCCTCAATGAAATTGAGTTTGACACCCCTGTTCTAGGCTAACCCTCTGCTCCAGCAGGAAACCCAATCCAGACAAGTGGTTGTCCAGTCTCTTCTTAAAAGCCTCCAGTGCTGGAGCACTCATAACTTCTGATTAATTGTTCTAACTGTCAAGACATTTCTCCTTAGTTCTAGGTTGCTTCTCTCCTTGATTAGTTTCCATCCGTTGCTTCTTGTCTTGCCTTCAGGTGCTTTGGAGAATAGCTTGACACCTCTGTGGCAGCCCCTCAAGTATTGGTACATTGCTGTCATGTCTCCTGGTCCTTCTTTTCACTAGACTAGACATACCCAATTCCTTCAACTGTTCTTCATATATTTTAGCCTCCGGCCCTCTAATCATCTTTTGTTGCTCTTTTCTGCACTCTTTTTAGAGTCTCAACATCTTTTTTTATAATGTAGTGACTAAAACTGGATTCAGTATTCCAAATGTCTTCTTGCTAAGGGCCCCATTCCTGCGTAGCGTTTCATCTTCAGAATTTTTTCCGTTGACACCAACGGAAAGTGTCATGTGTAGGCAAACGTACTATGAGAATTTCAGAGGAAGAGTTCACCCTGCCTCCCTATACGTTTTGCCATCCCAAAATCACAAAACTACCTGTCTGGATAACAACGGAACTGAGTGCTTCAATTCTGCCAGTGGAAATTTCACTACTAGCCCTCTTCCTCTCCCCAGGAAAATAACTATCATTTGGAATAGAATGTAGTGGGATGGCTAATCTGAAAAACTGATTCTTTTGCAAAAAGAATAATGAATCTGGAAGTAGCCCTTGCTGCAGGTATTCTAGGTGTGTTTGAAAAAAATGGGCTTGGTGTGGATATGTGGTTGGCTTCTCTTGGACTCAGAGAGACAATTGCTGACCTGGAGGTTCCTGTTCTTGTGATTTCCAGTCTCTCCTTGGAACACCATCCCCATGGAGATTAATTAGACTGTTTCCCATTGTGACACTCTTTCGCAAGGCCCTGAAGACCTGGTTTTGCCACATGAGCCTGGGGAACCCAGAATAGGATGGAACCCATGAAGTGGCTTGCTTGTTTGATTGACTGCTGTTACCAGGGTGTGTGTGGGACTATTGCTTTTACTATCCGTATATTGGGTTTTTATTTTTTGTAAGCCACCCAGAGTCACTGAAAGTGAGTGGGCAGCCATATAAATTCTCCATATGAAATAATAATGAGAAAGGCAAGCTGTAGGGGAGCATGGGGCTTAACAGTCCAGTTTTAAATCACTGCGCATGTAAAAAGAGGCAGGGCTTTGGTTGTATAGTTATGGCCACCATTTTTACTTTTTTGACACCCCGCCCCCCCCCCCAGGCACCCCTCTTTCCCTACCAAATATGAACATGTTACAACCCAGCATCTTTCTTTGACAAGAAAAGCCATACTATGAATTCCCCTAGCGGGAAGTGGGAGCATCGCTGATTTATTGAAATTATGATTTCTAAAGTGATCGAGGGAAAAGATTCTAGGCAGGATTCAGACCAGACGGAGCGAAAACAGAAGACAGAGCAAGGCCAGCTGGTCAGAACACAAAAAAGGAACTGGCTTGGAAATGAGCATTGTTTACTGATACAGAAGATTCCAGAGATTTGGTTCACCCAAGTCAGCATCTCCCCACAACACACAGCAGCCACATCTGGGTTGCCCGAAAGGCACTTGCTTCAAGAATGACGCTGGATGAGCTACAATCTCTCGTAGAGAAGAATTCGCTTATTCTGGGGGGAATGGAAGGATCTGCAGAAGCCAAGGCTGTTCTTCCTAGCTGAGCCCCACTTCACTACCGCTGTCTTCCTCGGGCTGAGCCAAGTCCTTTTGCACATCCTCTTTCTCTACAAAGTTGAGGATGCGGCGATTGGCTTGGATCAAGTACTGTTGTTGGCGGAAATAAACTTTCAATGCTCCTTTGATGGCCACGAAGGCAATGCCACCCTACCAAGAGAGAAGAGAAGGGAAAGGAATTAAATGGCAGGCGGTGGATCGGCCTTCCTCGTTTGGGTGCCCTCCAAGATTGTCATCTTCAACCTTTACAATCCCAGCTAGCTAAATTTAAAACGATCAAATCAGGATTGCAAGAATAACAGAAACACTGTAAAGCACGGGTCCCCAATCCTTGGTCTTCAGACCAGTACTGATTTGCAGCATGTTAGGAACCCACCACACAAGCGAGCAAAGCTTCATCTATGCTTGTGTGGGATATAGTATTTTGTGAAACCATTCCTCCTGCCGTTGGTCCGTGGAAAAAAAAACTGCTTTCCCCAAAACTGGTCCCTGGTATCAAAAAGATTGGGGGCTGCGACTCTAAAGAATACTACAGCCTAATTTGAGCTCCAAGCCTGGATGAACAAAGTGGTGATGTAACAGATAGAAGGAATAAGCTTTCTTGTTCCTTCTATTATTTCAGGAGGAACAGTCACTATCAGACAATGATTAGATAAAGGAAATGTGAGTCTAAGCCAGAACTGTAACCTGAGAAAGCCTCTCAGGCCTGCCCTAGTTCTCACTAAGACAAAGGGAGGTTGGGGGAAATGTATTCCAAGTTGCAAGACTCTATTACAATAGTTCTATTATAAAAAACAGCATTAGCCTATTTATTTGACTTTAGTTTCCTAACCTGGTTTACCTTGAAGAGTTGGTCCCAATCTTGCAAGTGTAAATGCGCTTCCTCCCTCCCTTTATCTTTGTGAGAACTAGGGCGAGTCTTATCTGGAATGCTTTCTCAGATTATAGTTCTGGCCCAGATTCAGACCTCTTTTATCTGACCATTGTCTTGGTAATGGCTTTTTCTTGTTTTCCTCAAGTTATTCCCATTATGTTTCTTCAATGGAGACTGCTGAAAGACGACTAGATTTTAGTTGACCTTATAATGTTTGTGTATGTGTGTTTATGAGGGACAGGGAGAGGGAGGGGAGGGAAGGGAAGGGGGAAGAGAGAGATGCTCAATAGCAAACGACAGCGATTCCTTACTGAATGCAGTTGGACTGCACTGGGACCAGTTCTGTGGAAGGCAACCCAAACATTTATCGCTGCTAATGGCTTTCTTTCAGCAAATCTCCTGACTCACCAGGATGGTACGCTGGAGGTTGGAATTGACTCTCTGAAATGTGACCCGGCCCATAAGGTTGGCAATAGTTGGGAACACCAGGGCCCCACACAAGGTGCGTGAGATGGAAAGGTGGTCACTCTGGTAGCGTGACTCGGCCAGAGGTATCGATGGGATTGGACGACTGGTTCCTGAGGAGAGAAAACAGGAGAATAGACCACTCTGAAGGGACTGGATTCCCAGATTCCAGGGACTGAACTGCTGATCTCTTAGCTTCATTATAGAGCCTTAATAGGTGGTCTACAATGGCAATTAGAGCCAACAACTGGTCCTGTTATTCTCCTCTGCAGCAGGTGCCCACCCAAACACCA
Source organism: Vipera berus (assembly GCF_964194415.1). Classification (NCBI taxonomy): domain Eukaryota; kingdom Metazoa; phylum Chordata; class Lepidosauria; order Squamata; family Viperidae; genus Vipera; species Vipera berus. Next base: position 20,499,650 of record NC_138211.1, on the reverse strand, counting down.
ACACACAGAAAAGATTCTCTTTTGGACATTGGCCAGAGATTCAACCTCAGTTCTCATTTATGGGATTCCTCCAAAACACAAATCCACACTTGAACACACATACTGAAAACAAAAATCCAAGGTTCTAGTCCTTAAGGTGAAAATGATATGTTTAAAAATACATGGAGCACGCCAGGTAGAATTAGACTCAAGTTGGTTGCTTAGACAAGGCTTCTTGGGTGCACAGCTGCTTCTCCCTCCCCCCAAAATGATGCAAAATTATTCCTTTTGCAGGACTTAAAACCCTGGTGCACCATCTCTAATGTGGATAAGGATGCAGTACACATCGCTACTGACTTAACTTCCTTGCCATGTTTCTCAGTCTTGAAAATGTGTGGACTTCAACGTCCAGAATTCCCCAGTCTGTTCAACTCCCATGCTGAAGCTCTGTTAAAGTGGTGGGAGTTGAAGTCCACAATTCTTCAAGTTGCCAAGGTTGAGAAACACTGCTCTCATGAGTCAAGGCCAAGGATTATTCTGCTGCCACCTTGATTATGACACCTCCCCACTTGCAGATGCCCCCCATAATGCAAGAAAATCAACTCCATCCCACCCCGCCCCACAAAAAAAAAATCCTTGTCCTTATCACTTCAAAGTAGGAGCCCAGAAGAAGAACACACTAACCTGGAACCCAGGAATGTAGGAGCTGGAGCTTGCTAGAATACTTCCGCCACACTCGGAGCACGTAGTCTTCCCAACGGATCATCTTGCCCAGCACCAGCATGACTGGAATGGTGGGCAGCCCCATGAGCAGGAAGAGGGGATCGGCTCGCTCCATCACATCCAGGCCCTTCTTATGGCCGACCACCTGTGCAGATGAGTGAGGGATGAGGAGTTGCGCAAGCCTTGGGGAGGCCGAGATTCTAGTCTCAGCTCAGCCAAAGAAACTCTCCGGGTGATGCTGGGCAGGTGACTGTCACTCAGCCGAACCTAGCTCGCTGGGGGGTTATTGTGGGGAAAAAATGGGAGATGGCTTTTCGTGCTGTCTTGAGCTCCTGAATGAAAGGTGGCATAGTTGTGCTAACACACAATTCAAAACCATCTTTTACAGGAGAGCCAGCGTGAGCAGAGGTGAAGATATGGGATTCTTGGCGCTCCCTGAGTTTTTTGTTTTCTTGCAAACGTTTCAGTACCCAACTTGGTAACATCATCAGTGCTAAAACAAGAGTGGGGTTCGTTCTCTTGTTTATATACCAGTGGCTTGCGCTATCAATGTTGGTGGGAGTATTTAAGGAATCAAGAAGAAACCCCACTCCCTTCTAGCACTGATGATGTTACCTAGTTGGGTAATGGAATGTCAGCAAGAAAACCAACAAACTCAGAGAACACCAAGGAACAACAGTTCAATCCTGAGCTACAAATAGTTCTCCTCAAGCTTCCTCCTTCCGTTATATATTCAAGATGGACAGTATTTAATATTTATTTGTTATGTATATGTAAGTGTGGGTCTATACATATGTTGTATATAGTATGTTTCTCTCTGCCCAAATCTACCTTGCAGGGTTGTTGCTGCTTGTAAAAATGGGGGATGGGGACGTTTGAATGCCACGCTTAAGATCCTGAATGAAAGGCAGGATGTAAAAGTAAAGTAAATAAAGATGAAGGTAGCCACTGACTTGAGAGAGATGGGCGGTTAGGAAATAGGAAATAAAAAAAATAAAAATAAAAAGACACGTCAATGAAGCTTTCTGCACACATAGGAAGTTGAGGGTGGCTCCTAATATACCAGCAGACATTTTTCTTACTTCTCACGGGTCTGTGGCCACACCTGATACTTTTGATTTTTTAAAAATTTAATTTTAAAAAGTGAGAAACTGATATAGTGCACAGCAAAGTTGCAGCATCCCTTGATATCCAAGAATGTACAAAAGAGACACATCCCATTTTTTAAGGAAATAAAACAGGTGAATGCCTTCAGCCTAATGTTTTCTTTCAAAGAGGCCTTGCATGCTCAGAAAAACTCTTTAGCTGAATTCCTCATGATAGCAAGCCAGTTTGTTTTAGACCTGGAATGAACAAGCCATGATGGTCTGCTTCACTTGGAACATTAAGTGATCAATCAAGGCTGATAAACCACAATGCTTTTACACCTCAGGCTAAGCCTATTCTCAAGCCAGCCTGTTACACACATGCAATGTGTGATTTCTGTTGGATTGCTGTTTCTGAGCTATAGTGCAACAGGATGGGATCAAAAGTAGCTCTGATTCTACAGCAGGGGAATTCTGGGAATTGAAGTCCACAAGTCTTAAAGTGGCCAAGATTGGACACCTTGGTCTATAGTTAATGTGCCATTTAAATCTAGCTACTGCTATATACAGCTCCAGTCACATTCTTTGCCATCTTTTTTTCTATTCTAGTCTGTGTCTTTTTTCTATTGTGAAAGAAACCCAGTTCTACCTGGTTTTCACCAGGGCTGCTTCAGAGGCAAGTATGTGTGTGTGAATGGAAATAGGGAAAGCAGCAGGCACAGTATTATGATTGAAGCCTGCCTCTTTGTCCCGCTCCCTTACAGATGTTGGCCCCCACCCATCCATGACTCCCCTGTCCAGTAGATTAATCCTGATGGAGAATATCAATTCTCCAACAGCCTAAGGCTCTGGACTTCATCATGTTTTGCAGACTAACGTAGTCATGGGGGGGTGTCTCTGCAGAGGGTCTTGGAAGGAAGGGCAACCTTTCCTGCTGCCACATCAAGTCTTACCTGCATCACAGTCACAGCTCCATAAGTCACTGCCGACCAGTACAGTGTGCCCACCACAATGCCAGCAGCAGCAAAAGGGCTCACTTTGGATAAAATCCGGTCCACTTGCTGCAGGAAATAGACCAAGGGTCCTGCAAAGAGAAGACAAAGCATCACAAGAGGTCTTTGTGGACCAGAAGCCAATCTGTATAGCAGTGGCTCCCAATCTTTCCGGCTTTGCGGACGGTGTGGGGCGGGAGAAGAGGAAATGGTTCCATGTGAGTTTCAGGTACGCGCAGCTCAATTTACATGAGTGGTGGGCACGTACGTGCACACGTACCCGCCACTCACGCTGCAAGAACACGCATGCCTGCCACTTGCACGGCCCGATTCTGGACAGGCCGCAGCCCGGGGGTTGGGGATCCCTGCTGTATAGAACAGAATCCTAAACCAGGAGTCAAAACCCAGGGCCCCTGCTTCTGTGCCACATTCAGAAAACAGACTTACAAAAGTTTGAAGTTACAACGGCACTGGAAAAAGTGACTTGTATCTCACACTTACAACCACTGCAGCATTCCCGTGGCCACATGATCAAAATTCAGACGTTTGTCACTTTTTTTCAGTGCCGTTGTATTTTCAGTCACTAAATGAATGTTTGTAAGTTGAGGACTACCTGTATAAGTCTCATTGGTCCTGAGCAGTATTAGACCAGGGAAGGAAGAGGGGAAAAAAATCTTGAATCATCCATTATTGGAAACATCAATAACAGTCATTTGAAGTCTCCAATGTGTCTTATTTTGTGCAAGCTACACCATTCTGGTGGAGAAGACAGAGTTTGCAACGACTCTGGAGGAAATGCAGTGTTTATTCAGCACCTGATTCCATGTCAGTGAAAGGGGGCATTTATCCAGCAGTGGTTGGGCCTTTCCTGGCCAGCTCTACACTCACCTACTTTGGGAAAGACGATGCAGTACTCAGTTCCACACTGGGGACAACTCACGCTTCCAATGCTGTTGCCCTTTTGCTTCTCATCCAGCCATCGTTGGAGGCAAGCCTGGTGGATCCACTTGGTGGATCCTTTGCAACGACAAGGACAAACCCACTCGGCCGACCGGTCATCGCCTTCAGTAGCAAAACACACCCAGCAATGCCTGGGAGACAAAGAGAGAGAGAAAGGAAGCGTTGAAGGGTGATTCCCTCCTCCACTTTGTCCTGCTAAATCAAAAGAGCAAGCAGGAAGATCAAAATTTTCCTGTGATAAATAATTGGAGACATAGTTAGGAGACTTCCCCCCCCCCCAAGAAGGGATGTAGATCTTGGGGGAAGTGGTGGAGGAGGCCAACTCTGTAAGATGAGGTTCTGTATGGCACCGAAACTATCCTGTAAAAGGCTTGCTTTTTTTTTCTTCACCCCCTGTTCTGGTTAACTTTGGGCACCTGATGACTGTTGCTTCCAGAAAAAAAAAATCCCTCAATTGTCAAATGTCCGGCACAGGATTTGACAGCTGGACTTTGCAGGGTCTTTGTAGAAAAGAGTACGCACAGTTCTTGGTCAGAACATCTTTGGCTTTTCAATAATATGCTATACTGCCAAAATAAGGCAGAGACCGGGCAAAAACCATGGAGCTGGAAGGCCTACAAAGATCACTTATTCCAACGTTTTCCAATGTGCAGGAAAACCAATTATAAATCATCCTTGAGAGTGCTATCCAGTTTCTTCTCCAAACCCTTGAGAAATGAACAACCTGCAACCTTCCATTTTTGTATGTTATAGCCAGGATTTTTTTTTCTTTTACAGTATATTGAAATAAATTTAGGCAGTTGCAATTTCAACATCTGTTATTTCAGATCTTAACTTCTGTGGCTGTAGAAAATAAAATTGGGTTCAATTTGATGGATGTTAACTTGTCCTTCCTCTTACACTAAATATTATGGGACTCTTTTATAAGTCCAGAAAAAAGAGAGAACATTTAAAGAAGAATATCTGTAGCTCAGGGTCGAAACGATGGGTCCTTGCTGCTCTCTGAGCTTGCCTGTTTTCTTGCAGACGTTTCATTACCCAAACAGACTGTGATTTGGACATGGTGCTGTGCCCAGTCTAAATGACCAACTGGTCTGAGATCAACTTGTACTCTCCCAAACAGTGGGGTATGCCTCTGGAATCTGCTTCTGAAGTGAACCCAGTTTCTCATATTAATGAAATGATGCAAAGATTTCTGAACAAACCCACGGTAATAATGATGTGTCTGAACTCTAGTGCTGAACAATGTTAATATCAAAGCTGGTCTCACAACTTTGGAACTACACCTTAGGCACAGGAGGAACTTGAAATGAGACACACCCAGCATGTCCCAGTTTTGCCACGCATGGCCTCATGGTTTGAAGTACTATCTCAACCATGTTTACATTGGAAGGTTTTATGTTCCCAAATTTATTTTATTTATTTTTTTATTTTAATTCCATTTATATCCTGCCCTTCTCCGAAGACTCAGGGTGGCTTACAAGCTTAGCAGTAGCCTTCATTCTATGTATATGCCTGCTTATTAGGGCTTTCACAGACACCCCAAGCAGCATTATTACAAAGTCAGCTTATTGCCCCCAACAATCTGGGTCCTCATTTTACCTACCTCGGAAGGATGGAAGGCTGAGTCAACCTTGAGCCTGGTGGGATGCGAACCTGCACTAATTGCAGGCAGCTGGTGTTACTTAAGGAGGCATTAGCCTACTGCTAATTAGGAGGCATTAGCCCAAATAACAAGAGTCAATTTGGTCTGGTGGTGAAGACACCAGAAACCTGTGAGTTCTAATTCCACCTTAGGCGTGAAAGCCAGCAGGGTGACTGTGGGCCTGTCACTTTCTCTCAGCCCAACCCACTTCGCAGGGATGTTGTGGGAAAAAGAGAAGGCAGGACTGTTAAGAATGTTCACCATGTATAAAGGAGGGGATATCAATCTAATAATAATAAGAGGAAGATTGAGCCAGAGTAGTTACTGAGAGGATAGAGACAGCCTTAACAACTACAAACAAATATGACATTTGAATCGGGAACTTTGTGTTTCACCATTACGCTTTCTCAGCTGAATTTAATTTAATTTAATTTATTGAGATTTCTATACCGCCCTTCTCCCAAAGGGACTCAGGGCGGTTCACAGGGCATGTATAAATAACAATACAAAAATTAAAAAACAATTAAATCAATGCCCAAGTTAAAACAAGAATGATAAAAAATAACAAGCCTATAAAAACCCATATACCCCCATCAGGCCAGACCCGCTAGTTCAAATAAATGGGTCTTCAACCCGCGACGGAAGGATCGGAGGTCTGATGCCGTCCGGAGCTCAACCGGCAGTTGGTTCCATAATGCCGGAGCACCCACAGAGAAGGCCCTCCCCCTGGGGGCCACCAGTCGACATTCCTTGACCGGAGGCACCCTGAGGAGGCCCTCTCTGTGGGCACGCACAGGGCGGAGGGGAGTCGACGCCGGCAGCAGGTGGTCCTCGAGGTATCGCGGACCCATGCCATGTAGGGACTTAAAGATCATAACCAAAACCTTGAACCTTACCCGGAAGACAACTGGTAACCAATGCAGCTCACGGAGCAAAGGTGTAACATGGGAGTACCGGGAAACTCCCAAGACAACTCTCGCGGCCGCATTCTGTACCAGTTGGAGCCTCCGAGTAGTCTTCAAGGGAAGCCCCATGTAGAGAGCATTACAGTAGTCTAGGCGAGAGGTCACGAGCGCGTGAGTGACCGTACATAAGGCCTCCCGGTCCAGATAGGGCCGCAACTGGCGCACCAGGCGAACCTGGGCAAAAGCCCCCCTAGTCACGGCCACTATATGATCCTCCAAAGTGAGTCGTGAATCTAGGAGGACTCCCAAGTTGCGAGCCCTATCCACAGGGGGTAAAAGCTCACCCCCTATAGAAAGAGATGGAACATCCCAGGTGTCCCGGGAAGCCGGAATGTACAGCCACTCAGTCTTGTCAGGGTTGAGTTGAAGTCTGTTCCTCCCCATCCAGACCCGAACCGCCTCCAGGCAACGGGACATCACAGCGAGGGCATCACTGGGGTGGTTTGGGGTCGAAATAAAAAGTTGGGTATCATCAGCATATTGATGATACCCAACTCCAAAACCACGAATGATCTCACCCAGGGGTTTCATATAGATGTTGAACAGGAGAGGCGAGAGGACCGACCCCTGAGGAACTCCACAAGCGAGAGTCCTAGGGGTCGACCTCTGCCCCCCTGCCAACACCGACTGCGAGCGTCCCAGGAGATAGGAGGAGAACCACTGAAAAACCGTGCCTCCCACTCCCAATCCCCTGAGACGCCGCAGCAGGATACCATGGTCGATGGTATCGAAAGCCGCCGAGAGGTCTAATAGGACTAGGACAGAGGAATATCCCCTATCCCGAGCCCTCCAGAGATCATTCACCAGAGCGACCAATGCCGTCTCCGTGCTGTGCCCGGGCCTGAAACCCGATTGGTAAGGGTCCAGATAATCCGCTTCATCCAGGACCAGAGGGAGCTGATGCGCCACCACACTCTCAACAACCTTCGCAAGAAAGCGAAGGTTGGAGACTGGACGAAAGTTGTTCAATACAGCTGGGTCCAAGGCAGGCTTCTTGAGGAGAGGTCTCACCACCGCCTCCTTCAAGACGGTGGGGAAATAACCCTCGCTCAAAGAAGCAGATATAACCGCCTGGAGCCAGCCTCGTGTCCTCTCCCTAGCTGCATAAACCAGCCAAGAAGGGCACGGATCCAATAAACATGTGGTGGAACTCAGCTTCCCCATAATCCTGTCCACTTCATCAGGGGTCACAGAATCAAACTCCTCCCAGATAACATTGACAGGACCGCCCGTGTCCTGATCGCCAGACTCTGCCCAGCTGGAGTCCAAACCGGTCCGAATCCGAGCGATTTTATCCGACAGATGTTGACTAAACTCCTCGGCACGACCCTGCAAGGGATCCTCCCTCACCTCCTGATTAAGAAGGGAGCGAGTCACCCTAAACAAGGCGGCCGGGCGATTATCTGCGGACGCGATGAGGGTGGAGAAGTAATTACACCTCGCCTCCCTCATCGCAGCGAGATAAGACCTAATGTAGGTTCTTAACTGCAATCGGTCGGGTTCAGATCGGCTGGACCTCCAGCAGCTCTCTAGGCCCCGTTTCCGACGCTTCATCTCCCGGAGCTCCGCGGAGAACCATGGAGCTCGCTGGGATCTGCACCGGGTCAGGGGCCGCAAGGGTACAACCTGGTCAAGTGCCTCAGTGGCTGCCCTTTCCCAGGCTTCCACTAAGGCATCCGCCGAGTTGTGAGTAATGGAGGCAGGTGGGGACCCCAGCGCCGCTTGGAATCTATCAGGATCCATTAGGCGTCTGGGGCGGTACCATCTAATTGGCTCCGTACCCCCACGGCGGGGGGTGGCAAAATGGAAGAAATGCCAAGAATCGTGGGAATTGAGAGGCAGAAATTTTCAGCACAGAGATGTCAGTTATGAATGTCAACAACCAACAGTTATCCAGCTTTGCAGGAAAAAAAAAGGTTACACCAGTGTTTCTCAAGCTCAGCCATTTTAAGATGTACAGTATGGACTTCAACTCCCAGAATTCCCCAGGAGACATGCATTCATGCTGATAGAGGAAAAGATCTGATTTACTGGCTTCTTTCTACTGTGCAATAAAGATCTTTATCTAGCTTTTTCATGGACTGGGGAGGCTTCAACCAAGTATGATTCTTTAGCAGAGCTGCAGAGTTGAAGGTCAAGGAAATGCTTTTTTATTAAAAATGTACTAATTTCTTTTACACTACCATGCACATAAGAAGAAATCCTCACTATTAAAGGAAAATATATACTAGAAGCAAGCAAAACGTTTTAATTTGAAAAAGGAAAACAGAAAACACTTCTATAATATTCCCGGTGAGCCTAAGATGGCTCTTTCATTTTAAAGACAAATAATGTGGAGGAAAAACAGACTAAATTTGTGTGAAATAGCCACATACGATTAGCTGAGGTTCACATATCTCATTGCATATTATTGCATGTCAAGACTAGCAGTAATACTTTCACAACATTCATTTCATTATTTATTCAATTTGTATACCATGCAATGGTTAGTTTTTGTATCTTGGTATGATCTGCAAACCAAAAGTCTTTGGTTAATTCATGAGTTAATATACTGCATGAACCAGAAAACTGAGGAATTCAATAACCAGCTTAAATGTGTTGTCTGAACAAAGTCACTATGTTGTACAAGCAAAATCCTAGTTTTCCTTTCAGCTATATAAAATAATACAGGTAACCCTCGACTTACGACCAGAATTGAACCCCAAATTTCTGTTGCTAAGCAAAATATTTGTTAAGTGAGTTTTGCCCCATTTTACAATCTTCCTTACCACCATTGTTAAGTGAATCACTGCAGCAGTTAAGTTAGTAACACGGCTGTTAAGTGAATCTGGCTTCCCCACTGACTTTGCTTCTCAGGTTACAAAATATGATCACATGACTTCAAGACACTACAACCGTCATAAATATGAGTCAGTTGCTGAGCGTCCAAATTTTGACCACATGGCCATGGGGATGCTGCAACGGTCGCAAGTGTGAAGAACAGTGATAAGTAACTTTTTTCGGTGTCCTTATAACTCTGAATGGTCACTAAGGGGAACTGTTGTTAAGTCGAGGACTACCTGCAGTACATCCAAGATAACAACAGCAATTTTGAAGAGAAATTGAAAGCAGATCGAAAAACAGGAGACTGCACTCCCTTCTATGCACAGTGTTTTCCTAAGCATCAAAGTTGGAGGCGGACTGGAAAACTGAAAAACCACCCATAACATAGTCAACGTAGTAAGTAAATAACACACAAATCCCAGAAGAAGGTAAACCACTTTTGTTTCCAAAGTCAAGCACAACCAGAAGGAATGTACCTTCCTATCCTAAAAGATCCTGAAAGGTTGATTGGTTTTCTTAAAATCTGGAAACCTGTTTTGACCACTGGACAGTGTCAAAAGGTAAGAATACCACAACACTGTGAATGGAAATCTTTGCTTGTCAGCAGAATCAGACAATCCCAATGCACATTTCCTTGAGCAGGTGCTCTCTGTCATGAATTAGTACCACTTTATAACGTCTATTCTATCATATTCGTACCGCTTTGTAAAGCCTTAGTAAGGCCACACCTGGAATACAGCATCCAGTTATGGTCACATTATAAAAAAGATGTTGAGACTTTGGAAAAAGTGCAAAGGGCAACTAAGATGATGAAAGGAGACTAAAATTTATGAAGAACGGTTGCAAGAATTGGCTATGGCTAGTCTAGAGAAAAGAAGGTGTGACATGATAGCAGGGTTCCAGTATTTGAGGGGCTGCCACAAAGAGGAGGGGGTCAACTTATTTTCCAAAGCACCAGAGGGCAAGACAAGAACCAAGGGATGGAGACTAATCATGGAGAGATCCAAGCTAGAACTAAGGAGAAATTCCATGACAGTGAGAACAATTAACCAGTGGAACGGCTTGCCTCCAGAAGTTGTGGGTATTCCATCACTGGAGGCTTTCAAAAAGAGACTGGACAACCACTTGTCTGAAATGGTATAGGGTTTCCTGCTTGAGCAGGGGGTTGGACTAGAAGACCTCCAAGGCCCCTTCCAGCTCTATTCTGATTGATTTATGTACACAAAGACAGATAAACCCAGCTTCTTCCTTGTTAGATATGGAGAATTTAAACCTTAAGAGAGAACATGAAAAGTTGGAGGACAGAAGCTGGAAAAAAATGATGATTTTGGGTTTAATATATCTGCAAATCTTCTGATACATCTGGAAGTTTCAGAAATCAAATCATTTTAAAAAATGATTTAAGAGTAATTTATTTTCAATATAAACAAGATTTAGGCAGGAAGTTGTGTGAGATTTGTTTATTTTTGGTGTGGATCTAGGAAAACCTCATTGTTTTTGGAGTTGTATATATTAGATATGAAATCAAGTTTATCATCTTTTTACACTTTCTTCAAGCTAAAAATGTTCGTCTTACTTAAGACATTCTCTTATGCTTTGGGAATCTCTCCTGAAATCATGCAGAACTCACTATTGTACCATACTAGCCTAATCTTGCAGTCTGCTTGGAGAATTACAATTTCTCTTGCATATTTTTAAACCAAGTCGCATTTATTCCCCTCTAGTAGTGAATATTTATATGCTTAGATATTTAAAGTGAGAAATATTTGTCTATAGTTATATTTTCCTAACAGTCTGATTTTGTTTATCTGTGAGATTGGCAGGGTGTGGAAGGACCTAGTGTTTCTCAAATGTACACATTTAAGATGTGTGGATTTCAACTCCCAGAATTCCTTATCTCCTACTAAACCTTCCGAAATTATTTTTTTAAAAAATATTTTGGGATGGTGCCAACGTGATACAATCAGAAAATATGTGGTGACAGTGGGAACAACCAAATTACTATCCCAAAGCAGGAGGCGAGATATTAAATCTCAGGAGAAGATTTGTAATCCCTAGGCCCTCTATTCCATTGGCACAACTGTCCCTCTACACAACACTTTATCCATCTGCATAACGTGTCCCAAAAGTGCTTTTCCCAAAAGGCAACTTGTTTTTTTCCCCACTTCTCCATTTTGCTTCTCATCCAAGAAGTTTCTTCAGTTGAGTCTATTTTTATTTATTTATTTATTTTATTGGATTTGTATACCGCCCTATTCCCGTAGGACTCAGGGCGGTTTACAGGGCAGTTAAAACCATGAATACAAAAAATTAAAAACAATTAAAACAATTAAATTAAATTCAAGCCCCAAGAGTAAATCTAAAACCCAGTTAAATTAACAACCCCACAGTCTGGACCAAACAGATCGAAGAGCCAAGTTTTCAGGTCCCGGCGAAATGAGCGAAGGTCGGGGGCAGTCCTGAGTTCTGTGGGTAGTTGGTTCCATAGGGCAGGCGCACCCACAGAGAACGCCCTTCCCCTGGGAATAACCTGCCGGCATTCAGGACTGAAGAATGTTCTTGGATGAGAAGCCAAATGTTTTCAAAGGAAAAAACCCCAAGAAAGTCCAGTTGCCTTTTGGAAAAAGCACCTTTGGGACAACCATGACTTGATTGATAAATCTCCATAGTCATCTGCATACCATAACTGGAGTAAACCCCAAAACCCTCTCCATCCTTTTCTTTTGCCTCCAAGCGGTGGTTGCTCAAGTGAGAGAACTACACAGCTCAGTGATCAGCATTAAACAGAAACAGAAAGTAGGGCAGATCCAGTTTGACCCAGTGGGTCATCAAGAAAACCAGCCGGGAGCCCTGAAATCTAGTCCTGCCCCAGCTGGGTGACCTTGCACCAGCCCTTCTCTGAAAGCTGGCAGGGCAAATCCCCTCCACATTCTTGCCAAGAAAAGCTGCAGGGACTCCTCCAACCGTCCCCGCGAGTCAAGGCTGACTCGGAAGGCGCACGTGCGTACGGGAGACGCTTGGCCAGAAACCGGTCTGGAGCCCCGTTTGTAGGGCGAAAGGGCTGCGTGCCGGGCACCTACAAGAGGCCGTCGTCTGTTTGGGGCTCTTTGGAGGCAGGACAGGCCTCAATCAGCCTTCTACACACACACACCGTCCTACATAGACCCGGTTTGGCTGCGCCAAAGTCGGCCAGCCCCGGTTCAGCCAGGCTGGGAAGACGCGGGTCCCGGGCCGGGGAGGCTACCAGGCCGGGCCCGATGGGGAGCGGGCAGAATCCGGGCGTCCGGGTCGAGGACAGGCGCCCCACCCGCCCCCGCCCGGCCAAGACGCACCTCTCGGAAGCCTCTTGCGCCGCCTCCGCCATCGCCATCCCGTGGGAAGGTCCGCCCGGCCCGGCTGTCCAGCTCAGCGTCCCCCGCAGGGCATCGCCGCGCCGAGAAGCGCCGCAGAGGCACGCGCAAAGCCCGGATGAGCCCGCCGAGGCCGCTCGGCTTGCGCAAGCCCGCGCTCTCGGCGGCGCCACCCCGGCCCGCCGAGCTTCCGGGCCCGCCTGGAGACGCGCCGCCCGCCGTTGAGCGGGGGGGGGGGGGCTCTCGCCTTCTTCGGCAACCGGGCGCCCGCCGGAAGGAGGGCCGGAGAGCCGGGCTCTTTGCAGGCCAGATTGCGGGGGGGGGGCGCACAAGCCCCCTCCCGCCCCGCTTTACCTGGAGCCCAGCGCCCTGGGCAAAGGCGGCACCGCCTCTCCCATCGTCCCCTCCGCTGCTGTGGGGTGGGGACGATGAGGTTTGGAGTATGTCGCCTGCAGCAGGGCCGGGAAGGGCCAGGCGGTTTATGCGAAATGCGGGGGAAGGAACGGATTTCACCCACCCCCCCCCAATATATCGAAACGCTCCAAAGATGTTTTTTTTCCCCTTTGGTTTCCAATTTTGCTCGGTGTGGCTCAGTGGAGTTTGGGGGACGGGTAAAGCGATCAGTCTAAGTCAGGGGTAGGCAAGCTTGGCTCTTTTATGACTCGTGGACTTCAACTCCCAGAATTCCTGAGCCAGCCATGCTGGCTCAGGGATTCTGGGAGTTGAAGTCCACGAGTCATAAAAGAGCCAAGCTTGCCTACCCCTGGTCTAAGTAGAAGCTGCTGCAACAAATTTCAGGGATGAGGTTCCCGGAGCACGAGGGCTTCCGGGTACGTTGGACGACAAATCCCATGAGTCCCTGCTAGCCTAAACATCAAGGATGGAGTTTCGGGGCAGAAATGCCAGGCTCGCTTGAGCTTCGAGTGATGCTGTGGGGAAAATCCAGAGAAAGGAATATTTTGGGAAATATTAAAAAAAAAGGCAGAAATCTTCCATCAGTGCGACGGGCGAACGTCCTGGCTTTTACCCAAGCGGGTTCGGCCCACCTGCCTTCACTGGGGGCTCCCAGCTCACGTGCTGGATGGGAGTGATGGGAACTGAAGTTGGAGGATAAACCCTGGGCCTTTGGCGGGCTTCCTTTCAGCTGCAGCCTCATCGCCTTATTACAGGTGTCTTCAAACTTGGCCCTTTTATGACTTGTGGACTTCAACTCCCAGAATTCCTCAGCCAGCTTTGCTGGCTGAGGAATTCTGGGAGTTGAAGTCCACAAGTCATAAAAGGGCCAAGTTTGAAGACCCCTGCCTTATTAGGTATATTTTCCCTTTGCAATCTCTCTTTTTCCCGAGCCCGGATCCCGTTGCCGGGCCGATCAACCCGCTTCCTCCGCTCGGGAAGCCCAAAGTCAAAATAGCGCGCTGTCCCTTTAAGAACAGACCATGACATCATTTTCCCCGCCCCCCCTCCCTCCCTCCTGCGGTCGCTTGGCTGAGCTTGACACGGAAGGCCCGCCCTTCCGCAGCCCGGGAAGCCAATGGCGGGCGGACTTTCCCCCGGAAAGCGGGAGCTGCCGCCGCCCGTTCGCGGATGTCACTCAAGTGCCGCCGACGCCGACTGGGCGGGATGCTGTCAATCTACCTTGCGCCCGCCTTTCCCCGTGGCGGAGGGGCGGCCGGGTTCGGGTGCGCGGGCTTGGGTGGTGGTTCCCGGGCGCCGGCGGCAGAGCTCCAGCGGGTCAGGCGGGCGGTCCAGAGTCCTCGCTCGGCCAGGCCCAGCGGCCCCGGCCATGGAGTCCTACGATATCATCGCCAACCAGCCCGTGGTCATCGACAACGTAAGCCTGCAGCCCGCCCGAGCAGCCGAGGGGAAAAAGAGCCGCGCCCGGCAGGGCTGCAGCAGCGGCGGCGGCGGATGAGGTGCCGGAGCTGGGTGGGGCCTTGGCCGTGGCCCAGGGAGGGCCGGCCCGATCCCTGCCTCGGCTCTCTCCGTAGAATAAGGGACGCCACGGCTTTCTGCTTGGTTTTTGCATCGAGTGGCCCTCGAGGCTGGGGCAACGTTGAGCCACGATGCAGGACCTTGACTTGCTTGGTTGGTTGGGGGTCCAGCGTGTCGTGTGAAAGCCGGTAACGGATGCGTGTTCAGAATCCCGGGATAAAGAAGGCTTCTTGCTTCGTTGCCTGCAGGAGCCCAGCCGCTCTTAACGCCGCGCGATTACTCAGCGGAATCGGGCAGCGTATGCCTTTAATGTAAAATTGTTGGGGGCAATTAAGCTGACTTTGTAATAATGCCGCTTGGGGGTGTGTGTGAAAGCCCTAACAAGCAGGCATATACATAGAATGAAGGCTACTGCTAAGCTTGTAAGCCGCCCTGAGTCTTCGGAGAAGGGCGGGATATAAATGGAATTAAAATAAATTAAATAAAAATAGGTTGCGTTATTCACGACCGGGTCGGTTTCCAGCGGGGAGGAAATGGTGCGCCTGGATGGGAAAGGATGGGGTGGTTGCAGATGCGGCGGATACTCGCCTGACATGGGGTGGCTCTAGGAAAGGGAGGGAGGTTATTATGGGGGGGTTAAGGATATTGAGGAAGGTGGGTGGTCACCATTATCATCACTCTCCCACCCCAATGGGCATTTCCCTTCAAAACATGGGATAGATTGTTGCTTGGCAATGTTTATAAAACCATCCAGATCTGGAGAGAGTCTTTAAGTACCATCATTTGCTTTGCCTGGAGAGGATTTAGTCCAGCCTTTCATGGCAGCCAAGGAGAAGTGGCCTCCGATGCAGGGCCTCTTTCTTTGTCTTGATGGTGCCAAAGGCCTCCCTGCTTTTCCTGTACAGCCGGTTGCATGTTCTTGGGAAGCCCTGAGTATCTCCAGCCGAAGCCGCGTTCTGGTTTTGCTGAGCCACAAAGATAATCCAGCAAACTGGGGCTGGAGGTATAGCATAAGAAAAGAGAGAGAGAGAGAGAGAGAGAGAGAGGCATCCGTGTTGATCATGGTTCCTACTGTTTTGTTCCATCCCTGCACTTTTTTTTTTTTTGACAGCAATAGTTGCCCTGACCCAGTTGCTCTTTGGTGCTCCACCTGATAGGACTGTTTCCCGTGCTTAATTTCCTGGTGTTGAATGTATTCTTACTGTAGTGCCTGCTTAAATATTGCCGTGGCTTGTGTTAATGCCTCTTATTTTCTTGTGGATGCTTTTTTGCTCCTTTCCAGATGAGCCTCAATAAGTGATTTACATATAGAATAGAATACTTGGTTCGGCTAAGTGTGGTTAGACACACAAGAAATTTATCTCCTTGTGCATCTAAGCACACTTGACCAAATAAAGTGTTCTGTTCTACTCTATATGCAAATCACTGACTGAGCTTTGATTATGATTGTTGAAACATCCAAAATGTTAAGTTTATTAGCATACTCCATAACTTGTTGATACTATAGTGCAGGCATGTCAAACTCGCGATGTATTGCGACTTTTCCCCCATTGCCGGCAATAGGGAGGGTGGGGTTTTGTTGTGATACATCTGGCCGGCAATTTGACATGCCTGCTATAGTGGTTCTGCACCAGGAAGACCCTAGTTTCAATCCCTGCTATTAGTTAATGATAGGTGGGGAGGAAAGGAAGGGCCAATCTTTGTGTAACTCCCTGACGGCCAGCATAATAATTTATAGCACTGTGAAGCATGGAAAATACAGGTAGTCCTTGATTTAAAAGAGTTCATTTAGTGACCGTTCAAAGTTACAACAGCACTGAAAGTGACTTATGACCATTTTTCACAGTTATGACCTTTGCAGCCTCCCCTCGTTCATGTGATCAGAATTCAGCTGCTTAGCAACTGATTCATATTTATGACACTTGCAGTGTCCCCAGGTCATGTGATCCCCTTTGGTGACCTGACAAACAAAGTCAGTGGGGCAGTCAGATTCACCTGTGGCAAGAAATGTCATAAAATGGGGGCAAAACTCACTTAACAAATCTCTCACTCAACATAAATTTTGGTCTCAATTGTAGTCGTAAGTAGAGGACTACCTGTAACTGGATTCTCTAGTTATATGTGTAAGGTAAGTTAGCATTAGCTCCTGTATTGTAGATGAGCACACTTAAGCTCATGAAGTGGATTGTTTAGAACAGGGATCTTCAAACTTGGTTGCTTTAAGACTTGTGGACTTCAATTCCCAGAATTCCTCAGCCAGCCATGCTGGCTGAGGAATTCTGGGAGTTGAAGTCCACAAGTCTTAAAGCAATCAAGTTTGGAGATCCCTGGTTTAGAATATCTAGAAAGAGGTGCTTCTGTGTTTTCCTGATGCATACATAGCTCATTTGTTTAACCAATATATTATGCTGACAACTGGCCTAAAAACATAAGTTAATACCATTGTTTAATGTAATGTAACTTTAAAATAAGTCTTCCTGAACTTCGGATAGGTTAGTGTTTCAGAATTCTAGCCAGTATGGCCAATGGACTCAGCGTATTTTGTTTTATAAGGGTCTATATCTCCAATGGAATTAACACAAATATGTGTGATACAAGTGGAATCTGAAAGATGACTTGGCATTTGAATAACTATGAAATTAAGATGTGTCCAGATTTGAAAGAAAAAGGATACTTATGTTAGACACCTCCTTAATTTAGATGCAATTTTGTAGGATCCCTGAGTTGCAGATAATCGTGATGTATGATCTGCATGTGCTCTGAATGGCCTTTTCCATTTTATCAACTAATATCAAAATCTACATTATATTATAGTAAATATTGTATAACGAATGTTTAGCTGTCAGTACAGTATTGACAATGTTGGTAATACTATCAATGTTGAAGACTCTTAAGAATTAACAATGATATTAAGGACTGCATACTCTTACTATTGAGAGATGCACTTTTTTAAGAGTTCAGATTAACTCTTGTTTTGGAACGTAGGAAGTGAAACAGCATTTAGAATTAAGGGCCCATCCTACCCTACTGTAATTGTAAAAATAGAACATAAGTTGCAACTCAAAATCTAGTACTTCCTAAGAGACAGATTATCTGTCTTTATATTGTTTCCTGCAGTTATGTATGTTTGTCTGACTTTCAGTATAATTCCTAGAAGAGGCCTTAAATTAGGTCTGTTAGAGAGGTGAAGAGCTTCAGACTGAGTTATAGAAAGATGCTTGTACAAGATGCGGTCCTTTTATACAGATGTTGACATACCTCATGGGCTCCAAAGCACCTTTCAGTTGAATCTGAAGCCATCAACTCATAATATTCTTCATTTTGCCTCAGCCTAAGAAGAAGGCAGTGGCAAACCACTTCCAAAATGTTGCTGAAGAACTGCAGGCTTATTTCTATATAATAATAATAGTTTAATTTCTATACCGCCCTTCTCCCGAAGGACTCAGGGCGGAAGTCTGCAGAAGTCAAGACCAGCTTGAAGGTATTATGTATATTAGAAACTGAAGTTTAATAAGAATATTCCTTGGCTGCGTCTTTGGTTCTAAGAAAGCTGGTGTAAGATGGTACTTTGTGAGTTCATAATAGCAGTAAAATTTGGACTAGAGATTTCCCGATTTCATAGTTCAGTTTCCGGCTGAAATTGTACGTCTGCTCATGGGTATGAGAGTGTGTGACCTGTTGAATTTAGTGCAGCTTGCTTCTAAGCATATGTGAATGTGATGTGGTTATTGTGCTGCAAGTGAAAGGACAAACTTGACATGCATCACATCAATTGGATATGTTGTGTTTTTATTGCCAGGTCTGGACTTTTCAAGTGGACTACAAACCAAATGGAAAATCCTATCTAAGTTGCTAGAAGAGAACTCTGTAAAAATTCTCTGCCACAAGTATCCCTCTGAGGTTTCCAGAGGGGTTTTCCCCCCACCCCTGTAGACTATTATTAAATGTTATTCGTAGCTGTTAGGCATTTCTTCTCTCTAGGTTCTTCTCTGTGAATGCAAAGCAACTTTTCCCAATTCCAGAAGTTGGAAGTACAAAGTGTGGAGCTTTCTGTCCCTCATTCAGCATATGCCAGGCGGAGTGTTCAGGGTGGGGATGGTCCCAGAAATAACATTAGTTGGAGGAAAAGATGATTTGTGGTGTTTTTTTGCCTTCTGTTTTTCATTTTACACTTAACAATCCATTGTCACGTGAGTGTGCCTGCCTCCAAGCTCACTACTATTGGTTTGGTCTCTTTGAACTTTCAGCGTTCCTGGCATTTTCTGATTACTCCCTGTTTTGTACGTGTGAATAGACATCCGACAGTACAGTACACAGTATAGTGTTTTTCCATCTTTTTAAAGAATTTGAGATTAAATTGATTTTTATAAATAGAGTATTTATTTTTAAGAATTTATTTGAGGGCTGCCACAAAGGTGGAGGGGACAAACTATTTTCCAAAGCACCAGAAGCCAGAGAAAGAAGGAATGGATGGAAACTAATCAAGGACCGAAGCAACCTAGGAATTGAGGAAAAACTTCCTAACAGTGAGAACAATTAACCAGTGGAACAGAAGTTGTAGGTGCTCCATCACCTGAGGCTTTTAAGAAGAGACTGGACAGCTATTTGTCTGAAATGGTATAGACTCTCCGATTGGAGTCGAGTGTTGGACTAGATGACCTCCAAGGTCCCTTCCAACTCTGTTATTCTATGTTCTGTATGCTAGGAATTCAGGGAAGTAGCTGCATTTATGACTTGGCCAAACTTGTTATCCCTTTTGCTACGCAGTGAGGGTTGAGAGTAGCTTACTAGTCAGGATACGTAAATATCACACAAAGGGTCATTGACTCACACCTTAATGGTGTGTTTATTAATGAATACTGTCACTTTTATAAAATGTGTCCCCCCCTTTTTTTGTCTTTGCTGCTTAGCACTTTTCTTTCTGGAGGCTTTCCATGCATGTTTGCTCTTGTTGTAAATTACAGTAAGAATATAAGAAATATATTGGATAAGATAGAAGTAATTTTACTTCTTGGGGCTAACTAATTAGACTTGACCCACCCCCCTCTCTCTAAATTTGTATAGTGGGGTAGTTCTGACAGGTGTGGCTACGAAAGAGACTTGCTTGTTCATGCTGCAAAGAAATAATTATCAACCGGCTGGAGAGATTTGGGGCAATTTCATAGCTGTTCCCAGAGGCCGATGGACAAGCCGTTGCCCCCATCAAAGGGGAGGTTTGCCCGCAGCTAAGTTGATCCCGTGATTCTCAGGCCTGTGTTGGATGATTAAATAAAGGTGCTTCCTCTCGGGAGATCGAGGACCCATTCCTACCTGCAGCAGAGGGCCGTTTTTGTTGCCAGCCCAGCAAAGCGATCGTAAGTGGATCTTACGACCGAAAGGTGGCTCATAGATTTTCATCCTTGACTTCCAGCACTGTGAATTCTCTTTTCTTTCAACGTGCTCTGGCTTCCGAGTTTGTTACTTGCGGTCATGATTTTGATCTTCTGGAGGAGTGAATCAGCAGTGAGTCAGTCTGATCTTTCCCAGCCAGCAAAAGGGTCTCATGCTTGCTTTGGTGGGCATTTGAAGCTTGCTGGCAGTGATCCAGGCCAGTGTTTTTCCCGACTGATGGCAGGCTTCTGCGATCACGAGCAGCAGCGGACGGACTTCCCCCCCTGCTCTTACTCTCGCTTAATGTGGCACAGGTAGTCCTCGACTTACGACCACAAGCTGAGCCCCAGATTTCTGTTGCTGAGGGAAACGTATGTTTAAGTGAATTTTGCCTCATTTTACGACCTTTCTTGCTGCAGCTGTTATGTGAATCACTGCAGTTCTTAAGTTAGTAACACGGTTGTTCGGTGACTCTGGCTTCCCCATAGACTTTGCTTGTAAGAAGGTCGCAAAAAGGGATCACATGTCCCTGGGACACTGCGACCGTCGTAAGTACGAGTCTGAATTTTGATCACGTGACCACGAGGAGGCTGCAACAGTCGTAAGTGTGAAAAACAGCCTTACGTCACTTTTTTCAGTGCCTTTATAACTTTGAACGGTCAGTAGGTGAACTGTTTTAAGTCGAGGACTAGCTGTATTGTCAAAGACTGAATTAGGAATTGGCCTGTGGTACATAGTAGGTCTTCTGCCACTACAGCTAACAAGGGATTATAGCTGTATAAAAGTTAGATCTGGAGGAAATAAATACACAGGGCTTAAACATCTCAACTGCTTTGTCTGAGACAGCAATGTGTCTCCCCTTGATCTCTGAGGCATATCTGATAAAAGCGGGAGACATTTAATCTGAAAAGTGATACCTACAAAAAGGGAAGGAAAATCTCAGTGCCAGTTTTATGCCAGTAGGCGACGTGTGGCAAACTTTGCTACCAAGTGTGTTTCGAACTAAGATGTCTTCTGCCTTGCTGTTGATGAGGCTGTTTTTTTTTTCTTCCCCATATAGGGTTCAGGAGTAGTTAAAGCTGGCTTTGCTGGAGATCAGATTCCGAAGTACTGCTTCCCAAACTAGTAAGTATTGCTCCAAAACTCCTTGCCTCATAAGCTGTTGGGTGGAGAAAGTTGGGAACAAGAGGGGCGTTGGGTGGGGTTAGGGTTGATGATCAATTGTAGAGGGTCACCCAGTAGAATAATACGTAAGAATTATCTTTGGAAACAGGGCAAAGAGACACAGCCAAGGGAACAGCCGGATAAAAGGCAGCAGAGCCCACAGTAGGAAGGTGGGCAGGTCAAGAGGCTCAGAAGGGACCTGTTTCCTGCGCTGTAAAGGAGATGTTGGGAAAATTGTACTTTCAGATTTGCAAGATTCCCTTAATGTAATCTTACAGTACAGTTGAATTCCATCAACTATTTGTGTTTTCTGCCTGGTCTACCTTGTAAGATTGACCCATGCTGGTGATAATCGCTCTCTTTCTTGCTAGTGTGGGCCGCCCGAAGCATGTCCGGGTTATGGCTGGAGCACTTGAAGGAGATCTCTTCATTGGACCGAAAGCAGAGGTAAAATCCCACCCACAGCACCTCTGGGATACCCCTCCGGTACCAAAGATGGTATAGTCCCAGAACCAGAGGGGTCCGGCTTCATTTGAACCCTGTTCCCGACCTGAAGTAGTAAATGACTTGATTTTTCTCCTTATTAAGATTTTTCCTTACACCACAGAAAAAAAAGACACATATGCCTGGACAATTATTTATCCAACACTAATAGGCAAATAGGAGCATTTGTGTTTTAAACTGCCTTTTAGACAGGTTTGGTCTGCTTTGCAACCTTTGAACTTTTCTGTGGTGTCTATGTAGACCAGGGGTTATGTATTTTGAACATTATCTGTTCTCCCCACCCAAGAGGATATATCTTCTGGCTGCTGGGTGCCATCCTCTGCAGCAGAATTCCTCCTCTGTCTCCTGTAGGAACACCGAGGGTTGTTATCCATCCGGTACCCCATGGAGCATGGCATTGTCCGGGACTGGAACGACATGGAGAGAATCTGGCAGTATGTTTATTCCAAAGACCAGCTGCAGACATTTTCAGAAGAGGTAATATGGCAATACTGGTAGAGATTTGTAACCTCCTGTGTTTGTTTATACATTCTAGTATTTTTAGAATTGGTGCTGTAGACCAGGACTATCCAATCTTGGCAATTTTAATACTTGTGGACTTTAGCTCCCAGAATTCCCCGGCCAGCATGCTGCTATATGCCTTGGTACTCATCATTAGTGGTTCCGGGAGGCGCAAAGAGTACCTAACAAATTTTTCCCATCAGGAATACCATGGTACCTTGGTACTCAACTGCTTTGAAACTCATCAAATTTGTTACTCAACCCATTTTGACATGAAAATTTTGTCCTGGTACTCATCATTTGTTTGGTACTCAATGCCCAAGCTAAAACTTGTCAATGTTGGCTGCCTTGTGACTCATTGCACCATTCCTTATGGGGAAAATTTGCTTGGTACTCATCATTTTTGGTACTCATTGTGCTTCCCGGAACCAATTAATAATTGGTACCAAGGTACCACTGTAATGTAGTGTGTCACAAGGCAGCTGACGCTAACAAGTTCTCGCTTGTGCGTTGAGTACCAAACAAACGATGAGTGCTGGGACAAAATTTCGACATCAAAATGTGTTGAGTACCAAACAAACGATGAGTGCTGGGACAAAATTTCGACATCAGAATGCATTGAGTACCAAATTTGATGAGTTTCAAAGCAGTTGAGTACCAAGTACTCTACCACTGTGTATAGCAGGGGAAAGGGAGTTGGAACCTTAGTTTCCTAACCAGTAGGGGTGGAAAACCACATTTGTGGTAAAAGGATGGGTTCCAGAGTTTTCTAGATCCTGCTGTAAGCCTGATTTGTCTGTGGGTAGTTCTGATGCCAGAGGAGCCCTTTGCTCTAGATTTGGTTCTGATAAATATACATGTTCCTGAAGAACGTAGTGTTGTGAAAAACATAGTTTAATAGAAAGCTCCTTAAGATCCAGTGCTCTGTATCACATCATATCCTTAGAAAAGTAAATGGAATTAGCTTGGCAGTCAATTGCCTTGGCTTCTAATTGGATTGGGGCACTTTTCAGGGCCTGGATGGGGTGACTGAGATGAAAAGGTGCTTGTAAAAACGTTCAGTCGGTTTCGTGACTTGATGTAGACCCTCTGTTTTCCTTCCAGCATCCTGTTCTCTTGACAGAAGCCCCTCTAAATCCTAGCAAAAACCGGGAAAAAGCTGCAGAGGTTTTCTTTGAGACTTTCAATGTTCCTGCTCTGTTCATCTCCATGCAAGCTGTCCTCAGTCTGTGAGTGTCTGTGGAGATTCTCAGTCCTCCGGGTCACAGTTGTCTCAAAGGTGTTCAAAAGGCAACTGGACTTTCTTGGTCCAGTTTTGCTTGAAAACATTTCACTTCTCATCCAGGAAGCTTCTTGGATGA
Source organism: Vipera berus (assembly GCF_964194415.1). Lineage (NCBI taxonomy): Eukaryota > Metazoa > Chordata > Lepidosauria > Squamata > Viperidae > Vipera > Vipera berus. The sequence continues at coordinate 20,476,296 of NC_138211.1, read as the reverse complement.
GAAGCAAAACACTTCCAAGGAAAACACCTGAGAAAGTCCAGTTGCCTTTTGAACAACACCTTTGGGTTCTCGGTCCGTAAGTTTCCAATTGCTGGAAGCGGAGGTTGGCTGGATCGGAAGTTACTGTTCACCTCTGAGCTTCAGTTACGGTTGACTTTGTATGTTCTCTTGAAAAGAATTTCAACGACAGAGCTCTTGGAAAAGGCCCATGTCTTGGTAGGAAATTAAATTTCATTAGATGTCAGCGCCACCCAGAAAAATCACGGTGTTGCAAACAGTGAAAATACAGAATGAAGAACAAAAAGCAGAATACAGGTAGTCCTTGGGTTATGACTAGCTGTTCAGTGACCAAAGTTATGACGGCACTGAACCAGGGGGGTTTAAAAATGGGCCTTGAACTTGCAGTCGTTGCGGCAGCCCCATAGCCACGTGATCACAATTGGCAATTGGATCGCAGCTCCTACACTTGTAGCATCCCATGGTCACTTTATATGTGGTGTTCAAGGGCAGCCCCATGTAGAGCACATTTCATTAATCAAGCTGGGAGGTGACCAGGCCATCAGTGTCTCTGTGAAAGGCCTCCCAATCCAGGAAAGTGGCTACATGAAGCTTGGGCAGAAGAAGTCCAAACAGACCCCGCTAGATTGTGCACCATCCTTGAATGGGGAATGTGCAGATTGACTCATGGTTAAAAATGGAAGAGCCCTGGAATCAGATGACCCTAATATTTATAACCATTCGGTAGGATTGAGCTGGAGATGGTCCCTTCCCACGTAGTTCCACAAAGCCTTCAGGCACAGGGACAGGACTTTTGACTGTCTCACGTGGCCAGCCTGAGGTCAACTGATGATGACAATGACTGACAAAACCGTAATGCAAACTAGTGGATGATCTCAGCCAACAGTTTTATGTAAATGTTGAAGAGGAGGAGGAACAGCTAGGAACATTCAGCCTCCTGCAAAGGAGAGGTCTATAGAATGCCCTCTCCCCTCTGACCAACGCTGGAACCGGTCCCACAGGAAGGAAGGGGACCACTGTAAGATGGCGCCCACAATTCCCAATCTGTCTGCTCTTTAAGATAGATCAAAGTAGTTACACATTCTTCATTTTCTTATTCTGGAAGTTGCCTCCTCCCCATTCCTGTCCTTCAAGGCCTTCTAGTCAAGATACTCCGGAATCCTCCCCGGTTCCCTGAAATTGCAGTCTGGTATGTTCTTAAGGAAAGGTTGGGGATGGGATGATAGTTATCCAAGATGATTAAGGCCGATGACAGCCTCTTGACATGGGTACATACCACCCTCTCTTCCAAAGTAAAAGACACCACCTCCTTCCTCACAGAGGCTGAGACCAGACCAACATGGTATTATGACCCAGGTGGTCAACGCAAGGCAGGCCTCTAAAGAGTTCTTTATTTCTCTTAAACAGGGGTCTTCAAACTTGGCCCTTTTATGACTTGTGGAATTCTGGGACTTGAATTCCACAAGTCATAAAAGGGCCAGGTTTGAAGACCCCTGCTCTTAAATAAAGTTCCAGCCAACCGGTAAGGCTCTACCCTCAACGCTACCTTGAAGGTTTGAACAACAGCCCTTATCTAGTACAAAGAAAGCCCACAGAGTAGGAGCACCCTCCCAGGGCAAGGTCCAGGGTTCCGAGTCCCACCCACCAGGCAGGGTCCAGGCACAAGACCAGGGCAGTCCTCAGGTCCCAGAAAGGAAGCAGTTCCAAAGGCCCCAGGGAAGCAAAGGCCAAATGTAGCCACCAGAAAAGGGCCAGGTCCAAAACAAAACGTGAAACGCAATCTTCAAAGCGAGGCAAAAGCCGGAGGAGTGTAAGCCAAAGCAAACTATTGTTCCTGGCAAAGACTTAACTCCCCAGGGCTTTTCCTTAAGTTACTCCCCTCCAGGTGTTCTTTATGAGGAGGGGTGGGGTGACCTCCTCCTCCAGAGTAGCCTTGTAGCCCGTCTCTGGGCTTGCCTCCCCTCCGCTGTCCGTGCCCTTGGATGGAGTGGAGCAGGCAGCTGCTCCTCATCAGAGGAAATTGGCTGCCTATCAGCGCCACTGCCGGGCAGCAGCCGATCCTCCCCTGTGTCTGCAAGCAGGCAGCTCTCCGTCTGGCCGACCAGCTCCCCCAATGCCTGAGGGGCCCAGGACAGCATCATCCTCAGCCCCTCGTCCTTCTCTGTCAGATGGTCCAACTCTTCCTCCTCCTCCTCCGAACCAGCCTCTGAAGAGCCATGACACATGAACCCAATTATAGGTCACCTGCCTCCACCATCTAAGAGGGACCTTGGTCCAGCAAACAATGGAGCACAGCGCAGAGACGCCCTGTCTGCATCCTCAGGAGATCACCAGTTCCAACTCAGCTCACACACAGAGCCCTCGGCTCCTTGGCAAATCCTGTCAAACTGGAGTCCAGCTTAAGGGTGGATCTGAATGACTTTTATCTGCCAGATAGCCAGAATATTCCTCACAGCAGCCCTGCTGAGGGTCCTGTGGCCTGTCCCTTCCCAGTAGGGACCGGGTGATGGCTAGGGCTGCTGAACAGCAGACAAAATAGGAGTGGAGAACTATTAGTATTTTACACCCCATGATGTAATCTCTAGAGACTCTTACTGGTGTTTGGTCAAACTGGCTCCAGATCCCCCTCCAGCGGTGCTCCAGGTGTTTCTTCTGGCATTTCGTCTCCCAAAGTTCCTCAGTAACTCAAGGTGTGCCCTGAGATGGGTGTACGGGGAGAGGCAATGTAGAGCCAATACAGGTGGTCCTCAACGTACAAGAGTTCATTTAGTGACCGTTCAAAGTTACAGTGACCGTTGCAGCATCCCCTGTCTTGGTCATGCGATCCAAATCCAGACGTTTGGTAACTGACTCATACTTAACGACGGTTGCAGCGCCCCAAGGTCATGCGATCCCCTTTTGCGACTTTCTGACAAGCCAAAGTCAATGGGGGAGCCAGATTCACTTAACAACCCTGTTACCAACTTATCAACTGCAGTGATTCACTTAACAACCGTGGCAAGAAAGGTCATAAAACTCACTGAACAAATGTCTCCCTTACCGTGTTTCCCAGAAAATTAAGACCCAACCAGAAAATAAACCCTAGCATGATTTTTCAGGACACTCGTAATAAGCCCCAGTTAAGATTTGACAGCCAGACAAACACAGTTAGTACCGTATTTCCCTGAAAATAAAACCTAACCGGAAAATAAGTCCTAATGCGTCTCTTGGAGCAAAAATTTCGGGGAAACACGGTAACAACAGAAATGTTGGGTTCAATTAGTTGAGGGCTACTCGTATGGTCCAAGACTCCAGCCCCAGTAGAATGAGAACTCTGGCTGAGAAATAGGAGAAATAATAAAACTAGAAAACACAAGTCCCATTTTTTTTAAGAAACAACCACTGCAAGCGCCTTGTTTTAGGAATTGTCTGACGATGTGAAGGAATAACAGATGGTGAATGAAACTAAGTCAGACTAAGTTCCTTACTTAGCCTAATGGACTCCCTCCCTCCCTCCCCATCTCCCTCTGCTTTTTCCCAGTTATGCCACGGGTCGTACCACGGGCGTCGTGCTAGATGCTGGGGATGGTGTGACGCACGCGGTGCCCATCTACGAGGGCTTTGCCATGCCTCACTCAATTATGCGGGTTGACATTGCCGGGCGGGACGTCTCCCGTTACCTGCGCTTGCTGCTACGGAAAGAGGGCTATGACTTCCACACCTCGGCCGAGTTTGAAGTGGTCAAGACAATAAAGGAGGTAAGGTCCAGGGAGGGGGGGGATATATATGTGGGCTGTGGGGGGCTCTTTGCCCTCTTTGCAGTTGGGACGGACTCCCTGGTGTGCTGACAAATGTAGTGTTGAGCATCTCACTGAGACAGAACAGTTGGGAAGCTTCAAGCCGGAGATGGCGTTAAACTGGCGATGGTGGTTTTCAACTTGTCTTGGAAGCTGCTGCCGAGCGGGCGGCTTCTCTGAGGTGTCCGTCAGGCACCGAAGAAGGCAGAAGCTGTTTCCCTGTTTCAAAGCTGCTGCCTTCGGCCAGCGGAAAGCCTGCAACGGAAGCTTCAAAGAACCTCGTAGTCCGTGAAGTGGCTGCTTTGGTACCCCATGCCGAGAGGAACGCAAGCAGCCTTGTTGCTTTGAGCTGGGCTTCTCCAGCGTCTGGTGTCCTTGAACTAAGATAAAATACATACAAAGCACAGCCGAGATCGTCAGAGCTGCACAGCTTGAAAAGGAACGTGCAGATGAACCCCAGCAGACCTGGGAAAGACTTTGAGGTAGTTCAAGGTCTTGCCTGGTGCCGTGGTCGAGTGATGGAGGAGGGGCTTAGCTGACCTCCCACCCCACCAGGAGGACCTACAAGGAGGTCTCTTCTCTACCTGGTGGCTTCCAGGGCCAGTTCAGGTGCTCCACATATTTCTTTCCTCCCTACAGAGAGCTTGCTACCTGTCCATCAACCCGCAGAAGGATGAAGCCCTAGAGACAGAGAAGGTGCAGTACACATTGCCTGACGGAAGCACTTTAGATGTAAGTTCCTGAACTAAACGACCTGTCTCGCTCCTGGGATGGGCAGTCAGGGCCCTGAAACTTCCTGTCTTGGTTTGCAAGAGAGAAGCACTGTCACGATTTTCAGAAAAAGCTTTTTGAGTTCTTAGCTATGCATCAGAGTCTGGTTAATTCAGCTATATTTGGTGAGCTGTATAAGGAAGGGTTAGAGCCTAATGCTGGGAAAGGTCGAGGGCAATAGAAGAAGGGGACAACAGAGAGTGAGGGGGCTGGATGGAGTCACTGAAGCAGTTGGCGTGAGCTTAAAGGGACTCCAGAAGATGGTAGAGGACAGGAAGGCCTGTAGGAACGTGGTCCATGGGGTCGTGATGGGTTGGACACGACTTCGCAACTAACAACCACAACATAAGGAAGGGGCAGGAGTGGGGAGAGGAACCTTCGTCCGGCTTATGAATGTTGTAATCAAACGGTCCTGCCGTAGCAGAGTTGATCCTGTGGCTTTTGGGACAGGTTGGTCCATCTCGATTCCGAGCTCCCGAGCTGCTTTTCCAGCCAGACCTAATAGGAGATGAAAGTGAAGGGATCCACGAAGTGCTGGTATTCGCGATCCAGAAATCTGACATGGACCTGAGGCGGACGCTGTTTGGCAACATTGTCCTGTCTGGAGGATCCACGCTCTTTAAAGGTATTTGGTTGATCTAGAGGAGGTAGGTTCAGCTTGTAACAAATAATAGATAATGGAACAGCAGAGTTGGATGGGGCCTTGGAGGTCTTCTAGTCCAACCCCCTGCTCATGCAGGAGGGCCTATACCAGGGGTAGGCAACCTTGGCTTTTTTATGACTCGTGGACTTCAATAGCCAGAATTCCTGCACCAGCCATGCTGACTCAAGAATTCTGGGAGTTGAAGTCCACGAGTCATAAAAGAGCCAAGGTTGCCTACCCCTGGCCTATACCATTCCAGGTGAATGGCTGTCCAATATCTTAAAAGCCTCCAGGGGTGGAGCACCCATAACGTCTGGACAAAGGAGTTTAGTTCTGCATTCCCAAAAATTGGTTGGAAGGAGATGTGCAGTTTTCATTTCTTTCCCAGACAAGGTATAGGTCCAAGAGAGCAGAAATATGGAAGGAGTATCTAAATATTGGGATGGCAATGCCTCTGGGAATCCTAGACCAGGAAGCTCGTGTTTTAAGGGAATAGAAATTGAAATGGAAAGGAGAGGGAGATCAATTCAATTAGAACGAGAAAAGTGGGGCTTATGGCACAGGCAGGATTTTCTACTAGAATGTTACTAGAGGATTGACTGTTGACGGTGGGAGATTTTGACATTCTAAGCAGAGACAGCTTTTGGCATCACTTCGCTTTTCCGCTCATTTCAGAAAGTGGGAAAATGGAGAGGCATGTTTGCCAAAAAGAACCAACTTCCTGTTTATTAACTAGATCTCACTGAAATCTGCGTTTCTCAAAACATCCCTCATCAACGGATGTCAGTTTTATTTTATTCATAAAGTGGCTGTTGCTTTTCTGGATCGCACATTCCAAGTGAAAATAAACACAATATGTAAATGAGAGAGAACGTGAGTGAGTGTGAATACCTGGTTATCCAAACTGACATACATGCTGCATAAGTCAAGTTTTTAAAAAATGAAGGCGCTACTAATACAGATAGTCTTTGAGATATGACCATTCATTCAGTGACTTCGAAGATACGACAGTGCTGAACAAAGGGACTTACTAACTGGTCCTGAAAAGTTCTGGCTGTTGCAATGCCCCCACAGTCATGGGAGCAAAATTTGGGCACCCGGCAACCAGCTCACGCTTACGACGGTTGCAATGTTTTGCGGTCACATGACTGCCATTTGCCATCTTGCCTGCCAGCTCTCCCCACAAGCAAAGTCAGGAGGGGCGGGGGGTGCTGGCCGTGAAGGGTGCAAGTCATTTGGGAAAGCCTTTGTACCGCCCTGGTGTGTGTGTGTGTGTGTGTGTGTGCGGTGGCCTAGCGGTTAAGATGCAGAGCTTGTTGACCGGAAGGTTGGCAGTTCGAGACCCCAGCCCTGCATGACAGGGTGAGTTCCTGTCAGTTGCTCCAGCTCCTGCCCACCTAGCAGTTCGAAAGCGAGCAAATGCTGTGAGTAGATCAATAGGCACCACTTTGATGGAAAAGTCACCATGTTCTGTGCGTCTCAGTGTATAGTCATGCCAGCCACATGACCGCGGAAGCGTCTTCGGACAAGGCTGTCCCCCTCAGCCGAGGAACGGAGGTGAGCACCTAGAGTTGGGGAAGGGGATACTTTTTCCCACCACCTACAAACTTTCTTTGCTCGCACGTCTCATGCCCCCCTTTGCTGCCACCGCCCCCCCATCAGCAGCCTCCATCTTGGGCCTCCCTGTGCCCATCTTCCTCAGTTTCTCTGCAGTCACACGCGTGCATATGCGTGTACCGTGTCCTCTTTCCACAACCTTTGTGCAACTGCACTGTGTACTAAATCCACAGGAAGACCCACCAGCGCCCTTCTCCTGGGTCTCCCTACCCTTGCGCGTGCCCTACCCCCCCCCTCTTTCCCCAGCCTTCCTGAGTCCCAAAGGTGTTTGGAAAAAATCCCTTTGGGATAATCATGACCTGGATGATTAAGAATCTCCATAGATACTCAGCTTTCCTAAGCTTGCGCTGCCTCTCAGCACCCCCATCCCAAATTTGGGCACAGCCTGCAGTCCCCCAGGGCCTCTTTCCTCTCCCCCCACGGCACCCTGCCCTCCTTATTTGGGGCTCCTCCTGCTTCCCTCTTAACAGCTGGCACACCTTTGGGTTAAGCATGACCACCAGAATTGCCTGGATTGCCATTGCTAAGTGATGCGGTTGCGCTTTTCGACTGCGTAGCTTAGGGAACAGCAATCCCAGTCCCAACTGCTGCCCTAACTCAAGGACTAGCTGTAGGAAAAAAAGCTGCCTGAATTTAAGCGTATCATTAGAAAGTAAGCCATAAAGCAGAATAGTAAAACGTGGTATTTACTAATTGCTTATTTATTTATTTATTTATTTAAAAAAATAGTGTTTAAACACACCTGCCAGATACATCTGAGAAGGGCATTCTGTAAATGGGAAGTAAAATGCCCTCTTCAAAATTGCCGCTTGTTTTTTTTTTTTTGAGAGAGAGAAGTGTGTGTAAGAGTGTGTGTGTGCGCGCGTGTGTGACTACAGCTGGGTGCCAGTTCTCAGGAATTCCACCCAGCAGGGTCAGAGGCCATTGCTTTAATGACCTGAGCAGTTCCACATCTGGGGGGGGGGCTTTTATTCTGGCGCTTTAAGAGGGTGTTAACTTGCCTCTCAAACTCCTAAGGTTTTGGAGACCGACTGCTCAACGAAGTGAAGAAACTCGCTCCAAAGGATGTCAAGATCAAGGTAAATCGATGGGAAAATGTTGTATTCCAGCTCTAATTCCATTCACGTGGGTAAACTCACCTTTTTAAAAATAATAATAATCCCAGTTCCCAATGAAAGATGAATGTTAAAGTCCCTGTGACTATGAAAGTCTTTGTTTTTTTAATGTGACAGTTTTAATGTGTCTACTCCCCTCTTTCCCTCCCTCCCTCCTCAATTATTTATCTAAAAAGTATGCCTGAATATGCTTTCTATTTACTGGCTGGCAAGGATGGTTCCCGGACTGGGTCCACCTTGAGAAAATACTTGCTCTAGATTTCCTGTAGTATTTTGGGAAATCTCAGTGGAAGAATCATTATTTTATTTTATTTTATTATTTTATTTTATATTTTATTTTATTTTATTATTTTATTATTTTATTTTATTTTATTTTATTTTATTATTATTTTTTAATTTTATTTTATTTTATTTTATTATTTTTTAATTTTATTTTATTTTATTATATTATATTATATTATTATATTATATTATATTATATTATATTATATTATATTATATTATATTATATTATATTATATTATATTATATTATATTATATTATATTATTATATTATATTATATTATATTATAGGGACGCGGTGGCTCAGTGGGTTAGGACGCTGAGCTTGTCGATCGGAAGGTCGGCAGTTTGGCGGGTCGAATCCCGAGTGCCGCGTAACAGAGTGAGCGCCTGTTACTCGTCCCAGCTTCTGCCAACCTAGCAGTTCGAAAGCACGTAAAAATGCAAGTAGAAAAATAGGGACCACTGCGGTGGGAAGGTAACAGCGTTCCGTGCGCCTTTGGCGTCTAGTCATGCCGGCCACATGAACACGGAGACGTCCTCGGACAAGCGCTGGCTCTTCGGCTTTGAAACGGAGATGAGCACCGGCCCCTAGAGTCGGAAACGACTAGCACCCATGTGCGGGGGAACCTTTACCTTTTTTATATTATATTATATTATATTATATTAATTATATTATATTATATTATATTATATTATATTATATTATATTATATTATATTATATTATTATATTATATTATATTATATTATATTAATTATATTATATTATATTATATTATATTATATTATATTATATTATATTATATTATATTATATTATATTATAAGTTATTTTGTTATTTTTCCATTCATTAATAGGTTTATTTATTTATTTTATTTTATTATATTTATATACCGCCCTTTCCCGAAGGACTCAGGGCGGTTTACAGGGTGATTAAAACAAAAAATACAAAAGTTAAAAACAGATTAAAAAAAATTATATCCGTCCCTGAACAAATAAAACCCCAGTTAATTAAAATTAAAATATAACCGCAGTGACCACAGATTAAAATCTACCTTTTATAAATGCCTCTCCCCCCCCCCGCTTTATACCATTCTACTGAAGAGCCATTCTGGGCCAGGAGCTTCACCATTTTGCAACTACAGGCAGTCCTCGACTTACAGCGGTTCATTTGGTGACCATTCAAAGTTACAGCGGCACTGAAAAATGTCCCTTAGGACCATTTTTCTCACTTACGGCCATTGAAGCATCCCCATGGTGACGTGATCAAAGTTCGGATGCTTGGCAACTGACTCGTATTTATGACAGTCGCAGAGTCCCAGGTTCACGTGATCCCCTTTTGCAACCTTCTGACAAGCAAAGTCATTGGGGAAGCCAGATCCACTTAACAACCGTGTTACTAACTTAGCGACTCCAGTAGTTCACTTAACAACTTGGCAAGAAAGGTCGTAAAATGGGGCTACACTCACTTAACTGTTGTCTTACTTAGGAACAGAAATTTTGGGCTCACTTATGGTCCTAGGTCGAGGATTACCTTTATTGTACAGAATCAAATAGTTCTTGCAGCAACTGAGGAACTTTCAATAACATGTCAATAACGTTTACAACTAGTCCTTGACTTATGATCACGGTTCTGTCCCAGCCTATGTGAGTCCTTGTTATGCTCACAAGGAGAAACCCCATGCAGGAACCCCAAGAAAAAAACAACCCCTTTTATTCTCACCGACCTGAGTCAGTGTCCAAGGCAACAAACACAGTCCACAGAAACTCGAACCTCAACACGAACAGTTGCCTTCGGCAACCAGCACCTCCCACACCTTCCCTTTTATAATTCTGCCAAGGCGTGGCTTCCTAATGCCATCTCCTTTGCCTTTGGAGCTGCCCCATTGCATTCCTCTGTCCTACTCGCTTCTCTTGCTGGCGCTTTCGTGCATCCTGGATTTCTCCCAACTGTTCTTCATCACTGTCCAACTCAGGGTCCCTGCACAGCCGTGTCTCAGCCTGAGCGCGAGTAGAGGGGCCAGGTTCCTCATCTAACTGTAAGTCTCGGAGTTCCTCAGAGCCTTCCTCTGATTCTGATGTCACTCCAGGCCCCTCCTCCTCCTCCTCCTCCTCCTCCTCCTCCTCCTCAGACTCAGCTGCCGGATCCGCTGGCTGGCGAGGAATCACAACAAATCACAATGGAGCCCAAAATTTCCATTGCTAAGCAAGACAGTAGTTAAGTAAAAGAGCCTTGGTGGAGCAGTGGGCTAATGCCTCCTTAAGTAACACCAGCTGCCTGCAATTAGTGCAGGTTCGCATCCCACCAGGCTCAAGGTTGACTCAGCCTTCCATCCTTCCGAGGTAGGTAAAATGAGGACCCAGATTGTTGGGGGCAATAAGCTGACTTTGTAATAATGCCGCTTGGGGGGTGGTGAAAGCCCTAATAAGCAGGCATATACATAGAATGAAGGCTACTGCTAAGCTTGTAAGCCGCCCTGAGTCTTCGGAGAAGGGCGGGATATAAATGGAATTAAAATTTAAAAAAAAGTGAGTTTTGCCCCATTTTACGACCTTTCTTGCCGCCCTTGTTAAGCGAATCACTGCAGTTGTTAAGTTAGTAACACGGTTGTTAAGTGAATCTGGCTTCCCCATTGACTTGGCTTGTCAGAAGGTCGCAAAAGGGGATCCATGTGACCTGGGGACACGGCAAACCATCCTAAGTCCATGCCAGTTGCCAAGCAACCAAATTTTGTTCGCGTGACCATGGGGAGGCTGCAGTGCTGGTAAATGTAAGGAATAGCCCTAGCTCGTAGTTGTTTTTTAGCGCCGTTGTAACTTTGAACAGTCACTAAATGGAACTGTTGCAAGTTGAAGACCACCTGCGTTCCTTTTTTGCCTAGAGGAGGGCGCAGACTCCAAAATGCAACCTTGGGTCTGTGAGCTTTGCAGGGAGAGGAGCTTTCAGGGGTTGCCCTGACAAGGGGGCCTCCTTGCAGTGGGGAGTGTGTGGTAGCCGGCTTGCAGGATCCAGTCTGGGTCCTTCGGCGGAGGTTTAATCTTCCGAGTTTCCGGACTCTTGCTGGAGCCCATCCTCAGGGGAACGTCTCCCTGCTGTGCTTTGGGCAACCTTGGCTCTTTTATGACTCGTGGACTTCAACTCCCAGAATTCCTGAGCCAGCCATGCTGAGGGGAAAGGGAGAGGTTTCCAAGCTGAGCCATGCTGGCTCAGGAATTCTGGGAGTTGAAGTCCACGAGTCATGAGGGGGCCATGGTTCCCTCATGCTGGCTCAGGAATTCTGGGAGTTGAAGTCTACAAGTCATAAAAAGCCAAGGTTGCCTACCCCTGGCCTATTCTGTGCATCGTGTTTATGTGGTGCCTGGTTGGGTGTGGCTTCCTATTGGTTGACTGGCACGTTGATGTAAGTTGGCTTGTTTGGGAGGACTGTTGTGTATAGCTGAAGGTGGCCTCTGGGCTTGGTCTGAGCGTCCTTCTGTGTTCTTCTTTCCAGATTTCTGCTCCTCAGGAGAGGTTGTACTCAACGTGGATTGGGTAAGAGTGTTCCCCTTCCTCAGCCTGGGGGGGGGGGTTCCACCAGAAGCCCCAGTGTAGCCATTTTTATAATATCTCGGCTTTCCTGAGCAAGAATGCGGTTTATTTGTTTTCAGTTTACTGTTCTTTGCAAATTCAGCCATTGGGTTTAATTACTCTGCAAACCATGTTCAGGTCCAGTTTGCGAATCCAGTGCTCTACTAGATCAGCAGCTCCCAACCTTTTCTACACCCCGCAACTCCCAACTCCCCTGCAAAGTAGGACATTTCAAGCCAGACTCCTCTGAGGGTGGCTCTGGGGGGGCTTCAAATGGGGGCTGGCTGGTTCCCCGTGGAAAGATGTAGCTCGCCGACCTGGTGTAGCACCGTGCCTGACTTCCAGCCGTTGCTTCTTCCACCAGCAACGCTTCGGTGAAAACCTTGCAAAATCTGTGCCCGTCCAGTCTGCAGGTTATCTTTCACCCGTGACATAACTGGGCCCAACATTTCTCTTGCTAAGCAAAACGGTTGGCCAGTTAAGTTAATGACACGGTTGTTAAGCGAATTTGGCTTCCCCCATTGACTTTGCTTGTCAGAAGGTCACAAAAAGGGGATCCCGGGACACGGCAAGCGTCATAAGTACATGCCAGTTGCCAAGCGTCCGAATTTTGATCACGTGAATTTGGGGGATGCAGCAGTAGTTGTAAGTGTGAAAGCCCGTCATAAGTCACATTTTTCCAGTGCCATTGTAACTTCAAATGGTCACTAAATGCATGATTGCAAGTCGAGGGCTACCTGTATCATTTTACCAAGGCAATGATTCTCCTCTGTCTGCTCCCCCAGGGGCTCCATTCTGGCCTCGCTGGACACGTTCAAGAAGATGTGGGTCTCCAAGAAGGAATACGAGGAGGACGGCTCGAGGGCCATTCATCGAAAGACGTTCTAGGGCAGGGCGGGGGTGGCAGCAGCAGGAAGCAGCAGCTGGGGTCGTGTCTCTTCTCTCGTCATCCTTTCTTGTCCAGGGCTGCTCCTTCCTTCCTTCCTTCCTTAATTCCTTCCTTCCTTTCCCTAATTCCCTCCCTTCCTTCTCTCCCTCCCTCCCTCCCTCCTTCCTTCCTCCCTCCCTTCCTTCCCTAATTCCCTCCCTCCCTTCTTCCTTCCTTCCTTTCCTAATTCCCTCCCTCCCTCCTTCCTTCCTTCCTCCCTCCCTTCCTTCCCTCCCTAATTCCCTCCCTTCCTTTCCTTAATTCCCTTCCTCCTTCCCTCCCTCCCTTCCTTTCCCTAATTCCCTCCCTCCCTCCCTCCCTTCCTTCCTTCCTTCCTTCCTTCCTTCCTTCCTTCCTTCCTTCCCTAATTCCCTCCCTCCCTCCCTTCCCTAATTCCCTCCCTCCTTTCTTGTCCCCCCACTTCCCTCTCTTAGTACCCCTGAATGCATGTTGCTAGCATGCCCCTCCCCAGGAGGAGGTGTTGCTCTCTTTCGAGGCCTTGTTTGGGGTTGGGGGGGTGGGGGTTGAAGCTCCTTCCCACCTGCGGCCCTCTTGCTTTGCCCCAGTGCTTGCCTTGGGCTGCAAGCAAGGAGGAAGGCCGCCCTCTCGACAAGAAGTTACCCTGGCCTCCATCTTCCTAGACATCCACATACTCGGTGCCTCTCTGGGGGAACCAGGAACGTTCATGCCTCCTGTTAAAAAAAAAAAAGTCAGAAAGTTGTTAGGGAAGATGGCATCTTAGAGCTGCTGCCCTGCTCGCCACCTCTTGCCAACTTTTATCTCTGGGGAAGACAGGGAGATCAAAGCTTCTTCAGCCTGCCCGCAAAAGTGCTCCGGTCCCCTCGTCACCCGGAGGAGCAACCAGGGGTCTCGGAGAGCAGGGCGTTGGGGGGCCTCAACCGAAGCCCCGCTTCTCCCCTTTTGGAGGCCCTTCCCCCAGCCCAGCCCCCCATCCTGACGTCAAGACCTGGGAGACTCACGAAGAGGCAGGTCCAGAGGGGTGTCTGAACGTCTCTCGGGGAACAGGGCGAGGGTAAGAGCCACGTCTTTCTCCTCTCGGGAGTTTGGCGTCAGCTCCAGGGATGGCATAAGTCCCGTTGGAAGGGCCAAGCCAGAGAGGAGGTAGGCAGCTGCTTAGCATCATCCCGGTCGCTTCTTCTCTCCCTGTTCTTCCGAAGGGGTTCCAAGTAGTGGGAAAGAATATTGAAAACCAAATCTCAGTCTGGTTAGGCCAGGGGTAGGCAGCCTTGGCTCTTTGATGACTCGTGGACTTCAACTCCCAGAATTCCTGAGCCAGCTGTGCTGGCTCAGGAATTCTGGGAGTTGAAGTCCACGAGTCATCAAAGAGCCAAGGTTGCCTACCCCTGGGTTAGGCTAAACAGGAGATGGGAAAGGGCTGCTCTGGAGAGCTATGTAGGCTGCGGGAGCTGAACCATCCCGGCCTGGAGTCCTTGGTGGTCTCTCCTGAGCTAGAATGGAGGGTGACTGCTGCGAGAGGAGGGGGGAGCTTAACAAGCGTGGTGCAGGGCCTGGAACATTTTAAGGTTGACCTAAGAAATAGACAAACCTATCCTGAGCCCACTCTACATGATAGCGTTGGGTTTTTTTTCCATGTCTGGTTTGGCTCTTGATACCTTGATGTGCTCTCTCCCCCCCCCCAAAAAAAAATCCATTGCAAATGGCCGTATCTCTTTGGGGGAGCGGGGGGGGAGGGTTCGCCTTCATCTGTATGAAAGCTGCCAGCTCTGTATCCAATCCCTGCCTCTTAGGCCAGCTTTCCCAAATGGATGGGGCACCCTCCAGCCGTTCCGGATTTCAATTCAGAGAATTCCCCCCCCCCCAAGGCTTCGTGGCCTCTGCCGAACAGCCTAAGGGTTGCTTCCCAGGCTTTGCAGGACAAACCCTGTCTCTCCCTCCCCCCCAATCAGCTCTGCGCGGTGCCCCCCCCCCTTGCTTACTGCCTTTCTGGGGTTTTGGATAGCATTGGCTCAAAGAGTCCAGAATTCAAATGGTTTTCCTAAAAGCTATCCCAGTTGAAAGCCTGTCTGGTTTTGCTAGCTGGGGGGCGAGGGGGTGGAGGGCAGGTTTCCAATAATTTATCCAAACTGCCCAGCAACTAAAGAGGACAAGCTTTCCTCTTGACTTCAGCTGTGTTGCAGATCATGGTCTTAGCCTCGGGCTGGGAAAAAAGCATTCAGCGTTTTTAATGTGTACGCCAATGGATTTATTTAAAAGAAGAAAAAAAAACTCTGTTCCCTTCAAATGTGTACGTACGTCGGCTTCTCCATGTTACCCATCGACAGTAACTAAAACCAAACGGAGGCAGAAGTGCCCTCTTCTTCCCATTCTCCGCTCCCCTCCCCCCCCACCCGTCCTTTCCCCGTGACACACCTTTCTGGGCTGCAATGTACAATAATTTAACACAGTTGCCTGTATTTTTATTTTGTAAATTCATTATACTAATAATTATAAATTAACTGCCAGTGGCTTGGCGTGCGTCTGAGGCTGCTCTGTTAACGGTGGGAAAAAGTGTGATCCTGATTGTAACGCTAGATGGAAGCACTGCCTTTTCAGATGCTGGGATTAGACCCTTCGGCACTCGGTGCTCCACGGGGTATGTTAGAACGCCTTAAATTTTTCAGGAATTGGGGTGGCGCTTCTTCCAGGAAGCGCTGCGTTGCACAGGTTGGGTTTAGGAAGCTCTTAGGTTGCACTTTTCAAAACATAAAAGTCTATTCCATATTGCTAGCCTTACCAAACCACGATTTTGCCATGTGAAGAGTTGATGCAAATCACAAAATGAGATAGGGAGTGTTAGCTGTTGGATTAAATGATTCTCCCAAGGATTTTGTGATGCTTTCCTGGTCCTGCAGATCAGTGAACACAAAAGAGATTGAATTTTAAATCTGTCTCCGTCCTCATTCCCGTAGTGGCTGTCCAGAACCTGTCACACACTAGGTCATTCTCACTGCTATCCTCTTTCTTGGTTGACCATGGTCAGCTCAGATGTAGTCATTTCAAAAATATGTGTGAAGTTAGACAGCGTTTCTCAACCTTGGCAACTTTAAGACAGGTGTACTTCAACTCCCAGAATTCCCCAGCCAGCCATGCATGGTCAGCTGGGAAATTTTAGAATAAATTAAAGTCCACTTGCCTTAAAATCGAAGTGGACCATGGTCTCCTATGTGACTCCTGATTGCAGGATATCGAATAACAGATTTAAATTTAAGAAAAACCAATGTCATCTGTCAGGGATGCTTGAATTTGAACTCTTACCCTGACGAGATTGGATGTTTGATGGCTTAAAGCAGGGGTCTTCAAACTTGGCCCTTTTATGACTTGTGGACTTCAACTCCCAGAATTCCTCAGCCAGCAACGTTTGAAGACCCCTGGCTTAAAGAGCCCTTCCGGCTTCAAAGGGTGGTCCCAATATACTAATTGCACTTTTCTTCTTGGTTATTCTGCCCTTACTAGCAAATAACCATATCCCGTTTGGTTGGAAGTTCCTTTTGGAAAGGAAGTAAAAAATATATGTTGTCTTAAAGGTTTTGTGATAGTCTGGCATCAGGCAAGCTGTGTCTGGAATTCATGTGACAGTGGAATATTTCGCCAGCAATATGATAACCAGTATGAGAAAGTGGTTTAGTTAGGCCTGGATATATAGCAAATACAAAGCACATTTGTTTGTGTGACTATCTAAGACTCCCATTTACCAGGGGGGAAAGGCAAATATATCAATAAATACATCTCAAAGCAACTATTTCAGTTTATTAGTAGATGTGCTTTTTTGAAATGCAGTTATGGATAACGATGGTTAGTGAATCTCCATACTAAGGGAGGATAGTAGGACTGAATTAAATGCTCGAGAATAAAGTAATGGCTGAGGATTAATTGATTGGCCCCTAGCAGAATGATGCTTTTCTCAATATGACAAAGGAAATGTTGCATACCCACACAGGCTTCGCGTCTGCAGTCCCAAGACTCAAAAGGTTGGAATTTAGGGTGCCGTTTTTCATTCTTTGAAAACCACTTGAATGCCTCTGGCTGCTGGTAAGAGTTAATTGGCCAAATAAAATCTGGGAGCCATACAGCAGCTGGGCAAAAATTGATAGCAAGTGCCCCAGAGAGTTAGCTACCAGCCTGTTACCAGTGTATCCCTGTAAAGGATTTCTGCAAGTAGCCCCAACTTAATGGAGAATGGCATTAACATTTAAATTCACTGCGAGGAAGATTCCATGTTAGCCATGGCATTTCTGTCCACGTGTACACACAATTCCAGAAGAAAACTCCAGGGACACAGATCTGCTTCTTGCCTTGAAACTGGCAAATGCATATTTTTTTCTTATTCAAAGTTCTCAATTTCAATGCAATTTTTAACTGCGAACACAGAACGCAAATGACATGTTTTACACTGTGGGCCAAAAGACTTTATTGAACTTCAGAAAATACAGGACCTCATAACTTATTCAGATTTCTGGCTCAAGCTTGTGTCCCAAAAAGTTAAGAATTCCGGTTCTGCAGCCCTTCACGGCAACTCGCAGGGGATCAGTTTGAAATGAGCCCCACACGAAGGGCAGCGCTCCATTTTATCTTGGTGAACCCAAAAGTAGTACGTTTCCGTGGCCTCCTCCTCACCTACAAAAGGGTAGAAACAAGATTATCAGAATGCTACAGAAGCATTAGAAAAATGCACACGCTTCCCGAGCAAAGGCTGCTATATGTGCAGCAAATAAATAAGCAAAACCTAGCTGTTTCAAGTTTAAAAAAAAAGGCAATCTTCTGAACCCTTTGGAATTTCGGTAACAAAATGTGGTTGCAGAAAGAAATGAGCGAAACAGCCAACGTAAGGAAGGGCTTCAAAGGGATCCCTCTTGTGACCAGGGCTGTACAAACGAAAGCAGTTAGGCAAACACTTGGGGAAGGGAAAGACCAAATGGTCAAAACGGCACAATATTTCAGATGCAAAAGGGAAGGTGCTTCACAGCATATGGGGCAAACAGCGCAGTGCCTGGCAATTTCCTGATCCAAAGGTGTCTTTCTGTGGGATCAGGCTACAAGTATGGTCACATGATGTTGGCATAAGGGGGAACTGCTTTTGAGGCATTGCAGACGGATGCTCTAGGTCAGTACGTCTCGATCTCAGCCATTTTAAGATATGTGGACTTCAACTCCCAGAATTCCCGAGCCAGCATAATTCTGAGAGTCGAAGTCCACACATCTTAAAACGGCTGAGGTTGGAAAACACCGCTTCTGGATGGCCCCATTGGCTTCGAAGCAGCTTGTTGCCTTGGATCCTGGCCCTACTGAGAGGAAAGTGGTTTTAAGATCCTCCTCAACCCTGGTGCAGAGGAGGTGGCCTTTTTAAGAGACGCCTGGAGGGTCCTTTCCAAATGCTTTGCGCGTCCCTGTTTGTATGTCACTGGCTTGCACTTCTCAAGAAATTTCAGCTAATGAGATGGAGCTCCCCATCCTTCTAAAACGGGGGTGTCTGCCGGCCGGTGGGCCGAATGCATCATAGAGAAACCGCGCCCAGCCCTTGGGGGGAAAAAGTCACGATACGTTGCAACACGTCACGTGACGTTGCGAGTTTGACACCCAAAGAGTTTTTTTTTCCCCTGCATCAAGAACAATACTTCTTTCTCCAACCATGATTTCAAATGCCTCCCCTCAATTGTCTTTTTGGGGTAAGCACTGTTCAAGAAAGTGGTCTCAATCAAGGAGAATATCTGAAGGGTCCCTGATGCTCTGAATTGGTTGTTTTCTTGAGAACGTTTCATTACCCACATTAGCTATCATCGGTGCTGATGCATTGATGACACCTATTGCGGGTAATGAAACGTCTGCAAGCAAACAACCAACTCAGAGAGCAGCACGGACCCTTCAAGAAACAAGTCCACCGTATGAGGAGCCACTTACAGATGCAGCCCACGAGCCTGGCGTTTGTCAAGGAGGGGACGAGGTGGGGGTCGTCTTTTGTTCCCCCGTATGGTTTGGATGGAAATACTCCATAAGGATCCTACAACCAGCAGAGAGAGAAAAGTTAAAGCCCTTAAATCATGTAGCAATGTACCATCCTTAGCCCCGATTCTAAAGTTATTGATGGCGAATCTCCTTTGATAACTTTTATCCTCAAGCTGACTTTGTAATAATGCCGCTTGGGGGGGCAAAAGCCCTAATAAGCAGGCATATACATAGAATGAAGGCTATTGCTAAGCACATTGATTTGTGCTTGGAGTGTAAGCTGCCCTGAGTCTTCGGAGAAGGGCGGGATATAAATGGGATTAAAATAAACAAAAATTGTCCAATTATGCCATTAGGAGAACTAGGCCCCCAGGCCCAGGATTAGCTGAATCTTTCCAACTACCAGTTTCAAGTCATGAATGATGGCTTAGCCTGGATTCTGAAGCAATCTAGGTTTCTCTGTCAAAGGCTCTGTTGATCATTGATCGACAAAATCATCTGTCTTCATGTACAGGGCTATGGTGGAGGATATGTTACTTTGGGCAGGCTCAGTAGTTGACCCTTTTAATTAAGTCAACTACTTAATTAAAGTAGTTAAATAAAGTACAATGACAAGCGAGGTAGCTAAAACGGTGCCCCTCCAAGAAAGGAGCGAAGTTCCTTATGGTCAACTGTTTCATTGCTCAAAGAAGTGCTGCTGTGCTTGGCTTTGCTCACCACTCCTTTCTTTATAGTATCCATAACTTTCCTCTCCATTCCTGTGGCCTGTTCTTCATCAGTAGGCATACCTGGGGTAGAGAAGGACAATATTAGGCAATATGAAAGATTCCTCCTCTTGTCAGATATTCCCCTTACGGCTAAAAACAAGGTCCAATATTCTTTGGTAGCATATGAAACATTTGCTTGCCCTGAAAACAGCAACTTCTTCTAGTAATCTAATCACAAGGCTAAAGAAAACCTACAGGCCCCATATACAGTTGAGTGTATTGATCTGGCTCTGAATACTTTTTTCCAGCATTCTCAACAATTTCTGTTGATTGGCTCCATAGCAGCTGGATGTTCATTTTGTTGTTTTTTTATATATAAATCAGTTTGTCTTTGTTTAATTTATTTGCTGCTTATCTCACCACGGGGCTCCTGTAGGTGGCTTACAATAATAAAAAAGGGGAAAGAAATGAGTGTAAACAGAAGTAAAACAATAGGACAATGAAATAAACAATGAAAAAGAACACAAGAACACATCAATAATAAGAATACAATTACATATCAGAGAATCACTGATCAATCCTAAAAGCCCATGCATTGTTTTATACTTTTACAGTATAAATTACTTTAAAGCTGATCTTATTGACTTTTGGGTTCAGTTATAAGCAAGAGAAGGACAAATGGAAATAACAGGAATTAAGGACCTGCTTCTCACTTAACCTTTCATCCTAAGCTAAAAGTGCTTTAGCCATGAACACAAGAGATTTTCAATTTACAAGCAGACTCAACTTTCCTAATATACAAACAGAAAGCAGAAGAAAAAAGGGTTTTAAAAAGACAAAAGTCAGCTCATGAAGTAAACGAATAGGGTGGTCTCTCAAGAGCCTATTTGATGTAGGTGTTCAGACTGCAGAAATAACAGGAATTTGACTTCAGCTACAAGCTCACACTGCACCATTTTGAACTAATGAGAATGGCTTAATCACACCCATTTTAGACTTGCAATTTCTTATATTAAAATAATTAAGTACAAACACGGCAGCCATTTTTCAAATGTCTTAGGGCAGTGGCTCCCAACCTCTTCTATATCCCGTACCCCTTCTGATATATTCTTGCACCCCTTACAAAAGCTCGAAATAATGACGAATTATGCATATACACTATAATTTTGAAAACCCAAGCTTTCGCACCCCCTGGAATATCGTCTCACACTCCCACGGGGTGCGAGCACCCCTGGTTGAGAAACCCTGTCTTAGAGGATACAAATATGTATAGTGCATCTAAGTCAGCACCCCTCAACCTTTTGAGCATGAGGGACCAGTTCTGCAGTGAGAGATTTTTCCGCAGTCCGGAGGTGGTGTGTGGTTTTGTGTGCTGCCTGCATCCCGTGGATGGGGCTTTGCTTGTTTACATGGCCCAGTTTTTGGCATGCTGCAACCCAGTGCTGGTCCATGGACCAGTGGTTGGGGACCCCCGATGTAAGTAATAGAATGACTGGTGTGTATGTATAATGTACACTACCCATCTATTCAAGACGTTCTGGTTAATAGACCTAGACAGCAGTACATAATTCTATATTAATAGTGGTTAGCAGGATTTTGAAATCTAGCCTAGGGGATCTTTATCTTATTAACCTGCTTACAAAAGAACACCCCAAAGGTCGGGAATTTCACACTAGAACGCATTTGGAGTCATCACTATTAACAAACTGCTACTTGAGCAATTCTGTAAACCCACTTCCACCCTAATATATTTTAAAATATTTTTATCTATTTATTAGGCGGATTTTCATGTTCCTTCTGTCAGTTTACAAGAGTGATAATATCTATAAAATCTATAATTTCAAACTGACTCCTCAAATAACGGTTTTTATGTTTCCTACAGTATAAATGGATAGGAATAGCCTGAGTTCAGGGAGGCAGAGGGTTCAAAGTGAGGGAGCTGCCTTTGAAACTGTTGTTTTTTCAGGCTCGCCAGTTGAAGAGGCAGCTCCTCTCCCAGTCATATTGTGCTGGGTGGACAAATTCCACCTTGAGAAAATGAAAGGAACTACCATTATCGGGAAGAGTATTTCCTTAAAAGTAAGCTTTTTTAAAAAAAAAATATCCTCAAGTGTAGGAATTCTGGCATTTTGTTGTCATGACAGATAAGACATAGGCTTAGCTTTCACCAATTTTGTATTATAAACGTGGGAACTAGTAATCAGGGTTAACTGGGGTTATGTCGGGGTTAATTATGGGCTATCTGCTAAACAATTAAATTCAGACTAGTATGGAGTTAAATCCCACGTGTTTATATTAGTCTGAAAGACTGGGGTAGAGAAGATGAGACAAATCTAACATGCTGGCTGAGGAACTCTGAGAGATGAAATTCACCCAACATAAAGTCACCAAAAAGGGACGCGGTGGCCAGTGGGTTAGGATGCTGAGCTTGTCAATCAGAAGGTTGGCAGTTTGGTGGGTCGAATCCCGAGTGCTGCGTAACACAGTGAGTGCCTGTTACTCGTCCCAGCTTCTGCCAACCTAGCAGTTTGAAAGCACATAAAAATGCAAGTAGAAAAATAGGGACCACTACGGTGGGAAGGTAACAGCGTTCCGTGCGCCTTTGGCATCTAGTCGTGTCGGCCACATGACCACGGAGACGTCCTCGGACAAGCGCTGGCTCTTTGGCTTTGAAACGGAGATGAGCACCGGCCCCTAGAGTCAGAAACGACTAGCACGCATGTGCAGGGGAACCTTTACCTTTTTAAAGTCACCAAGTTTGAAAAGTATGCTCTAGAACAGAGGTCCCCAACCTTTTGGGCACCAGGGACTAGTTACGTGGAGAGAAATGTTGCCGTGGACTGAAGGGTATGTGGTTTTGTGTGCTGCCTGTATCCTGCAGATGGGGCTTTGTTTGTGCGGCCCAATTGCAGGCATGCCGCGGCCCGGTACCGGTCCACGGACTGGAGGCTGGGGACCCCTGCTCTAGAAAGTGCTTTAATAAGCAGTTCTGATGGCAAGAGGACATTTCAATTCAATAACCTGTATGCTGCTTATGAGTCAGTCAAGTGGCACAAGGACCCTCGAAAAACATCTGCGGAAGCTAGAATGCCACCAATTACATTCCCTTTGCAGATCCCACACAGGGGTGGAAGGACTTCAAGAACTCCACTATCCTCCAGTTTTAGCATTCCAGTCATTCTTTCCCTTACCTTTATTCCCTATTATTTGCTTTGGTATTTTTGTATATTATAAGTGAATAAAACAAAAAATGTCAAAAGCATTCTAGTCATTCTAGTGTGAGAGAAAAATGGCATGAGAAATGCATCAGCTTTTTGATGGAAAATACAGATAGTTTGGTAATTATGGCAGAGCCATGAGATTGCTGGGTGTTTATACAGTTATTTTTTGTGGAGGGTGGCTGATGCTATTTTACTGTAACATGCATCTTTTGGCATTTTAAAAATATATTTAATACCATGGACTATCTATTCGTTATATAGGTGATGTGTCATTTTGTCTTTTGACTTTATGTATATAAACTCTGTAGCCCCTGATTATTTTTAGGTAGTCTAACAGCCCTGGGATAAAATGACACACCACCTTTATAACGAAAGTAATGATTTTGGGCTTGGTTTTAATTACGAAAAGGAGCCTGAGCAATACCCCCCTTCTGCACAAGCTGAAGCCCGCCCGCCCCGCGTGGCTCCCAGGCACTTCCATCCCGGGTGGGAATGATGGGAAGTGTAGTCTCAGCCTCGGAGGGGACGCCCGCCCGGGAAAAGCTCACCGCCAGTGCTTGCCGCGCGAGACCCCGCCGCCAGAGGCCCCGGTCCCACACGGAGAGCCCGCCAGGCTCCGCAGACCCGGAGTAACCTTGACGCCATAACAACCCTTCAAAGCTGCGGCCGCCTCAAAGACGCCTCTTCCTCCTTTGCGGGGGCAGGAAGTTCTGGTCACGTGCCCCTCCTCGCCTCTGAACCCAAGATGGCCGCGCAGCCCTTTCCGGTGCGCCGCACACGGCCGATGGGCGTGGTCAAGGCGGCCCCGCCCACGGGCCGCCCTGGGAAGAGGCGGGGAAGTTTGAAACGTGGAGAGTTTGGCTTGCCCGAAGTCAGATGCCCGCTATTTGGGCAAAGGGTTGGCACCGCCCGCTCCTCTAGGCTCCTCTGGAGGTTTTCTGAATTTGGATAGCCGTCCCCCGCCCAGATTATTCTCCCTTTTCTTTCCTTTAGCCTTGTTTTCTGCTATGGTTCCCTCGAAACGTTACCTGCAAAATTGCAAGGATTTGTGCAGGTTTTTCTCGGGAGAATGGGGACGCGACGCTTTTTAATAAAGGTGGTGTTAGCGTTTTAGTATGACATCCGTGACTCCTTCTTAAGTTAAAAAAAAGGCCCATGTTTTCCTTTTTAGCCAAAACTATTTTTTGTTAATGTGCAAAAGCTAGCCTATTCAGAAAGTAAGCAAAAGGGTCTTGTGGCAAGTGTTAAAGAAACAAGCCCCGAATGAATTTCCTGACGATGAGAACAATTAAATCAGTGGAACGGCTTGCCTTCAGAAGTTGAGGGTGCTCCAACACTGGAGGGTTTCAAAAAGGGAACGGTGTAGTTTCTTGCTTGAGAAGCGGGCTGGATGACTCACACCCTGCACGGTATCTCTTTACTCTCCTACCATCGGGTAGGAGATATAGGAGTATAGCCAGCCGCACCAACAGGCTGAGAAACAGCTTTTATCCGTGGGCTGTTAAGGCTTTTGAACGGGAAATAATTTTTATAAACTTTATGCAGAATTGACTTGTGAGGCCGGTGTGTGGTGCAATCAGTTCACATGGTGTAATAAGATGGAGGTTTGTTGTCACTGTGAGTTGTGGGGTGGGAGCACGAAGGGAGGTTCAGCTAATCTCAATGTATACATGGTTGTACTTTGACAATACAGGTTCATTCACCTCCGAGATCTCTTACAGCTCTATTCTGATTGATGTACACAAAGGCAAATAACCCCACCTTCTCCCTTGTTGGATATGGAGAGCTTAAACCTTAAGAAAAAAACTTAAGAAGTTGGAGGACAGAGGCTGGAACAAATGTTCAAATTTTGGGTTTAATATATCTCCAAACATTTTTTGTTATACAGCTGAAAGAAGATCTGAACTAGAAGATCTCCAAGGTCCCTTCCAACTCTTATATTGTCACTGTTACTGTAGTCTAAGAGCAACATACCCTGCATAGCATAAACCAGGGAGATTTGATGATAGTTGTTGAGTTGGCTACTGTAAGAACTGCCACCTCACTGCCAGTCTGCATGAACCATGGGGTGAAGCTGGAAGGGAGGATGAAGGCCTGGGGGTAAGTGAAACTGAACTGTGAGGAGGTTTCTCTGTGAGAACCAACTCAAGGTCACTTCCCTGGGAGAAGAACGCCAACTTGTAGAGTGACTGTTTCCAAAACATCTCTTTTAAACTTGATTGGACAATGAAAGATAAACTGGGAAGGGACCAAGGGAGGAAAGTTAACTGGCAAAAATCTGGCGCAAACTTTCCATTCTGGCTTTACCCTACTGCAATTCATTTAACTTCTAATAAACTGTACCTTTCTCAACAAATGGAGTTAAGGATTATTTTTACTTAGAAGCCCAGGTTGAGGCAGGTCTGACAGCTAGCTTTAAACCAATTTAGGATTTTAATTCCCAGTGGGAATGGTGACTGTTACGAGTGACAGTTGTATAGGTTTATTGATTTAAAAGTATACTTTGTTATATATGCTCGCTCCTTTAATACACTTCTCAGTTCCTACACATATTTCCTAGATACAAAGAGCTGGTCAATACTGTTTAACAAAAACAGCGTGATTCCTATCACTAATATAGTTTCTAGATTGATGTCTTGTTCCTTAATCTCAATGGATTCTTGAACTTAAATTAGCAGAGGAGAAAAAAAAACAAAGCTCAAAGTGAAGTACGTGACACAGCAGAAGATAAAATAAAGCACAATGGACTGAATTAACCAATCATTTTATTTCCCTCTTGTTATATTAGCTGGCAGAACTATTTGTTGGACTCTGACTAGCAATTTTTGATATGTCCAAATTTGGGTTTATCAGTTTTATTCCCTCTTCAGAAGAGAGATTTTGGGAAGGTTGATCTACTGAATGTTTTGTCTGATAACAAGATTTCACATGATCAATCTGTATCTGGTCAAAAAATTTTGGCTCTTGATTTCTAGGTCTCGTTTCTCATGTCCTTTAGTGTTTATCTAATAATATAACAAAGATGAAAGTCTATTTCTCATGTCTTCTCCCAGCCATTATATACTGTATATCTTAGAAAGCTCAGACTGCCCAAGGAGTTGCTAGCACAGTTCTACAGAAGAATTATTGAGTCTTCCATTGGTACCTCTGTAACAGTCTGGTATGGCACAGCAACCAAACAGGACAGACTTCAACACGGATAGTTAGAACGGATAGTTAGAACTGCAGAAATAATTGCTACCAACCTATCTTCCATAAAGGACCTGTATACTGCACGAGCCAGAAACAATGCTGAAAAAATATCTACAGACCCCTCACATCCTGGAAATAAACTGTTTAAATTTCCCCCCTCAGGACGCTGCTACAGGGCATTGCATGCCAAAACAACTAGACATAAAGACATTTTCCACCCATGCCATCTACTAAATACCTAATTCTCACAGCACTGTCTTAGGCCTAAAAATATTTATCCATGTAGTAGGGCTATATTGCATTATCCTTCTCATCTTTCTTACTACCTTCTATTGGTATCTTATGATTTATCACCATGTTTGTATCTTATGATTGATTATTGTATCTGATGATTGATGATTTATCATTTTGTTGTTTGTATGCACACTGAGAGTTTATGCACCAGAGACAAATTCTGTGCGTGTCCAATCACACTTGGCCAGTAAAGAATATTCCAATAAAGAATATTCCGATGAAGTATCATAGTTGGTTCTTCTCATTCTAGAATTCAGTTAATTGTTAATTATATGGCAGTCACTGAGTCTACTCACAAGGATGCTTTAGGAGCACACTTAGATGTTCTGGTATATCTGGTCAATTTTACATTTTCTTCCATATCTTTTCTTATAGGGGTACTTGTACCGTTTCAGCCATGCTTGCGCTATAGAAAAAAACTAATCCCTGTTTAAGACAGCAAACTGAACTTCAGTTTTGTTTAATTTTGTTCTCTGAGGAGAAGGCAAAAGTTTTCAAGCTGTGGATACATTTTTCTATACATGTCATTAGGAACAAAGTGGCTGATTTGGGTAAGAGCAACCAATTTATTATACATGATTATTGACTGAGTTGAGTGGTCATAGTAATTGAACAAATCAATTTCTAGTTTGCTTCTTTTGGGGGGAATTTATACAAGACAGCAGTTTGGTCAAAGAGATCATGTTTCTAATTATTGTATAGTTTGTATTCCTTTTCACTTATTCTTTCCCTGACAATATTTGTCTATTGTCAGCTTATTCTGATTTTCATCTTAAATATGATTTGATTATGTCTGCTAATATTTGCTAATGTCAGGGTCCTGCAAACCATAAAAGCAGATATGATTTTATGTGACCCTTTAATAAAGCCAATGATTTCATGGGGGTATAGAAAAGGTTAAAAACTACCGTTGCTGTTTAATAATTACATCTTATATTCTATAAAATAAAACAAGGATAGAATCTTATAATTCTATAAACTAAAATTGATTAAAATACTGCATTTTGTTAACATTCACATATCTACCAATGCTCCAAGTATGGTTAGAGGGATATTTCATATCACCCTGGCAGAAATGCTAGACTTGCCCACAACTTTCTAAAAGAAGCTAAATCTAGCAATGGAATACAAATTTCCAATAAGACAGCGTAGGATAACTGTGTTAAGTCTGCAGATGTAAAAACAAAAAACCAGGAATGTTATAGCAGGTTTTCCAACTAACTACTTTTATTAAAAGGCATAAGCTTTTGTGCAGCTCACATCATTAGATATATACTGTAGAATCTACAGTATACATCTAATGAAGTGAACTGCACCAAAGGCTTATGCCTTTTAATAAAACTTGTTAGTTGGAAAAGCTGCTACCACCCTCCATTTTTCAATTTCCAATAATAGTTTGTCACTGATAAATGGGGTGGGGATTATGCTCTGCAGAAATGAGAGTTTGGTCCATTTGTATTAAAAATGCCAGCCCATGAAACACATTTTAATTAAAGCAAATTTACAAAAATCTTCATGTATATTTTAACAAGATGGCTTTTTAGCAGATTAAACTTTTGTAAACTAAACAGTGATGCAAGCAGAAAAGTTAATTTAAAACATAATGCAGAATTAAATGGTGAGTATGAGAATAAAACAGAATAGAATAAAATACTGTATTTGGCCAAGCGTGGATACATCAGCGCTTCGAAAGTACAAATTCTGGCAGTTGAAGTCCCCCCATCTTAAGGTTGCCAAGTTTGAGACACTCTGACTTAGACGGGGAACCTATTTGAGCTGGTAGCCCCGATGGGACTCCATTTCCCATAAGGCCACGCGCCCCAGCACGAACGGACAACTGTTAAAGCAAGCGCCTGCAAAGGTGGCCAACGGCACGTGGCCGGCCTTGACTTTCCGAAGCGCGGTTTTTTTTTCCGCCGAGGCCGCCGATTGGCTGAAATCCGCTGGGTCCCGCCTCTTCTCTCCACTTGCGGGAGAGCAGCTCGGACAACTGGGCTGGGATTGGCTCTCTTCTGGGTAAATGTCACTCCGCGCATCCAATTGGATGTCTCGGGGAGCGTTGGCATTTGAAACAGTCAGACGCCGGTGACTGTTAGCGGTCGGTCGGGCGTTTCTCCTGCAGGTAGAGCGCCCGGTGGCTCTTCCTTGCAGAGGGGTCCCTTTTTGGGGTGGGGTCGCTCTCCCAGCCTCCATTGCGGGTCAGGGCGTTGGGGGAACCCAAGTTGTCACCCAGCGTGTTGGAGGGATCGGGCTGGCCCGAGCTGCCCATCGGCAGAGGTACAGAACGATCCGCCCCGATTCATAGCCAATAATTAATTAAAGCGCCAGTAATTGGTAGCTTTAGGTCAGTGATTTTTAAATTGGGGGGGGTCACTGGGGCGAACGTGGAAGAGAGAACCAGGACTGGAAAGGACCTCGGAGGTCTTAACAGAATAACAGAGTTGGAAGGGGCCGTGGAGGTCATCTAGTCCAACCCCCTGCTCAGGCAGGAAACCCTATATGCATTCCAGACAAGTGGCTGTCCAGTCTCTTCTTAAAAGCCTCCAGTGATGGAGCACCCACAACTTCTGATGGCAAGCCCTTCCACTGGTTAATTGTTCTCACTGTTTTAGGAAATTTCTCCTAGGTTGCTTCTCTCCTTTCCATTCCCTAGTAGTCCAACCCCCTAGTAGTATCCTGGGAGTAATGCAGCAATTGGAAGTTGTTTGTTTGTCAATCCAGGATTCAGCTGGGATCTTGCATAAAGCCACAGTCTGGGTTTTTTTGTGGGGATAATGACATCACTAGAGTCCAGGAAAAATGGTAAGGGGGATAGCTCAGTTTTAAGAATTGCTGGCTTAGGCGTATGCAGCAAATCCTGACATCAAAGTAGTAAGAATTGCTTTTTGTGCAGCGCCTGTTTTATTAGTTCAGACTTCCCCCCCCCCCTTTTCTAGTTTTCTCACTGGAATTAATCTCTTCTCCCTCCGTCCTTCCAAGACCTACACTATCTTAAGGCTGTGTTTGCCTGACACACAACTTACGGGTATCTCTGCTTAGCTCCCTGATTTCTTCACCCAGTTATCTGCAATGAAAATCCAAACCTTAAACTAATGATAGTCCCAGGTTTACACACTAGACTAGCCTAAAAGTTATTTGTTAAATTTATTTGCTGCTTATCTTGCTATGGTCAATTTAACAATAAACATGGAGAGTGAAAAGTGTAAACATAACAGCAAAGTAGTGGAACAGTAAACAATGAAAAAGACAATGAGAATACATTGATATGAGAGTAAAAGATGGGCAGGTGGGGAAGCAGGGAGGGGGGGAGGTTGCTTTCAAACTAGTAGCCACCTCAAACAAACATCAAACTAAGTTTGATGGTTTGTGGTTGTATTTCTTCCAGGAGCATAGCTCAGATCAATGAGAATTGAAGCTTTGTACTCTTCAGGGCTTGGAGCTGTGTTACAGGTAGTCCTTGACTTACGACCGCAGTTGAGCCCAATATTTCTGTTAAGTGAGACATTTAAGTGAATTTTGCCCCATTTGCGGACCTTTCCTGTCCCACTTGTTAATTGAATCACTGCAGTTGTTAAGTTAGCGACACGGCTGTTAAGTGAATCTGGCTTCCCCATTGACTGCTTGTCAGAAGGCCGCAAAAGGGGGTCACGTGATGCTGGGACACTGCGACCGTCACAAATAGGAGTCAGTTTCCAAAGCGTCTGAATTTCGATCACGTGACTACGGGGATGCTGCAGCGGCCATAAGAGTGGAAAACGGGTCATGAGTCACTTCAGTGCCATTGTAACTTTGAAGGGTCACTAAACAAACTGTTGTAGGTTGAGGACTACCTCTGTTTCAATACAGCTTTGCCGTTTAGCCAGTTGGGCTATCCAGTTCAAGGGGCTAGCCCGGGGGTAGGCAACCTTGGCTCTTTTATGACTCGTGGACTTCAACTCCCAGAATTCCTCAGCCATTGAAGTCCACGAGTCATAAAAGAGCCAAGGTTGCCTACCCCTGGGCTAGTCCCATCAGTTTGCAGATGAGGGAAAGATGATGCCATCAAGGGTGGCGGAGGCAGATGGTCACCTAACAGATGGTGTGATTATCATCGGTTGAGTCATCAGCTGCCTCTGCCTCCCTCCATCTCTTCTGTTCCCTCTGGTTACCAAGGTTGACTTAGGGCTGCTCTCTGCTGTGGCTTAATTGCACCTAAACCATGGTTCAGGTAACAAAGGGGCAAGTATGGTGCTTGAGCGGCTGAAGTAGCTCTTCTCTTCTCTTCTTTTCCTCTCCTTGTCTGTATAATAGCGCTGAGTTATGTCTGAGAGCAGAAGCAGCTTATTTTTACTATCAATTTGTGCAGTGCCTTTAGAACCGTTGTTTCTTCTTGTTGCTGCTAAAAAGCAGGATTAAAATACTGTCAATATTGAATATATATATTTTTTTGGCCATTAAGGCTATTCAAGGGCCACGGTGTCTTTTCCACAACAGTTGGGGGTTTTCTTGATAGAAGGAGGAACAAGTGGACTGTGGCTATGTATTATAAGATTTAATAACCTGTCTTTAGAGCAAGATGTATTTTTAGAATGGGGGGCTTTTTCCTTGTCTTTCTGGCTCTTCAGAAAATTCCTCGTAAAATCCTTTCGGAAAATATAGCAAGTGACTCTGCTGGCTATACCGTACAGTAAAAGCCAACCCTGAAGCGAATTTCTTTTGGGATATCCAGATATCGGGGATATTTCTAGGTGTGGCAAAAATAAGCGTCTTCTTGCTTCCAAACCCTCTAGTTGTGGCTTAATGTGTTGCATGAAAGTGAGCATTGCAGTTTGTGAACTGCGGTTTAGTGTGATGCATGAACTCAAGCCAATTGCAATTTATTTAACAACCCTCGTTTTAAAAACTCATATCTCGGCACAGGGTAATGAGCCGAGTCGGTGAGTTTCCGACAGGGCTGCAGTTGTGGCCCATTATCTGGGAAGAAAAGTCCTCTGAAGCCTTGCTGACATTTTATGTGATGACTTAAACAGTGTAAACATTGTAAAGTGAGCCTCACGGAATCCAATTTGGATATTTTATGGTGGTAATAGACCCTGTTTGTTGGCAGCAGGACAGTTTCATTGTAGGTCCCAGTGCTTGTGTAGCTGTTGTGATAATGAGATGGAGTTTCAACCTGTCTGGAGCATCAAAGAGTCTCGATAATCCGTAGGTGAAGTTAGTTTGACAACCCAGGGTGCAGCCAAAAAAAGAAAAAGTCAAGATGGTGGCCATGACAGTGTAAATTGAACCTTCACCCGTCTCTTGTGTGTGGTGCCATCTTGACTTTTTTCAGTCATGCCCTGCAAGAGGCTCCTGACGGTTGCAGTGCACGTAGCTTGGTTCCTTGATTCGTTCTCCATTGCAAGGGTTTATGTTTATGTTGTTTATGTTTATTGGACTTATATACCGCCCTTCTCCCGTAGGACTCAGGGCGGTTCACAAGGTATTTAAAATAACAATACAAATTACAAAAGTTAAGAACAATTAAAATAATTAAATTTAGTCCTTGAATAAAATAAAAACCCCTGTTAAACTCCAATTAAAACCCAATTAAAATAAAATTAAAATTTTAATTTAATTTTTAATTTTATTAGATTTATATACCGCCCTTTCCCGAAGGACTCAGGGCGGTTTACAGGGCATTTTAAAATCACACCAATACAAAATACAAAGGTTAAAAGACAAAACAGATTAAATTATCCCTGAAAATAAAAACCTCAGTAAAAATTCTCAGCCTGGGCCGGAGAGCTCAAAGAGCCAGGTCTTCAGGTCCCGGTGGAATGAACGCAGGTCAGGGACAGTCCTGAGCTCTACGGGCAGCTGGTTCCACAGGGCAGGCGCACCCACAGAGAAGGCCCTATCCCTGGGTGTTACCCGCCGGCAGTCTTTTGCCGGTGGCACCCTGAGAAGGCCCTCCCTGTGGGAGCGCACAGGACGAAGGGAGCTTGATGCCGGCAGCAGGGTGAGAATGCTCCCACGCTGAACGTTTGCCCTGCTGCGGGTGAAAACCCTTGTGCAGCTCTTTCACATTTTCTTCCTCAAGATTTGTCTCCGGGAAGGAAAATGCTGGGAGTTTACAAATGGACAGTGTCGGCTTGATCTTTGTTATGGAATCCTTAATGCCCTCTGAGCTTGCTTGTGTTTATGCAGACATTTCAGATGTTATCTGGTTGGCTTAATCATAGAATCATAGGGCTGGAAGGGATCTTTGGAGGCCTCTTCAGGAGACCTTATTGCATTCCAGACAAATGGCTGTTCAGCCTTTGCCGGAAGACCTCCAGCGGTGGAGCACTCATAACTCCAGCTGTTCCATGGATTATTTCTTCTCTTTGTCAGGAAATTTCTTAGTCTGAGGTTGGATCTCTCTTTAATGAGCTTCCACCCATCACTTCATCTCCTGAACTTGGGTTCTTTAGAAAATAAGTCGACCCCCTCTTCTCTGTGACAGCCCCTCAAGTATTGGAAGACTGCTATCGTGCCCCCCCACCCCAGTCCTTCTTTTTGCTAGGCTAGACATACCTAGTTCCCTTTTAACCGTGCGTTGTATGGTTTAGCTTCCAGAGCCCTCGTCATCTTTGTTGCTCTTCTCTGTTCTCTTTCTCCGGTCTCAACATCTTTTTTGGTATTGTGGCCAGAACTGGATGCATTTTTCCAGATGTGGTTTCGTTAATAGGATATAAAGTGGTATTTTCGGTCCTCCTGATTTTATTTTTTATTTATTTATTTTAATCCCATTTATATCCCGCCCTTCTCTGAAGACTCAGGGCGGCTTACAAGCTTAGCAGTAGCCTTCATTCTATGTATATGCCTGCTTATTAGGGCTTTCACACACACACCCCCAAGCGGCATTATTACAAAGTCAGCTTAATTGCCCCCAACCAACAATCTGGGTCCTCATTTTACCTACCTGGGAAGGATGGAAGGCTGAGTCAACCTTGAGCCTGGTGGGATGCGAACCTGCACTAATTGCAGGCAGCTGGTGTTACTTAAGGAGGCATCAGCCCACTGCTCCACCAAGGCTCTAGCTTTGTGGATGCAGCTTTGTGGATGCAGCTCTAGCTTTGTGGATGCAGCCTAGGACTGCATTGGGTTTTTTTGGCAGCAGATTGATTGCTGATATTTAAATGGTGGGCCACTAAGACACCTAGATCCCTTTCACAGTTAACTACTGCTGAGCCAAGGGCCACCTAGTCTATACCTGCATTTATTTATTTTCCGTGCCTAAGCACAGGACCTTACTTACTTTTCTCACCACTGAATTGAATGTTGTTGGATGAAACGTCTGCGTGAACACAGTCAAGCTCCGAGAGCATCAAGGACTCCATAGTTCATCCTTGAGCTACAGATACTGTCTTCTCTTATTACAATTATCGTTACGATACTTCACAGTAAAGTTTTCCTAGCCACTGAGTAACAGAAGCATCCTGTGGAAGCATATCAGCCTAGTCTGCATCGGTTTACGTGTGTTTTTAAAATACGGTTTAATGTGCTTTTTGTATCCTGTTTCTTTGTATTGTTTTTAATTGTCGTAAGCCACTCACAGTCATGTATTTGAGGTGGCTGTATTCACTGAAGTAATAACTATTCTCCCATGCAAAAGCGATTCGAAAGAAAGATGGTAACAGGACTGGGTGCATAACACTCTCAGCTGGAAACACTAGATAACCGGGGCGGGGGGGGGGGAGGGAAGAAGTTCTACTCTTTGTCATAAAAAATTGCAGAGCAGAGCAGAATACTTTATTGGCCAAGTGTATTGGACACACAAGGAATTTGTCTCCGGTGCATAAGCTCTCGGTGGACGAAGACAACAAAAAGTGAATAGGTCATCAGTTATAAAATTATAGTTACAACCATTAATCATACTATAATAAACATCCATTTGTATTTGTTTTCTTTCTGTATGTCTGGAAGCCTAGGAACAGTAGAAAGTACTATTTTATCGGTTTGTTTGTTTTGACAGGGTCACCGTGTTGTCCTCTTGGGCAGAGAGAGAGAGTGCGTGTAGGGAAGGCGAGGAGGTAACCTCTTCGCAGCTGTTTCCAAGCCAAGGCAAACAGGTTTGAGCTTCTCCCGAATTCAAACCGGAAGAGATAGGCCGTACTCATGAAAAAGTCAGGCAAACAAAGCTTGGGGAAATCCTCCGCATTGGATAGCCAGCCTGGGACATCCAAGGATGCCTTAAGGCAGATGCGTCAGACCCCGCTTTCCAAAGAAACCACTAAAGTTAGCTTGGTTTCCCAATCAAAGATGACTTCGTTCAGCAAAGACTTGTTCAACACCTGGCGAGACATTCGTTGGTTCCAAATTCCTTTGTCATCTCTAAGGAGGCCCAAAGCTGGTCTCTTCAGCTTCACCTTCCAGTCCAGCCTGCAGAAGTACCAGCAGCTTCGGAAAACCAAACGACTGAAAGTTGGCAGGCCCTTCTCTGTCCTGCGTTTCCCTAGCTTATCCTTGCCGTTTACGGATCCTCCGTCGTTTCCAGGTGCATTGCGGGTAAGCACCTGGAAGCCAGGATTTGTTTGTTTGGGAGAAGAGAAGAGAGCAGAGAACGTAAGCTCGCTCTCTAGTACGAGGCGGTATTGATCAGGTTTCTTTCCTCAGTGTTTTAACGGGCAAGTAGACCTCCGAACCACTCACCGTCTCTTGGTATGCAGATAAATTGTGTGTAAGCTTGCCTCAAAAGACATTCATTGGTAGAATTGGGAGCCTGTATGTCACGGGTCTTCAAACTTGTCCTTTGATGCCTTGTGGACTTCAGCTTCCAGAATTCCTCAGCCAGGCACACTTGCCTGGCTGAGGAATTCTGGGAGTTGAAGTCCACAAGGCATCAAAGGGCCAAGTTTGAAGACCCCTGCTGTATGGTATTAAAAATGATTCAGTTTCTTTGTCCTCTTGGTCAAAGGTGAGGTGCCCATGCTGATTGGCCCCAGGCTGAAAGTTCCTTCATATGAAGGGATGTATGATGAGGTTCCCTTGGGGCACCTTATCCTAGACAAATTTAAAGGTAGCATAAGGCCTTAAGGCAGCAATAGGTGCAAGATTTATCCTTTTTTAAAAAAATATCTTTGAATAAATAATGGCTGGGTTGGCGGATAAACTCAACTGATATAGGGTTGAGATAGTTGGAGGTGAGGGTTTTTTTTGTGTGTGAATCAGGCCATCAGATTTTCTGGAATTAATTTCTTTGTATTTAGTATTTTTCATATCCCTGGAACTGTGTTTTGTTAACTTGGAGTAAGGATCGTGTTTATATGAGTCCAGTCATTAAATAAGCTTTTTTAAATCTTACCTTTGTTCTGCAGGGTGATAATCACAGATCTTCAAGGAATGATAGATCTAAAGTCCGCAAAAGACTTTCAGCCCATAGAAATGGTAATATTCTAAAATATATTTCTGGTGATTTTGGAGTGGGTAGGGGATGGGACATTGTCCTGTGACTGATTTTAGGATTGGTTATGACGGTTGCTGCTAAAGTAGACCTAACCTTGATGGGGGAGGGGTGATACTGGGCTTTTTGACCTGTTTTCTTTGTACTTTATATCAGGGGTCCCCAACCCCCGGTCCGCGGACCGGTACTGGGCCACGGCATGCCAGCAACCGGTCCGCACAAACAAGCAAAACCCCGTCCGTGGGATGCAGGCAGCACACAAAACCACGCACTCTCCGGTCCGTGGAAAAGCCTTTCTCCACGGAATCGGTTCCTGGTGCCCAAAAAGTTGGGGAGCTCTGCTTTATATTATTGGGATAAAGGGACAAGGTTCCTAATGAAGCAAATGTGTTGAGTGCTACATTTTCGATGTGATTGTAAAAAAGGTGCTTGAAGCAGGCAGGATGCAAAGCTCGTACTTTGGGGGAATCAAAGGTTTAAAGCACTCTACAGCCCTGTTGAGCATCAGAGGTTGACCAACATTTTCTAGTGTTTTGGGCAGGAAATTAATGGGAAACAATCTTCAATTTTAGACCATTTGTCCCCGAAAATGGGGCAGTGTAATTTGTAAGCCATCGAGAAGGGCTCAAGAGAGTGACATGTAGCTTATGCACTTGTCACCCCGGGTTTATAAAATGCCATCTATGCGTAATAAATGTAATAAAATAATCCAAAGGGCTCTCAGTACTGAAAGATTTTTATGCAAAGGCTAAACATTGTTCACCGTACCTGTGATTTACTCTGCCCCGCACCCCCAGTTGAGAGCAGTTCCCACCCAGAAAATGAACGTGTAGGTCTGTACATGCAGGCAAATTAGACTTTCAAAGAAAAGTCTGCTTCTTAAAATAATTTGTTTCTCATGAGCTGTTTTAGATCAGTTTCTCATCTACAGTAAAACACCGCTGTATTACCCGGGGTTGATCTGAATATCACCAAAATAAAGATTTGTCAGGAACATTGCTTGCTCAAGTGACTGGTAGAAACTAGAAATAATAACAAGTTGAAAGGGACGCTATTATGGGCACAGCGCTATTTAAATCCTAGAAAACATGTAGCTAATCAGGGTTATGTCCAGGTGTTAATCTGATTTGTAAAAAATGGACTCCCTTTTTAATATGCTTGCAACAGATGAAATCCACTAGAGGGCAGTCTTTGCTCTAAAATGTCATTTGACCTTAGCATTTTTCCCCTGCCTCCCCATTCAAGCACAGTTGAATGAAAGTTAGGCTGGATGATTTCTTCTCCAGAAAGGCAGCTCTATCCTTAGTATTTCAGATCTGCCAGCGCAAAATTGTGCAAGCTGTTTTACATGCTGTTTTATCTTTTGTGGAGATTGCCTTTTTATCTTCTAACGGGCCACGTCAGCCTTCTGATTCTGCCTGGCAGTTGTCTGTGTGTGTGTGTGGGGCTGTCACCCCTGAGAAGACGGCCAGATGTTTTGCATCCCGTGGGATACAGACCTATACTCACCCTGAGCCCCTCGCTGAGATTATGTTGGTGGCTCGGTGGGTTAGGACGCTGAGCTTGTCGATCAGAAGGTCGGCAGTTTGGCGGGTCGAATCCCGAGTGCCGCGTAACAGAGTGAGCGCTCAGTCTGTTACTCGTCCCAGCTTCTGCCAACCTAGCAGTTCGAAAGCACGTAAAAATGCAAGTAGAAAAATAGGGACCACTACGGTGGGAAGGTAACAGCGTTCCGTGCACCTTTGGCGTCTAGTCATGCCGGCCACATGATCACAGAGACGTCCTCGGACAAGCGCTGGCTCTTCGGCTTTGAAACGGAGATGAGCACCGGCCCCTAGAGCCGGAAACGACTAGCACGCGTGTGCGGGGGAACGTTTACCTTAACCTTATGGGAAGAAGGCATAACGTTTTATGGGAACACAACAGTTGTGGTTTGTTAAAGTGGTTTGGGGTTCATTGTGTGGTCTGAAGCCAGACTTGGATGTGACAAAGCTAAGGGAAGCCATGGTTTTTCCAATCACTTGCTACTTGAATTTAAAAAAAGAAGAAGAATGGAAAAGGCAAGGTCTGAACGAAGATCTTAGGCTTGTACAGGTCTGTTAACCAGAACATCTTGAATAGATGGGTAGTGTACATTATACATACACACCATTCACTTTTCGGCAGTAAGTGATTTCCGGCTGTCTGGGAGTGGGAAGGCAGACGGGGTTCACGGAAGCTCTCTCTCCTTTGGCATTTGCCCCCCAAAACCCTAGTCTGATTTCTTGGTTTTATTGCAGGAAATTCAAAGCCTTATTATCGGGGGTTTAAGGTGTTTCTTATTCCTGGGGAGGGGGTGTTTTGGAGATCTAATATGAAGCATTCATGCTCCAAAGAGATGGACTTTCTCTAATACAGGCATGCCAAATGCATTTAACATTTCTTAGAGAGGGGTTTTTTTTTCACCTAAGAAGAATCAGAACGAAAGCTGTCCTAAACAGAAACCTGGATTCAGCACTCAGTTCCGATTCTGTAGCTTTGATTGGTCTCCATGCAGTGTGGCACTGCGGCCCCCAACATTTTGGGCACCAGGGACCGGTTCCGTGGAGAAGGATTTCCACGGACCGGAGGGGGGCTGGTTTCACCTGCTGCCTGCATACCGCGGATGGGGCTTCGCTTGTTTGCGCGGCCCGGTTGCTGGCACGCCGTGGCCCCATGCCGGTCCACAGACAGATCTACCCCTGGTGTGGTCTGTCTGGCCTCCTGGTCACCGCTCTTCCCTTTTCTCCAGAATCTCGGGCTTTCCTGCGACGGATGCAGAAGAAGCTTCAGAAGCACCAGCCCTCTGCAGAGGCGCTTCGCCCAAAACGCAGCTCCTCTGCAGCCGTTTCTGACCAGCAGTGGGTAACGGGCCTTGGCAGGCGCTCCCGAAAGAAATCCAAGAAGGGAGACTCTGCTCCGCCAGCCAAGACCCCGGGAAGAGGGGAAGGCCCCCATGAACGGAGCAACTCCAAGCCCCCCATGGAAGAGGACGAGGACCTGTTCCCTCCAGATTGGTCACCTCCATCATTTCTGTTCAAGGAGGAGCTGCCTCCTCTCATCCCTGAGTCCGCACCGCTATCCAAGCCCGGAGGCTCTCAGGAAAGGCCGGACAGCCCTGAAGTGCTCGGTGGGTCTCCAAGGATGGAGTTAAAGCTTTTCCCCCAATTGGGGTCCCTTTGCAGGTAGTCCTCAACTTAACAACAATTCATTTAGCGACCGTTTGGAGTTACGGTGGCACTGAAGAAAGTGACCGATGGCCCTTTGTTGCGGCATCTCCACAGTCACGTGATCAAAATCCAGGCGCTTGGCAAACTGTCTCGTATTTACGACAGTCGCAGCGTCTCAGGGTCACGTGATCCCCTTTGGCGACCTTCTGACGAGCAAAGTCAGTGGGGAAGCCAGATTCACTTAGCAACCCGTGCTACCAACTGATCAGCTGCCATGATTCCCTTCACAACTGCGGCGAGAAAGGTGGCAAAATGGGGCCACAGCCACTGAACAAGTGTCTCGCCGAACCACAGAAATTTTAGGCCCTGTTGTGGACGTAAGTCGAGGACTGCCCGTTTCCCCCCTCAAAGCCTCTAGTGCCGTGCAGCTGAAGGGGAGGGGGGGCCGCTTGGGGGGGGTCCAGAATGAGGCGTTTAGTCTCGCCCTCCGAAGAGAGAGGGACTTTGTGTCGCACACGCGTGCCCAATGCGTCTTAATATTTCTTAGGGCTGGCTTTGTTTCTGTTTTGTTTTTGGAAGCATCGGAAGGAAAGCCGGGCGGGCGGCTTAGAGGCCCGGATTGAGTACTCGGTTCCTCTTCCTGTAGCTCTGATTAGTCTCCGTGCAGTGTGACATGCCTGGCCTCCTGGTCACGATTCTTCCCTTTTCTCCAGAGCCCACAAAGAAATTGGAGCAGGAAGACGCTGCTCCTCCAGCCGACACCCTGGGAAGAGACAGCGGCTGCAACCCCGCGTCTCCCCTGAATGAGGACGAGGGGATGTTCCTTCCGGACTGGCCGCTGAGGCAAATTGCATTTCTGTACAACGACGCGTCGCCTCCCCTCAGCCCCGTCCCTGGACCGTCGGAACCTCGAAGCTCTCGGGAACTGCCAGGCGTCACGGAAGAGGCTGGTGGGTCTCCAAGGGTGGAAGGTCCCTCTTCGTCCCCCGCTCTCCATCCGCTGCGGCCCCCCTCTGGGAATTCCTCCAGGAGCGGCGCCTCAGCCTCCCCTGAGGAGGTTTTAGGAGATCCTGGAGGATTCGCTGTGGACTCCAGTGAGGAGGAAGAGATGGATGACAGCAGCCTTGTGCCCCTCAGAGACCTCCTCCACATGGAGGAGTCCAGCTCCAGCAGTGTGGACATGAGCATGGTGGGTACCCCGTGAGCTGGTGCTGAACCTCCTTCAGCTTGGTGTTCTTCAGGACCTTGGCCTCCCCATTCCAGTCTCCATCGGGTTCATTTCCCTTCCGTGGGCTTAATCCACCTACGGGTAGTCCTCGACTTACCACAGTTCATTTAGTGATCGTTCAAAGTCACAATGGCACCAAAAAAACTTATGAGCGTTTTCCATACGTGCGACCGTTTGCTGCATCCCCAGGGTCACGTGATCAAAATTTGGATGCTTGGCAGCTGACTCCTATTTATGACGGTCAGGGTGCCCCGGGGTCGTGTGATCCCCTTTTGTGACCTTCTGACAAACAAAGTCAATGGGGAAGCCAGATTCACTTAACTGCCATTTGACTAACTTAACAGCTGCAGTGATTCACTTAACAACTGTGGCAAAAAAGGTCATAAAATGGGGCAAAATTCACTTAGCAAATGTTTCACTTAGCAATAGAAATTTTGGCCTCAACTGTGGTCATAAGTCAAGGAATACCTGTATTTTACTAAGCCTTCTGATTTGTTTGGCTCCAACGTACTCATTACACAAATTCATCCCTTACTCTTCATAAAACATGTTTTATGGCAAGGGTGAGCAGTAAGGGCCATTCCTAAGACACACTCAGAAGAGCAAGAGTTCCAGTGGGAGGGGTAGTAAAGCATAGTGGGGAAGGTCATGTCCTGTTCTTGGGAGGGTTAGGATTTTGGGTTTTATTTTTCCTGGTATCATTATCTCTTAGTGGGCTTACAATATGGCCTTTTCTCTCTGTTATCATTCTCCCAATAGCAATAGCACTTAGACTTATATACCGCTTCACAGTGCTTTACAGCCCTCTCTTGAGTGGTTTATTTTTTTTTTTAATTCCATTTATATTCCGCCCTTCTCCGAAGACTCAGGGCGGCTTACAAGCTTAGCAGTAGCCTTTACTTTACTTTACAAAGTCAGCATGTAAATCTGGGTCCTCATTTTACCCACCTCGCAAGGATGGAAGGCTGAGTCAACCTTGAGCTGGTCAGGATCGAACTCCTGGCGGTGGGCAGAGTCAGCCTGCAATACTGCATTCTGACCACTGCGTCACCACAGCTCTTGGCAGACAATCTTGTTGCTGACTTCTGCTAATTGCGATTGGAGTGCCTGGCAGCCTTAAACAAGAGGCTCGGCGGCCACATGCATGCCTGACACCTGATGTTCCAAATCTCCGTTTTACAATTTCAGGCGTTATATGAACTTGGTTTACTTAATGAACCACAATCGATTCCCGTTAGGGTCATGCTTTCGCCCTCTATCCCGAATTGAATGCCACTCTAGACCAGGGATGCACACCACCATAGTCAGCTTCTTGTGTGCCATTAACAACATCCAGGAAACGTACACGAACATCACTTTGAGGCGGGGGTCTCCAAACTTGGCAAGTTTTAAGACTTTTAGACTTCAACTCCCAGAATTCCCCAGTCAGCCATGCTGGCTGGGGAATCCTGGGAGTTGAAGTGTGGAGATCCCTGATTTAGGGTGTTAACACAATCAGCATGTTATGTAGTTTGGGTTTGACAAGCTATTACAGATTTCAGAGCACGTCTAGAGCAGTGTTTTTTCAACCATGGCCGCTTGAAGATGTGTGGACTTCAACTCCCAGAATTCCCCAGCCAGCAAATGCTGGCTTGGGAATTCTGGGAGTTGAAGTCCACGCATCTTCAAATGGCCCTGGTTGAGTAACCCTGCTCTAGAGGCTCCTAGTGTATGGAGGAGCTTATTCCCAGCCTCTGTTGCCATCTGCGGGCTTTTTCTGAATGAGCCAGCGATCTCCTGGAGATGCCACCATATCTGGGGCTTCACAAGAGAGAGAGAAAAGGGTTCCCACACCATCGCCATGCATGGTTTGCAGACTTCATGGCCGTGTGGAGGGGCATTGCTAGGGCTGGCAGTGTGTGGGGGAACTGCTTGAGCCTTGGCAATAAGCCAGGTGATGAGCGGAACTCTTGATTATTGAATCCCAGGTTTGGGGACTCCTCCCAGCCTCCCTCTAATCTGTAATCTTCCCCTTGCTTCTGCTTTTAGTGCCCATCACCAAGACCAGAAAGTTACCTGACCAGCCTGGACAAGCTTCTTGAAGAGAAAAGGTAAAAATGGAAGTTTTCATTTGCAAACCTGACGATGGGGACACGTCATAAGGCCACTTGCTCATTTCCTGAAGGGGGAAAAGTCGACATCAGGAAGCAGGAGGAGGGTCCTCCGTCACTGGGGGGGTTTTCAAGAAGAGATTGGACAACCGTTTGTCCAGAATGTCTTCTGCCTGAGCAGGGGGTTGGACTAGAAGACCTCCAAGGTCCCCTGCAACTCTGTTACTTTGTTGTTTGTTCTGTTAAATGGAGGAGAAGTGGGTGATTTTTCAAAGCCCACAATGGGGGGAAATATATCTCTGTGGAAGTTGGGCAGGTCTCGAGAACTCAAGGCATCTTCCAGAAGTGTGGGTTCAACGCCCAGAATTCTTAGCAGGGAACTTACTGGCTGGGGGATC
Organism: Vipera berus; assembly: GCF_964194415.1. NCBI lineage: Eukaryota > Metazoa > Chordata > Lepidosauria > Squamata > Viperidae > Vipera > Vipera berus. Next base: position 20,433,890 of record NC_138211.1, on the reverse strand, counting down.
CTGGGAGCTGAAGTCCTTATACCTGGTAATTACCTTACTGGAAAATACTGCGATAAAGCCTACAATTGTTTGTGGTATACTAGTTAAGTAGGAATGGAATGGAATGGAATTAGAATTAGAATTATTAGAATTAGAATTAGAATAGAACAACAGAATAGGAGTAGAGTAGAACAGAGAAAAGAATAAAGAATAGAGTGGAATAGAGTGGAATAGAGAATAGAATAGAATTAGAATAAAATAGGAATGAATAGAATAGGAATAGAGTAGAGTAGAATAGAGAATAGAATAAATAGGGAATAGAATAGAGAATAGAATAGAATAAAATAGAATAGAATAGGAATGAATAGAATAAGAGTAGAGTAGAATAGAGAAAAGAATAGAGAATAGAATAGAATAAGAATGGGAATGAATAGAATAGGAATAGAATAGAATAGAGTAGAATAGAATATAGAATATAGAATATAGAATAGAATAGAATAGAGTAACAGAGTTGGAAGGGACCTTGGAGGTCTTCTAGTCCAACCCTCTACTTAGGAAGCCCTATTCCTAGAAAGTTACGAGGTGTGGCTACAATAAGATGAGTTTGACTGACTTCTCCCAAAAAGATTGGAGTTAGTACCTGGATGGGCTGGAAAATCCAAAATACATCCTGGAGAAGCAGTGGGAAATCTTGCCTTTCCTGACTTTCTTTCCATCTCTCTTCCATGTCGTCCTTCCTCTTCGTCCTCAGCAACATCTCTTGAGCAGAAAGGAACTTAATTTGTGTTTCTGCCATCCCTCTAGTTTTTTCTTGCTTCAAAGCAATAAATTCATTTGGGATGAATTTATGGAAACACTGGAATGGAGTAAGTTAAGCTGCCTGTTAAACAGGATTAAGTTTCCACTTTGGTTGCGTGCAATTGTCACTGGTGTGACATGATATTTATGGTTATTGAGGATGAATTTCCCTTTTATTGCTACTGAACAGTAAGCAGTTTAGTTGTGTCATTACTGGGAATGTTTTAATTGTGGCTCAGTCATTCTGGGGGGTTGCTTTTAACTCTTTTTGTGGTTGATTTATTGTGGATTTGGCTAAGGCGCCACAAGTCTGCATGAGTCAATAGTATTTAAATCCATTAATAAATAAAATATTTCTCACCAGACAGAACTCTGGGGCACCCATTTTGATCTCAGAATATGTTTATGGCACCAGGTTGGGAAGATGTCCGTACAAGTAGTCCTTGACTTAGGACTATTTGTTTAGCAACTGTTTGAAGTGACTTATCACCAACCCTCACATTTACGACCAGTGAAACATCGCCGTGTACACATGATCAAAATTCAGGAGCCTGGCAACCAGCATGAACTTAGAACACTTGCAGTGTCTCGGGGGGGCCATGTGATTGCCAGTCTTCCGACAATCCAAGTCAAAGGGGTGGGGTGGAGTTGGGTTCGCTTAATGACCGATTCACTTAACAACCTCCGTGATTTGCTTAAGAACTGTGGCAATAAAGGCTGTAAAATTGGGTGCAACTCACTTAACAACTGCCTTGCTTAAAAAAACAATCTCCCTTTTTTAACAACCAGGGCAACTGGATGGAGTTGAGCATTTACTAGCCCAGGGGTAGGCAACCTTGGCTCTTTTATGACTCATGGACTTCAACTTGAAGTCCACGAGTCATAAAATAGCCAAGGTTGCCTACCCCTGTACTAGCCGGACACCCTTCCTGATGCCAAGCAGAGTTCGCAGCAGATATTTTCTCTTTGAGCCCTTGGATTTGAAAATCTGCCACTACCTGGGATTGAACTCTCAACCTTCCAAGTGGGGGGCGAGCATCTTCACCACTAGGCCACCACGGCGCTCAACAATAGCGAACAAAAATTATGGTCCCCACCATGGTAATAAGTTGAGGACTACTTGTATTGAGAAGGCTTCTCAGCGAGAACAATCAGTGGTTGAAGTTGTGTATGCTCCCTTACTGGAGGTTTTCAAGAAGAGACTGAACTCGCCTGAAATGGCTTAAGGTCTTTTGCTTGAGCAGTGGGTTGGATTAGAAGATCTCCAAGATCCCTTTCAGCTGTATTATTCTGTGTCCTATGATCATTCGGATAAAGTCCTCCTCTTGTTCAACCTCACAGCCAACTGATGTTTTCATGGGGTTCTGAAAAGAAAATCAGTTCTGGTAGAGAATGAAGTAGGACAGTTAGAACAGTTAACCAGTGGAACAGCCTGCCTCCAGACGTTGTGGGTGCTCCAACACTGGAGGGTTTTTTATTATTATTAAAAGAGGTTGGACACCCATTTGTCTGAAATGTTATAGGGCAGGGGTGTCAAACTGCCAGACCGCGGGCCGGACACCTCAAAGCGAAACCGCGCCCACCCCATTGCCGGCAATGGCAAAAATGTTGTGACATGTCACGTGACATTGCGAGTTTGACACCCCTGGTATAGGGTCTCCTGTTTGAGCAGGGGGTTGGTCTAGAGCAGGGGTCTTCAAACCTGGCCCTTGGATGACTTGTGGACTTCAACTCCCAGAATTCCTCAGCCAGGCATGCGTGCCTGGCTGAGGAATTCTAGGAGTTGAAGTCCACAAGTCGTCCAAGGGCCAAGTTTGAAGACCTCTGGTCTAGAAGACCTCCAAGGTGCCTCCCAGCTCTATTCCGAATTTGAAATTTGAATCAGCAGGTTTGCCCAAGTCTCTACCACACAGTCACTCGCCAGTTTGGCCTGAGAGGGTTTGAAGTACAAAGTCTTTTAAGTCAAATCATCCTTCCGCTGATTGGGTTTATCCACCATGCAACACATCAACTCAGCAGGCAGGATCTGGGTTGGCCCCGGAGCGTCAGAGCAAGAACTCGGTGTAAACGATTGTGCAGTTGAAGCTGTTAAAGAGAAGGATCTTCACCTGAGCCAGTGGAGCGTGCTGTGCAAATGCATCCAACGTGTTTTGGGCCCAGCTTAATGATTCGTAAGAATCAAGTCAACAGTATGGCTTATTTAACCGATCAGGGTGAAATGGGACTTGAAGAAACCACAGCTTGCTGTAGTCAATGAACTCAGCCAGCACCACACTTGACTCCCTAATTTTCAATGACCCGTGGAAGGTTGGGCTGGGCCTCTCTTGTAACAGATGGTTTTCAACCCAATAAAGATGCTGCAGGCGATTTCCTTGTAAATAGGTACATGCAGGCTCATCTGTTACGAATAAAACCAATCTCCTCGTTCTTTCACAGCATCGCAAGCAGTTATAGAAGGCTCCGCCTTAATTATATCAGGAAATCAGTAGCTTTCCCACTACTTCCGATGGGGAAGAGTCCAGTTGCTGACCTCCTTGTAACCCTAGCCCAGGGTTAGGCAACCTTGGCTCTTTTGTGACTCGTGGACGTCAACTCCCAGAATTCCTGAGCCAGGATGGGGGAACTGTGGCCCCTTCATGACTTGTAGACATCATCTCCCAGTATTCCTCAGCCAGCATGGGGAAACTATGGCCCCTTCATGACTTGTGGACTTCAACTACCAGAATTCCTCAGCCAGCATGGGGGAACTGTGGCCCCTTCATGACTTTTGGACTTCAACTCCCAGAATTCCTCAGCCAGCATGGGGGAACTATGGCCCCTTCATGACTTTTGGACTTCAACTCCCAGAATTCCTCAGCCAGCATGGGGGAACTATGGCCCCTTAATGACTTGTGGACTTCAACTCCCAGAATTCCTCAGCCAGCATGGTTCTTTGGTCTGAAATGGTATAGGCCAGGGGTAGGCAACCTTGGCTGTTTTATGACTCATGGACTTCAACTCCCAGAATTCCTGAGCCAGCCATGCTGAGGGGAAAGGGAGAAGTTTCCAAGCTGAGTCATGCTGGCTCAGGAATTCTGGGAGTTGAAGTCCACAAGTCATAAAAGAGCCAAGGTTTGCCTACCCCTGGCCTACCCCTTCCTGACTCTACAAGCTGTTGGCCAGTGCAGTAGGCTGTCTCATGAAAGATCTTCCCAGGAAAACCGAATGATCATTTGTCAAGCAGATCTATTGGATTCTGCATTGATCTGGGAGTCGGACTAAATGACCAATACGGTGCTGTATGTAGTTGAGCCTGATTTCTGTCTGGGAAAAGGGAGGTCTTTCAGTTTGGGTTAGCTGCCCGATTACTGGCCCCTGTTCCTTTTCCCTCCTGGCTCCGATAGATGAAATCCATCAAAAGAACTTCAGGGCAAGAATTCTTCCTGAAAGAACATTTTATTCAGGAAACCAAGTATCGGCACTACACAGTTGAACCCAAAACTAGATTCCCTTCCCCCAGATACAAACTGCAATTCCCACCCCAATGAAGCAGTCATTAATCACCTTCTCCAATTAGCCTGAAGCCTGGGCTTTCTCCACAGCTCCTCAGCTGCCAAAACGTTATCCCTTTGTGTCCTTGAGTTCCCACGGAGCAGCATTATTATTACTACGGCTAATTGAGCTCAAGCACTCACCCCAATCCACCCCAACCCCTTCTACACCTGATTTCTAAACAGAAGAAAAAAGCATGTTAAAAGCAAAGCGAAAATGGCTGCAATTTCCATCAGTTGTCAGAGCGGGAACATCCATTGTTACAGCGTTGACGTGCTGTGCTCAGCCCCGTTTCATCCTGTACCCTTCTTGTGGCTTTGCACTTTTTAGAGAGCAGATACGGGAGGACAGAGAGCTGGAAAGAAGCCTGGGAAGCGAGCTGCTCTTCTCGAAGTGGTCCAGTGCCGGAGAGGCTAGTGAAGAAAATGATGCTTCATTGCTCGATACTCAGAGGTAGGTGTAAGAGCGCTCTGCAGCTGCACAGAGAGGACCAGTAGGGAATGGGTGGACTGGAAGATCTCAGATGTCCGAGACTTGAGGTTCTCCTCCTCTTCAGCTCCTCCGTAGGACCCCCTCTCATCTCTGTGCAATTTTGGTTGAGGCAAGGTCTCCATCAACATTTGAAGAGGCTCTTGGGGGTGTCCCCACAGAAAGTTGTAAAATAATGGTTGCTAAGGCGACTTTGGCTTAACTCTTCAACTGTTTTTACATGTGCGGTGCCGTAACAGTTTGCATCTCAGCAGATGCCAGATTTAAAACAAGGGGAAAGTTTGACGAGCAAAAAGGCTGTTCTCTCATTTTTTATTCTCGAGTGTGCATGCTCCCATCTCTCTGACAGAGAAGGAAGTGGCGTCAGTGTGACATTTATGATCAGAGCCTGAGGCTACAGGTTGCATACCTATGACATGTAAAAAAGGCTAACTACCAACAGTGAAGTCATACAGCTCCATTTCATGGGTATTAAACCTTGTCATCTGGTTGTCCTTAGAAGTATCTGTTTTCTGTTGAAGCCCCTGCCCCTGGAAGATTTCCCCCCGCCCTCCGAATCCAATAGCCCCCACCCCAGCCTCCAGGAAAAAATCCTGACTCTTCCCAAGTGAGAAAAGGTGAAGTTAGACTGAGAGGAGACTGTATAGGTTGTTCAGGGAAATGTCGCTGCGATGCCAGATTGTTCTTTTTTTGGTGTCTCTCTCTCTCCCCTCACCGGGTTGTGCATATATTATTCTTGGTTTTAAGCCACCTGGTGTTTGTTCTAAAACGAGCAACTATACAAATGTCTTCAATAAATAAAACAAATGTATTTTGGGAAGCGGTTAGCGTAATCCCAAGGGAATGGATGGCTGTAGTTCTTGCTAGAAGGAATGAGAACAGTTGGAGAAAAGTCCCATTTGCCGAGTGTGCGGTGCATAGCTTCCCCCCCCCACATCAAATTTTCTCCCTGGAGTTGCTTTCTCTTGCCGGTCTAGGACAACTTGCCACAGCCAAGTCACCGTGGCCAACTCGCCACAGCGTGGGGCAAGAGTTCCACTAAAATGGAAGGAGTGGTGGAATAGAATAAAGGAAAGATGCAAAAGGAGGGACCAAAGGAAACACGAATGACCCAAAAGTAAAGTCATTTTTAATCTTTTAAAAAAATAATTAAATTGAATTGTGGCCCAGGGCGTTTAATCCCATGGTGAGTTGTCCCATTCCGTTCTCCGGCCTCACAGCATCCAATGCATCCATTTGTTTTATAGGAATCTGTAAAAGGACAGGGGAGGTGAAAGCAGAGGCCCTGGGGGTGTAACTTCCAGCTCCTCTCCTCTCGTTTTGCCTCTTCCTTCATGCAAGCACATTAAGAAGAAAGTCCCTGTGAATGTTGTTTCTCCTTCATCAGGAGGAGACACCCCTCACCCACCCCACCCACCCTACCCGTGGCATATCAAAACGTGGTGGACACCCCAGTCCCTCTGAATCAAGTCAGCTGAGGGAGCAAGCTTGGATTTTTCTTTGGAGTCAAGTAGCCTGTATCTTGACCATACCATACAATACAACCCACAACTGGTGTTCGTTCTGTTCATGATGCCACAGAGATGTTGAATTTTTGTCCAAGGTACAGAGAGCTGCTGAGGTGCTTGGAGGCTGTTGGCAACACTTTTCAAATGTCCAGAGCAATGTTTCTTAGCTTCAGCAACTTTAAGAAGTTATGGACTTCAGTTCCCTTAATTCCTTAGTCAATATGTTGGCTGGTGGATTCCAGGTGTTGAAATACGCACAGTTTAAAATGCTGCGGTTGAGTCATACTGGTCCAAGGCAACTGTTTTCTCCCTTAAATCCTTCCCTAAGCCATCACCTTAAATGCATTTTGGGTCTGTTTTGGCTGCATCTTTTATTTAGATTCCATCTTCGTTGTGGGATGTTTAGTGGGGGTTAAAAGTTTGGGAACTCTTGAATTTTCAATGTTTCTGCCTAAGTATGACCTAAAACACAATCCATCCTCCACACATCCTAAACCCAGATGGTCAGTAGCTTTGGAACTCTTCCCTCAATAAAGAAACCAATATGTATTAATGTTTTGGACTCATTTGCTGAACTGGGTTCCCTTTATCTGGTTTAGATAACAAGGAGGGTTCGCAAACTTTTAAACAACATTGTAGCTCAAAGAGGAGTCCCTTGGTCACCAGGTGCATTCATACTTTAGTGACATTCTGTGCAAGAGCACAACTAGTTAAAGAGCATTAGTTTTTAAAAAAGGGGGGGCTAAAAAGAGGGGTGGAGTTGCAGGAAGTTAGTAAAATAGAATGACCCCCTCCCATCTTATTTTCCTTCAGTATCCATTAAATTAAATTAATCCCCCCTTCAGATCCAGGTGCTTATTTTTATTGGCTTGTCAGCTGGCCAACTTGTGTGTACACGTTGAGAGGCAGCCCGGACAGGAGCTGAGTGACAGCAAGGAAATGTGTGAAAAAGTGCTGGAGGCTGCTGAGGGCTGGATCGCAGCTGGTGCCCCATCACCACCCCCTTTAACTCCAGGGTGTATTTTCGTGCAGGAATGTTAGGCTGTCTGAACTGACACGGAGCTTTCTCACGAGTTTCTCTCGTGCAAAGTTGGGTGGTTGCTAAGCTACCCCTTTTACTGAAAAAGATGGGGAGATAATTTCAGAGTCCTGGAGAAGCACTTAGAGGTAGTCCTCGACTTACAACAGTTCATTTAGTGAATGTCCCAAGTTACAGCCCCACTGGAAAAAAGTGACTTACGACCATTTTTCACACTTAATGACTGTTGCAGCATCCTCAGCGGTCAGGTGATCAAAATTTGAATGCTTGACAACCGACTCCTATTTACGACGACTGCAGCTTCATGGGGTCATGTGATCCCCTTGTTGCGCTCCTCTGGGGAAACAATATTCACTTAACAACCGTGTTAGTCATTTAACAGCTGGAGTGATTCACTTAACAACTGCAGCAAGAAAGGTCACAGAATGGGGCAAAATTCACTTAACCAATGTCTTAGCAACAAAAAATTTGGGCTCAGTTGTGGTTGTAAGTAGAGGACTACCTGTACTATATCGCTTAGCGTGTTTTACCAGAAGGTCCCTCGCTTTGTCAGAGCTTTCCATAAAAGAGCTGAAGGTCTGAAACACACGGGACGATATTATGTGCAGTACCCGGAGGACTGCTGTTTCATCACATCTGACTCTTTCTGCCTGTCCCCTCTCTCTCCTGCTCCTTTGGATGGTAACAAGGTTTTTATTAAGTTCCACATTTCCTGGGCTCCAGGCAAGAAAGTCCAAATCACTTTCTCTCTTATTATCTCTGGAGCTCAGCTGATCCTTGAAAACGGGGCTCAGAAACACAGGGCCCTTGGTTCTGAGTGGAACTGCCGATAAGCTGGGTGAAATGAATAAGGAAAATAAATTGTCCAGTAGGCTTAGAGGTTCAGGTGAGAATTGGCCTCAGTGGCAGCTGGTCAGTAAATCATTCTATAGGGAGTGCGAGAAGAGTCCTTAACAAGAACTGAGCCTTTTTAAAAAAAAAATAAAGTCATTTTTTATATTAAAGCATGACCAGTCATGCTACTTGGTAATTAACCCTTTCTTCTTGCTTTCACTTGTCCCTTCCTTCCTCCCTCCCCCCTTTTCCTCCCTCCCTCCCTCCCTCCCTTCCTTCCTCCCTCCCTCCCCCCTTCCCTCCCCCTGCCACCCTTTGAGCTATTTCTGAAAACCTTTCTTTAAATATTTTTTCAGGTTGGTCCTGGAGCAATTCTCCATTAGTGCTGGTTCCATCCCAATTGCACACCCTGGTGAAAATATTTTCAGGCCTCCTTCTTACCCGAGGGCTGCTTTTGTTCTTGACACAGCTGGGTTTGTACCGCAGAACCATCTGGAAAGGTTGCTATTCAGGTGAGTCTCCCCCGTGAAGTCGGTGGGGAAAGGGCAAGTAGACCTCCTAGGCTCATGCATGAGGAATTAGTTGCCCTTTGAACGCAGACTTCCTATCCTGGAGCCAATGCACGGACCAGTCCCCAGGTGTCCTTCCAAATTCAGGCTTCTGCAAACTTTTGGGGAAAAAAGAGAAATGCACCAGGGAAAAGCTTTTCTGCCTATATTCATGAAAATAAAATGCATGTTAAGAGAAGCCGGGTTGTGCTTGGCAAAATTGCAAAGAAAGAGGACTGCGTTTGCAGAGAGGTGCATCCAAAATCCCTCCTATTCCAATTTTAGGACTGCGTTTTTAGAAATCTCCAACTAATACTGTGTTGATAAATGAAAAGACCAGAGAATCCAAATGGATAAATTTTGAGAAATGGAAAGGTGAGAGGACTTGACATCAACTCTATATATCTATATCTATGTATCTATGTATCTATGTATCTAAATCTATCTATCTATCTATCTATCTATCTATCTATCTATCTATCTATCTATCTATCTATCTATCTATCTATCTATCTATCTATCTATCTATCTATCTAGATTTGAATACCTTTTCCACCTGGACTGAACTGACATTTCATAAATAAGCTACCAATCAACTCTTCTCCCATCTGCTTGACCTGCTGGAATTTTAGATATTCTTCATCTAGAACGGGGGTAGGCCACCTTGGCTCTTTTATGACTCGTGGACTTCAACTCCCAGAATTCCTGAGCCAGCCTGGCTCAGCTTGGAAACTTCTCCTTTTCTCCTCAGCATGGCTGGCTGAGGAATTCTGGGAGTTGAAGTCCACGAGTCATAGAAGAGCCATGGTTGCCTACCCCTGATCTAGAACTAGGTATGTCTGGTTTAACATACAGAAGGACTTAGTGGGGACGTGATAACTGTCTTCCAGTACTTGAGGGGCCGTCACAGAGAAGAGAAGGTCGACCTATTTTTCAAAGCACCCGAAGGGCAGAAAAGAAGCAACGGGTGGAAGTTTGTTAAAGAGAAATCCAACCTGGAGCACAAGAGAAATTTTCTGACATTGGGAACAATCAGTGGAACAGCTTGCTTCCCCGGAATTGCGGGTGCTCCATTCCTGGAGGTTTGCAAGAAAAGATTGGGCAACCCTCTGACCAGGATGGGATAAGGACTTCTGCCTTGAGGAAGGGGTTGGACTAGAAGGCCTCTGGGGGTTCCTTCCAGCCCTGTGGACTCCTGCCTTGAGCAAGGGGTTGGGCTAGAAGACCTCTGGGGGTCCCTTCCAGCCCTGTGGACTCCTGTCTTGAGCAAGGGGTTGGACTAGAAGACCTCTGGGAGTCCCTTCCAGCCCTGTGGACTCCTGCCTTGAGCAAGGGGTTGGACTAGAAGACCTCTGGGGGTCCCTTCCAGCCCTGTGCTATTTTCTGTGTGGTAAACGTCTGAGATTTTAGCGCCACAGTGGGGGAAATGGATTCAGAAGCCGCTCAGTCGCAGAGAGTTCTGAGTCGAGCCTAGAATCTCCTTCCTCGGTGGAAGGCTTTGTCTGCCGAAGCGCTCTGCTTCTCGTTAATCATCCCTCTGAGTCCTTCCTACCTGCTATCTCTGCTGAACCAGGCCCTGCTCCCAGCTTCTCCGCAAAGCGTTAATTAACTCCCTCCAGTGAAGGACTTGAATGCAGTGAACCTCACCAATCATTTCAGCTCATTGCTTTCCTCCGTCCCTGGAAATGGGGAGGAGACCTGCAGGCATCTGGATAATTGCTTGAAAAACAGCTTTGCTTCCCCTCCCTCCCTCCCTCCCTCCCCCCCCTTTATGCTCCCTGCCGGTAGGTCCTTTACGAAGGAGGAATAATCAGGGGGTGGCCTTTGTTTCGCTGGAATGGCAGCAAGGCCCGGATCCCCTTGCACGTTGGCCAGGCATTTGCTGATGCATTTGCCCTCGATGAGACGCGAAGGCGGGAAGCCTGTTTGTGCTTTTTTAGGGTTCAGAGAAATACATTTCCAGTTTTCCTAACTTGGCCCATCCTTTTTATCTTCCGCAGAGAAATTAAATTATCATCGTTCGGTTTGGGCTAGGGCAGAGTTTCTCAACCTCGGCAACTTTTAACTTCAACAGTTGCGGGAGTTGGAAGTCCACCCATCTTAAAGGTGCTGAGGGTGAGAAAACCTGGTCCAGGTGCACCAGACATCATAATTTAGTGGGAGGGGGGGAACCCACAAAGAAAGGGGAAAATGCTGGACGGCCTTTCTATTTTTTTATTTTTTATTTTTATTATTTTTATTTTATCTGTTTTATTTATTTTATTTTATTATCTTATTTTATTATTTCATTTCACTTATTTTTGTTTTTGCAGTATGGGGGGGGAACAATTTTAGCCCTACGCCACAAAGATAGCCTTCTTTCTAGGCCCAATTTACCTCTTCTGGGCAGAGTTTCACTCTGTGCTTTTGCTTGCAAGGTGTGATTGTCAGCAACAAATTGGTTCTCTTCTTAAACCCTTTGATGGTGCAATTTAGCCATCTCCAACCTGTCACCCTTTACACATCTCGGGCAGCTGTTCTTGATCCCTGGGCTAGGTTGAACTAGAAGATGCATGTTTTCCAGCATATCTTGAAAGCAGGTTAAGATTGCTTTACTTACGAGTCTTTCCTGGAGCTGCTAGCCAGAAAAAACAGTGCCCCATTTAGGGGAGAGCATTAAGCTAGTGTCGACTCAGAAATTTTGCTCTGCTAACATTGGATGATGTCTGTCTGTCTGTCTCTCTCTCTCTCTCTCTCTCTCGTATCTATCTATATCTATATCTGTCTAATCTATCTGTCTGTCTAATCTGTCTGTCTGTCTATCTATCTGTCTGTCTGTCTGTCTGTCTGTCTGTCTATCCATCCATCCATCCATCCATCCATCCATCCATCCATTTATTTGATATCTATCCCTCCTCTTATTTTCCCATCACAGCAAAGCTCCAAGGGGCTTGAGCTGGGAGGGAGCAGAGGGTCTCCAGAAAGCCTTCCCTGGCTGAGGCGGGGGGGGGGGGAAACAGAACCTGGATCTCCCTAATTCTCATCCAACAATAACCCTGTGTTGTAGGCTGGGCAGAGAGACAGATAGACAAACTGATTACCTCAGAATTCTGGGTGGCTTCTGTGATTGACATTGGGCTGGCCCCTTTTCCTAACCAAAAACCAATTAGGCCCGCTGAGTCACTTCAGACCTGTTTCCTTTATTGCTCCTCGCCCACAGATGGAAACCTTGCCGAACTGAAGCGGCTGCTGTCATCTGAAAAGATATGCTCTGAGAACCTCTTGTTGTTAGTTGCGAAGTCAGTCGTGTCCCACCCATCGCGACCCCATGGACAACGTTCCTCCAGGCCTTCCTGTCCTCTACCATCTTCTGGAGTCCCTTTAAGCTCACGCCTACTGCTTCAGTGACTCCATCCAGCCACCTCATTCTCTGTCGTCCCCTTCTTCTCTTGCCCTCGACCTTTCCCAGCATGAGGCTCTTCTCCAGTGAGTCCTTCCTTCTCATTAGGTGGCCAAAGTATTTGAGTTTTAGCTTCAGGATCTGGCCTTCTAAAGAGCAGTCAGGGTTGATCTCCTCTAGGACTGACCGGTTTGATCGCCTTGCAGTCCAAGGGACTCGCAGGAGTCTTCTCCAGCACCATAGTTCAAAGGCTTCAATTCTTTGGCGCTCAGCCTTTCTTATGGTCCAACTTTCACAGCCATACAACCGGCACGTATCTATGACGGTTTGCAGTTTCTTGGAGTCATGTGTTCACCCATTTGGCCACCTTCTGAGGAAGCCAGATTCACTTAACAACTGTGGCAAGAAAGGTTGTAACGTGGGGCAAAACTCACTTAACAAATGTCTCACGTAGCAACAGAAATGTTGGGCTCATTTGTGGTCGTAAGGCGAGGACTACCTGTATTTTCATTTTTAGGTTGGCGTGCTTTCCTATTTCCCCGCGCTCAGAAAGCAGTTGTAACTCCGGGCAAAGAAGGGCTGCCTTAGGTTATGGGTGGGACGGCTGTTTCCTTTCCAGAAGGGGGCACCAACACAGAGACCCCTCCCTAATCCCCCAAATGCAATTTTGCATGCAAAAGCTTTAAAAAGGGCCTCTTTCTCTCGAACAATCTCCCTATTGCAACTGAACGGAGGGTGCCTTGCTGTGGGCTGGGAGCCACATCAAGCCCTGAATGTCACTCGGGACGTGCGTGACACTTGCACGGCTGACTTGGCTTGCAGGCCGACGGGTCATAAGAAGCTTCCAACTTCTTTTGCTGATTGTTGCACAGGAACGAGCGGGGCGCCCACCAGGCAGCCTCGTGAATATTCTAGCAGGCTAGCAAAAGTAGGTTATCTGTCATGCACAGCATTCCTGTGATAAATGGCGCTAACGTGCCAAGTCTGGCGGACCGGCGGTGAATGCCCTTCCGCTCTGCCAATAAGCCAGCCTCGCCGCCCAGATCCAAGCAAGTGGGGTAGGGGAGAAGAGGGAAATCGGTGTTTGTATCAGGCTCTGATATTAATAAGCCCACTTTGCAGAACGGGGATGCTTCTCTGGCAGATGGAGGCAAGACGGATTCATGTTCGGAATTGGAAAGAACTGACAGGTGCTAACATTGTTACGGGAGATGCAGGTTATTTTCCGATGTGCCGCGCGAACTGGGACATCGTAGCTCATTCCGATTGGGCTTCCATCTGTCACAAATGCACAGAGGTGGATGTAGGTGTCTCTCGGTCTTGGTCGTCCTTTTATTAGGCGGGGATTAATAGCAGCTGAGATGCCCAGGAGTTCTCCTGTTCTGGTTCCTGTGTTGATGTGCACCGCTGGTTGTTTAAGCAACCGGAAGGATGCAGGAACAAACCTAGAACTAAGCAACCTAGAACTAAGGATGAATTCCCTGACACTGGGGAAGAATTAACCAGTGGAACGGCTTGCCTTCAGGAGTAGTGGGTGCTCCATCACTGGAGGATTTTAAGAAGAGACTGGAGAGCCATTTGTCTGAAATGGGATAGGATCTCCTGCTTGAGCAGGGGGTTGGACTAGAAGACCTCCAAGGTCCCTTCCAACACTGTTATTCTATAAACCTTTGACGACTCGGAATGCAGATGTGGGATGACAATATTTATTTATTTTTATTTATTTTAATTCCATTTATATCCCGCCCTTCTCCGAAGACTCAGGGTGGCTTACAAGCTTAGCAGTAGCCTTCATTCTATGTATATGCCTGCTTATTAGGGTTTTCACACACACACACACCCCAAGCGGCATTATTACAAAGTCAGCTTGTTGCCCCCAACAATCTGGGTCCTCATTTTACCTACCTCGGAAGGATGGAAGGCTGAGTCAACCTTGAGCCTGGTGGGACTCGAACCTGCACTAATTGCAGGCAGCTGGTGTTACTTAAGGAGGCATTAGCCCACTGCTCCACCAAGGAAACTTGGGTCAAAGAAAAAGTAGCAGTAGGGGTGACATGATAGCTGTGATCCAGTATTTGAGGGGCTGCCACAAAGAAGAAGGGGTCAACCTATTCTGCAAAGCGCCTGAGGGCAGGACAAGAAGCAATGGCTGGAAATTAATCAAGGGGAGAAGCAACCTAGAACTGAGAAGAAATTTCCTAGAGTTAGAACAATTAATCAGCGGGAGGTCTTGTCTCCCTAAGTTGTGGATGCTCCATCACTGGAAGCTTTTAAGAAGAGACTGGACAGCCCCTTGTCTGAAACGGTGCAGGGTTTCCTGCTTGAGCAGAGGGTTGGACTAGAAGACCTCCAAGGTCCCTTCCATCTCTGTTATTCTATTTAAAAAAAAATGCACTGGGAGACCAGAGAAATGTATGGCAGCAGAAACAGATGGGTTTTTAAAAAAGAATATGAGCTTGTTTCAAATGCACACGATCTGGCTGGTTTGCAGGAGTAATTGGAGACTAAATTGGATTTTTCTTAGATCTGGAAAGAGTAAAATGGGAAATATGTTAGATTTTTGACAGGGGAAGCCCGAGTTCAGTTATTCATGTAACTGGGAAGTTTGTGGGATACTTTTGGAGCTGACTCGTAACCATCTGAGGTTGCTGTCAAAGAGTGACTTTTTTACTTTCGTTTTTTCAATTTGTACGGCTGCCCATTTCAAGCACACGATTCTGGGCAGCTAACAGGAAATAGAAACAAGATTAAAACAGCACCACAAAGCAATAAATACCAATACAAGAGCCAAGATAAGAACTAAAATAGTCAACAAAACCAAGATGAGGGCTCAAATGCACACCCTGGGCTGGTCAACAAAACCAGGTTTCTTTGTCCTTAGTGGGAGAAAAATACAGGGCAGAAATGCATCTGAGGAATTCACAGTGGACAGCAGAGGTTTCTTCTGTTTTTTTCTCCAAACCTCTGAGAAAGGAACTGGCGAGTCGGCCAACAGATCCCAAGCTATCCTTGCTGTGGTACGCTGGGCTCATAGATCAGTTTCAGCATCCTCTGCAGCTAGCTCTCTTTTCAAAGTCACCCCTTGGGGGTTTTGCAGCTTGCACATCTGCATGTGCTCTTGTGAGCAGAAGCCCCTGATCTGCCTGCTTCTGGATCCTTGTTGTGGGGCAGGGCTGACTCATAAGATGGATCAGGTCTGCAGTCTGGAGCATCTCCGAGGATTTCCTTGAAATCAAGGAGAAATTTCCTGACAGTGAGAACAATTAACCAGTGGGACAACTTGCTCCAGAAGTGGTGGGTGCTCCAACACTGGAAGTTTTAAAGAAGAGATTGGACAGCCGTTTGTTCAGAATGTTGTAGGGTTTCCTGCTTAAGTAGGGGGTTGGACTAGAAGACCTCCAAGGTCCCTTCCAATTCTGTTATGTTGTTTTTAGCTATGAAACAGTCCTGGCCACCTAGGCTGATCCTGGATATCTACTAAAAAGATAGTCCTTTACTAGATAACCTCCTAGCTCCGTGGCGGCGAACCTATGGCACGGGTGACACAGGTGGCATGCAGAGCCCTCTCTGTTGGCACGCATGCCGTCGCCCCAGTCCAAGGCCTTCAGCTGGGTTTTATAAAACCTTTTTGCTTTTGGCCGCCGCCGCTGTGTGCAAAAAAAAAAAAGGTTCAATCAATCAATTTCAACTTCTCATGGGAAAAAAAAGATCTCGCTAAGTTGGAATTGATTGATTGAACTTTTTAGTCCCACCCAGTCTGCCGTTACCACGGCAGCCACGCCCACCCAATGGGCCACGTGCACACAATTGGCCACACCCACCCAATGGGCCACGCCCCCCGGCACCTGACGATACATAAGTGGGTTTTGAGTTGCAGTTTGTGAATTCGGTCTCTAAAAGGTTTGCCATCACTGTCCTAGCTCACCCTTTTGCTTCTGGATCTTCCTATGCTACATTAGGTCTTCCCTTTCCTCCCTTCCCCTCTCCTCCCTCCTCTCTTCTATTCAGGAAAAACATTTTTTTTATATATTTTTCAAAACCATTATCACAAACCCCTCTGGATGTCCTGCCTTTAAAGCTCTTGAGAAGGACTGGGAATAAATGTAACACCTGCGATGCACTTGGATGCTCTCACAATATATTCATAACCTTTTCAAAAGAGCATTGAAACCCAAACCTGCTTTGCCACCCAACAGCTTGCAAGAGAGAATGGCTGGTAGGTTAGGGTCAGCGGGGACGAAAAGGCCTTGAGGAATAGTCTTGGAGGCCTTGCCAATTTTCCTTCCTCCATTGCTGCTCCCGCTCAACGTTCTTCAACCTGGCTGCTACCACCTGCGAGTCTTCAGTTCTCATCAATCTCAAGTGCTTGGGGTAGGTGGAAGTCATCCACTCGAGGAGGCAGCTTGTAGCTTCAATAATTGAAGATTCGCAGCGGTGCTTTTGGGCATGGAAGCCTCCCACCAGATTTGAAACCTCTGGTGCAGGGCTTTTGGCTTCTGTTGGAGTCCGGCCCACCATCCAGTTAAAACAGCCTTTTAGAAAGAGCCTGTAATTACTTTGTCTGGATTTCCTTTTTCTGCACATTTGTCTGAAGCAACTAAGCTAGAGAGATCTGCAGTTCCGTGCTTAGCTTTCTTGTTTCCTTGAGCAACAAAGAAGAATGACTTCCTTTAGGCCAGGGGTGGGCAACCTTGGCTCTTTTATGACGCGTGCCTGGCTGAGGAATTCTGGGAGTTGAAGTCCACAAGTCATCAAAGGGCCAAGTTTGAAGACCCCTGGCTTATAATAATTAGAACTGAATCTATATCTGGCAAGGAGGGTTCTCCAACGTAGCAGGATTGGAGACACCTGCTAGGGTTGCACGGGCAAAGCGAGGAGGAGGATTCCATGTACAAGGAAAGCCGGAGTGCTCTCCAAACCCATTCCCAGTTAGCCTGGCTGAGTCTGCAGCCGCCTTGAGAAGCAGGGAACAGAGCAGAAGGCAAAGTATGATGTGATACCCACATTATCTTTGCAAACCTGGTTGGGTTTAAAACAAGAAATGGAACTGTCTTAAGTTGTGACTCTTTTCCCCTCCCCTCCAGTATCCTTACTCCAGCTTGAGGGGCCTTCTGGCTCTGCCTGTCAGAAAGGTGACCATACCATCCTTCTTAGTATCAGACAAGACAAACTTGAGGAAACTCATGGAATCCAGGCCCTGCCTGGTTTTTTTTTTAAATCTGGTTTAAAAGGCTGACTAGTATCTTAGTCTAAAAGGCATCACATCCAGTTTTGGAAGCATGCCAAGTTAAGGAATACGTTTCCAGCACCTTTCAGATATGACCGTCCATTGGGTCAAGGCCACTTCCCAACAGATTGGAGAGCTAGATGTATCATCCCAAGCCCAAAGTGGAAGAAATAGGTGATTTCAATAAAAGAGAAAATTCGTAGCTGAGGCTTGAAAAGAGGGGTCCTTGGTGCTCTCTGAGCTTGGTGGTTTTCTTGCAGACGTTTCATTACCCAACTAGGTAACGTCACCAGTGCTAGAAGGAGTGGGGTTTGCAAACTGTTGATATTTCTTAGATTGGTAATGAAATAGCTGCAAGAAAACCGAGCTGAGAGAGCTCTAACGACCCAATAAATCTGTGGTCCGCCCCTCCCCCTCTTATTAACTGATTGTTTTAGTGCAGGGCGAAAGCCATAGAGAAGGAAAGGACCAGAGCTAGAATTAGAAGGCCATGGTTCTGAATCCATCTCTTGTACAATTCCATGAAGAAGGCAGGTCAAAGAGAGCCTTTGGGGAGCCTTTGGCGTTACCCATTTAAGCTCTGCCCTCTGCCCTCAGCTCTTCTTTCCCTGCCCTGGGTCGAATATTTCCATTTTCGGCTCTTCTCGCACAGAATTGGCCTCTGGCGGCTGGAGGTCTTGATCCAGCTGATCAAAAACAGCTACCCTGAGACTCGTCCTGACCTGGCCTAAATTTAAATGACCTCTGTTATCTAACAAAGGGTCCTTTGGTTTCAAGTGATCCTAGACAAGTTTCCGCTGCATCTCTCTGGATCCTGTTGCCCGAGGGCTGCAATTGAGCTGGCGAAGAGATGAAAATAGGAGAGTTCTGGTTTATGTAAAAGGGCAGGGTGGACAAGAGCAGCAGCAGCTCTGGACAAGACCTTCAGCTAGCGGAAAAAAACCCCAACTGGGCACAAATAGGCCTCTGTCTGGAAGGACCAGCTTTTTCCCTCAGAATCCCCATTAGCAGTGGGACAGCAGCCGCCTTCTGCACAACTGATAACCCAGCAGACTGGATGCTCTTACGGCAACAGTTTAAAATTTGAAAATGCTTTCTCCCGGTTGGGTACCATTTACGTTTCAGGGCCAATGTGAATGCTGTGTTTTCTTATTTTAATACGTCCACAACTGATAAAAACATATTGAAAGGAAATAATAATAATAATAGAAGCTGAAAGAAAAATGAGAAAAAGGAAGCATCCCTGAACGGACACAAACCAAGAAAAACAGTCTCTGGTATTTTATATTTCTCAATAGTTTCTTGTTCAAGAATATGCTACTGTGATTTAAGCAGTACAAAACGTTACTATAGAATATCCCAACAGCTCTGCCACAGTCACCCCTATCGCCGCGTCCTTTGATTAGTAGAAAATGCTGCCTTTTCCAAAACGTCACGTATATCCAGCAATCATTCCTTAACATTTGGAACAATACATTCCAGGGTCTTATTGTGATTCTTTTAACCAACGCAACCATCACTCCTGTTAAAACAGATTCCAAAGCTTTGGTATATAGTTCAACATCACACCAACCTCTTTTAACAGTTAAAGATTTCCCCATAATTCTACTAATGCACGTGAATACATTAGCCCCCAGATAGTAAACAAATCCAGGACTACATTGCATGGGTCAGTTTATCTAGTGGTCCAACCCGCTGCTCAAGCAGGAGACCCCACACCATTTCTGTCCAGTCTCTCTTTAACAGCCTCCAGTGATGGAGCGCCCACAAGCTCTATAAGGAAAGCCATTCCACTGATTAATTGTTCTCACTGTTTTAGGAAATTTCTCCTTTCTTGTAGGTTGCTTCTCTCCCTTGACCAGATTCCATCCATCGTTCCTTCTCTTGCTTTCTGATGCTTTGGAAAATAGGTAGACGCCATCTTCTTTGCCTTCCAACTCTGTTTGTTATTCTGTTACAGGATTTTTACTTATCCCGTAAGAAAAATCTGAAGAAATCCTTTTGGGCACATTGTTTTGGGAGTCCAGTTTAATCCAATCTGAATTCTTTGCATTTAGAATTGGGGAGAAAAATCACCTTGAACTTCGTTTTTAATGGTTGCCTGTCGCCATGACAGTATTTCACCTTTTAGCACCCGGAGCCACATTGCCCACATGGCTTCAATTTTTCTCCAGACAAAAGGTCCTTTGGATGTTGGACTTCCAACATAAGCTAGGTATTATGGATTTGTGCCCAGAATACCTATCTAGTTTGCCCTTTGATTCGTTCAGAGTTGGTCAAAACAGTCATTCTTAGTAGATTGGCTTTCAATCCAATTCCTTCCTCTTCTTGTATATAATGGGGAGGGGGGAAAAATACAACGGGCTTGCTTTTTGTGGGATCCTAGAGGCAGACTCCTTGTTTCAGAGAATCCATTCTTTATGAATCAGAACCAGCAGTGTTCAGCCTCTCTTCGAAATCTGAGGAATGGAAGGAAAAAATTTATTAAATTGTCCAGAAAGTGCCTCATTTCTCAGATCATTATTTCCTGAGCAGCTTAAAGATATTTTGCCCTGGAAATAAAATGCATTATCAAGTGCTTCGGAAAGGCTAATCTGAAACATAGGTACTTTCAGAGCGGAACGAGATAGCCAAGGATCTTTTCTTTATGGCATGAGGTTCTTTTCCGCTTCTTTTTTTTAAAAAATTTCATTTAATTGCTTGTACGGGGGGGGGGAAAAAAGTTCTAAAAAGGCAGCCAGCCCAGTTTTGGGGGAATTTGGTTGGTTTTGTGGACCTCCAGTGGGATTTAGAGAGATGCATTTGTGAGTTCTGAGGAGAACTTAACACAAATTTTAAAGGGCCTATCTTTGGAGTTGCTGTAGGCTCTGGTGGAAAAACCCTGGGGGAATTACAACCCTCCTGCGTATTTATTTCAGGTGGGGAAGGGGGTTGCAGGTACCATTACAGGACTGTAAGAGAATTGGGCCAGAAGGTGGCCACTGAAGGAAGTGACCGCCTTGGTGGTGATATCTCAGTGGCATGAGGTTCTTCCCAGGAAAATGGCTCCTGTGATTATTTTTTCTGGTTCCACCACAGCCTCAACCAAACGAAGAAAACTGGAGCTTGTAATCCTAGGAGACCCGGAGTACTCTGAAATATTTTAGATTAAGGGGGGGAAAAACATTTTCACCTGAGATCTTTTTAACGTCTTTATCTAAGTCACTGTTGCTAATTTTATGTGGCTTCCTCTTTTTTCTACCTTGTCTGTATATTTTTGTTTGGATTTAATTCCTTAAGATAATGGCTTTCAAATTCTGGATAAGCCATCATGGGAAATACAGCTCATTCACGCAATTTCTCAACCCTGCTTTTATTTTAAAGAGAGAGAGAGAGAGAGAGGAAACATGTCCAGAACAATTTCTTGATGAGCAGCGGTTCAGGACTTTGCGTCTCCAGGTTGCATGTAATCCCATTCCGTGCAATCTAAAGAATCTGGAGATCTTTGGGATTCTTGTGCTGTTCTACATATCTCCTGTTGACCGCTTAGCTTTGCAAATTGCTTTCCATTGTGCATTCAAATGGATTGCGTTGTCTTGTAGTGGGAGTGTGTAACCTTTGACCTCAGGGTTGCTTGTGTCCCCACCCCCCCAACAAACCTCGAATGAGGCTCTTAGAAGCTACCCTTCCCTCCCCCAGGTTGTCACCAAATTTCAATTCATAGAGTGTCAGAGGGGGAATGATTAAGTTCACAAGGAATCATATTCCCCACATTTTCTTATTGACGTGAACTCAGATTGAGCTTTTGCCCTCCCATTTCTCCCTTGGAACGTGCCCCCTCGCGTGCCCTGGGAGAACAAGGGCACGCTTTGTCACCAGAAGTGATGACGCCCCCGCTGGGTCAGAAGCCTTTCTCCTCAGAGTTCCAAGGACTTCACATTTCGTGCTCCATTTGACCTTCTAGATGCCGGGACAAACTTCCTGCCTATTTCAAGCAGTCTCCCCATTTGAACAGCCCTTCTGAGGTTTTCCCCTGATCTGGATTCCGATCCTGCTTTTATCGGCTGCTAGTGTTGACCTTGGCTCATTCTTCAGGTTGCACTCCACCCTTTGAAGGGATCAGACGAAAGCCTAGCCCTCGATCACAGTTAATGTCTTTACTCTGTGCAGCTTTAATGAGTTGTATGAACCCATCCATCCTTTCTGGTCAATCGTGAGTCCGTGAAACCTGAAAAACGTGTTCTTCCGGTAATTAATTCAAGTTGTCTGAATGTAGCCAGGATGTTTTGGTGGGGGTTGTTGAGCCTTGTAGACATCAGACACCTCTGTTAAGATTCGCCTTCCTCCAAGCCAGACTAAAGTTGGACCCCTCTTACCTCTGGCTCTGGGCTCAGGCATGATTTGTTTCATGCTAGTTTTCTGACCAAGCCATAACTGGTTGGACTCACCCAGTTCTAGGACCAAAGGAGCCACATTGCAAATAGTTCATGCATTGGGCTAAACTGGGATTGCTTTGTTAGTACTTTACTACTTGAAATGTGGACGGGCTCAGCTGCCACGCTAAGAGCAACTCAAGCAGACCTTACCGGTTGTCTTCGATTTACCACTGTTCATTTATCAATTGTTCAAAGTTACAACGGCACCAGTGGTGGGATTCAAATACCTGAACATCCGGTTCTCTGGATGCAGGCCTGGGCCTCCGAGGCCTAGAACGGACTTCCGGAAGTGACATCCATGCACTTCCAGTGGGCTGTTCTAGACCTGGGAGACCTCCTCCAGGCCTCCGAGGCCTAGAACGGACTTCCGGAAGTGACATCCATGCAGTTCCGGTGGGCTGTTCTAGACCTGGGAGACTTCCTCCAGGCCTAGAACGGACTTCCGGAAGTGACATCCATGCAGTTCCGGTGGGCCGTTCTAGACCTGGGAGACTTCCTCCAGGCCTCCGAGGCCTAGAACGGACTTGCAGAAGCAGCATGGGTTCAGCCAGTTCTCCGAACTCAACAAAATTTAGCTGCCGGTTCTACCGAAATGGTATAAACCAGCTGAATCCCACCATTGAACGGCACTGAAAGAATCTCTTACAACCAATCCTTCAATTACGACCATCACAATATCCTCATGGTCCTATGAGCGAAATTTAGGTACTTGGCAACCAGCATGTACCGTATTTACAACCATTCCAATGGCCTGGGGTCATGTGATCCCCATGTGCAACCTTCTCAGGCAGCTTATGACGATGGAGGAAGCTGGATTTGCTTAATGACCACATGATTCACTCGAACAACTGCAGTAATTCAACAGCCATGCAAAACATGGTCATAAAATGGGGCCCAGCTCAACAACAGCAGCCACCTTGCCTAGCAATGGAGATTCTGGTTCCACTCGTGGTTATAAATCAAGGTCTACCTGTATAGGGTCATACCTGTACCTCTACCTGTACCTGCCTGGCTTTGAAGTCAAGACCTCTTTTTTGCCTTTCTCCATCCAGCTCCAGCTCCAGCACCTCTACGCAGTTGGCGATCCTCCACAGTGGCAGCCTTGGGTTCATCTATCACGGAATAGCCAAGTGTCCCCTCCCTGTTCTGCGCTGGCTTTTCCAGGTAAGCAGGCTTGCACATCCAGGGCCGGCCACTAGATGGCCCCAGTGGCCAAGACTCATCAGAACCACCCCATTTGCTCTAGGTTCCGGCACAGGCCTTGGGACCGTCTAGCCCCCTGGGCGCTTAGTAGTTAGCCTGGTTAATCAGCTGAGACGGTAATCGCCGGTTTAGGGGGCACGTTCAGCTAATTGGCCGAGTTGTCAGCCTTGTGGAGCAGATGCTGCAGAAGGCCCCTCGGCTCGGGAGAAGGATAACGATCTGCGTGCCGGTGAACAGGGTCGCTCAGCCACGAGCTTAACAAAAAGGGAGGCTTGCCTCTGCCGATTAGAGACCGTAAAATTACGGATGTTGCCTTGACCAGGTTAACAAGCAGCCTGGGTAAAATATGGTCACAGTTGAAAGAGGCTTAAAAGTGATTAATAACACACACACACACACACACACACACACACACACACACACTTCTCAAGGACTGGTAAACAGGACGTAATTCAGGGAACTGCATGCATTTCTCCCAGGACGCAGCATGATGAGGAAAAAAAACCATTGTTTTTTTTAATTACCTTTTGAGCAGAAACGATCATTTCATTGAAGTCTTCTGCATGGCAACTCATCCCTCTTCAGGGGAAAGTCAAAACAAGTCAAGATGACACCTATGACATGAGCCCGGACCTTTTCTAAATCTCTGCCAGGGATGCTGTACAAGTAGTCCTCAACTTACAGCAGTTTGTTTAGTGACTGAAGTTACAGCAGCACTGGAAAAAGTGGCCTATGACCGTTTTTCACAGGACCATTGCAGCATCCCCGTGGTCACGTGATCAGGCTTGGCAACTGGCTTGGTTGTACGATGGTTGCAATGTCTGGCCAGCTTTTGTGACCATCTGACAAGCAAAGTCAGCAGGAAACTCATATTGACTTAACAACTGTGGCTAGAAAGGTCATAAAATGGAGCAAAATTCACTTAACAAATGTCTCGCTTAGCAACAGAAATTTTGGGCTCAATTGTGGTTGTAAGTTGAGGACTGCCTGTATACATAAAAAGGGGTGAGACATTGCACAGTCACCAGCCTGCCTTGACTTTTTGACACCCGCCACCGTGTTTTGGTCCTTGTCTTTCCCCTTGGCCACAGCTGATCCCTTCCCCACCAGCTTTTTTGTTCCCTGCATAAACAAGAGGAATCTGAAAACACTGTCTTAAATCTCAGGTGGGGAATTTTGTCAAAGGGAGACGGTGTCTTGTTGCAAAAAACCCAAAAACCTATGAATTTCTGCTTCTGGGTTAAAGTTAAGCAAAAACAAAAGTGGTGGTTGAACGCTGCCAATCACTTGGAGGAATTGAGAACATTGTGAGGTTGAAGACAACGTTTGCACGTTTCTTCGCCCTGCCTGGTTTGAAATTTTGCAAAACCTAAGTAGAGGCGGGGAAGGACCTGTTTTTCCAAAATGCTGAGACTGCTTTGTTCAAAAGATAGGCTTTCCATTCAGAAAGGAATTTGGGAAAAACATTGCACACGTGTGACTTTCAAATGAGCTTGCGCGCGCACACACACACACACACCGCCCCCATGTCATCATAACCCAAATCCACTTCTCACCATTTCCTGGGACAAAACTGTACCTTTAAAACATCCTTTGGTGAATGATTAAGGTAGCAAACGTAGGATCATTCATGCAGTGGGTGAGCAATTAATCAAAAAAACCGATTTTGCCAATTAATTTTAAAGAGACAGTTGGTGTAAAGCATGTGAGAACGATGGTTTCGCTGGTGTTTCCTTTGGTGGTTTCTTGCATCTGCCCTTTCAGTTTTACAAGAGAATGAGCTCACTCTGTAGCTGTGGGACGAGGCTGTGAACCCTCTGGTCTTTTTCAATTTCTTTCCCGAGAAACTGGATCCCTTTCAGTGGCTCTATGGTTCGGAGCAGACCCTAACCACAGCCCATCCCAGTGACATAGCTTGAGTGATGTAAGCTGAAGATTTAAGAGTCGCCCTGGAGCTAATAGCTCCCAGGGCAAGGTGCCATCAAAACCCCCATGAAAGTCATGTAAATCAAATCAAAAACACAACAAACCA
Source organism: Vipera berus (assembly GCF_964194415.1). Lineage (NCBI taxonomy): Eukaryota > Metazoa > Chordata > Lepidosauria > Squamata > Viperidae > Vipera > Vipera berus. The sequence continues at coordinate 20,408,908 of NC_138211.1, read as the reverse complement.
ATTAAAGCCAAATTGTAGAAGAGCAGCAAATTGAAAGCAGCAGAGGTTAAAATAAGCAGCCCAAAGAAAACTTATATCAAAAGATGAATTGACTTAAAACAGCTACGATGATGAAAAATGGTTTGACATTATTAAAGTAGGCTCGTGGGGAAGAACGCTCCAGAGGTAGGGAAAAGGGGTTGCCATCTTATTGGAGAGAGAAGATTCCCGAGGACCCATCTGCCACACCTCAGCGGATTAAAGAGCATCCTGAGCAGGAGCTCTCACGGCACAGATAGATTAGGAACAAGCCGGCCAAAGCTGCTTCTTCAAATTCTCTTATCTCTAGAGCAGAAAGGCCTTTATTGGTTAAGGCTGTGACATTGATCCCGGCTTTGCCACCCTCAGAGGCACTTAGTTCTACAAGCTGATTAGGTGAGGTTGGTCTTTCTCTGTCCAGCACACCAGAGAAAAATAAGAGGAAGGTGGGCTAATGTGCAATGATGGAAAGGCAGGGTAGGTGGTTAACTGCTGAATAAATGGAAAGAGGGATTCTCGGTCTCAAACCACAGGCTAGCCCAGGGGTCTTCAAACGTGGCCCTTTTATGACTCGTGGACTTCAACTCCCAGAATTCCTCAGCCAGCAACGCTGGCTGAGGAATTCTGGGAGTTGAAGTCCACGAGTCATAAAAGGAGCCACGTTTGAAGACCCCTGGGCTAGTGCTTAGAACCAGCTGCGAGGAAAGGAGGATTTGGTCCTGGTGTGGTCCAGTGGAGAAGACCAACGCGACAGCTTCCATTTCTGGTTCCTTCTTCACCCTCTGTTTACAGTATGCAGAAATGGGGCTGGTCTTAAAGGTGGGAATGTTCCCAAGTTGTGGTTTTGATGGGCTCAGAACATGGGGTCATTAGGAGAACTTTCTGTAGCTCCTGCTTCTGTTCAGCTTTCAGCAACAGCTATCTCTCTCTCTCTCTCTCTCTCTCTCTCTCTCTCTCTCTGGAAGGAGGGTAAGCAACAAAGCTGTGCACACTTTCAAAACGAGCCAGGTTTAAAAAAGAAAAAAGAACCTGAAATCTCACACAATAGCAATTTCTTTTCTGTTTCTCATTCAAGCAGCCCCCTCTTCTTTCCCCCCCCCAAGCTCTTTGATGCTTTGGTCAATGCAACTCCTGTAGCAGCTGCATCGTGGTTTTTTTACCTGAGCTGTTGATTCCCTTTAGCCGTGCGGATTCCACCACCGGGTCGGCGAAACCTCTCTTCCGCAAAGCCGCTCTAGTTGTCTTTTAAAACCATTTCAAGAAGCTCAGCGTGTTAGCGATATTCCTTAATTTCCACTTAACAACCGAGCTCCCCCTTTTGGCCGTTTATTGCAGCCTAATATTTTGAGATGAACGGTGCAGAAGCCACTCTGGTCTTTCTAAAGGCAATAAAGACTTTGGGGCTGGTGGGAGTTTGGAAAGCACAGCGGCGTCAGTATCTCATAAAATGGCTGTCCGGAGGTAGGGGCTTCCCTTACTGCAGAATGGCTGCTGTGGGGCACTCGGCCCCACATTCCAGATGGCGAGCTGTTTGATTGTCCCCTGTCACCCCCAGATTCACCCTGCCATCTGTCAGGTTATCTTGGTTTTGTTTTTCTGTGTTGGGATTAAGCAGGCATCCCTTTCCTAACAAGGGTCTGAAATGCAACTCTCCTTGTTTGTTTGTTATTAATTTTAATGTTTGTGGACCTCTCCGGGACCTTAGGTGAAAATAACAATGATGCTGGGAAGCAGAGCGTTTGCTTTACTGAATGTCAGCTCCTAATTAAAAGAGAGAGAGAGAGAAAGAGTTTTTCAACTTTCCTGGCAGCAGTTCAGAAGTGGGTTGCAAAAATAAAGGTTGTTTATGATTTAGAAGGAGAGGGAGGTGGGGGGGGACATCAAAGGAAAAATTCAGAGGAGCCACGCTAAAAGAAAAGATGCTGACGCCCTAGAAAAAAGTGCGGAGAAGAGCAACGAAGCTGATAAAGGGGTCTGGAGGCTAAACCCTTCGATGAATGATTGGCTACAGGTGGTCCTCGAGTTACAACTGAGCCCCAAGGCTATGTTGTAAGTGAAACATTTGTTAGGTAAGTTTGCCCCATTTTACGACCTTTCTTGCCACAGTTGTTAAGTGAATCACTGAAGTTGTTAAGTTAGTAACACGGTGGTTAGGTGAATCTGGCTCCCCCCCTGACTTTGTTTCTCAGAAGGACACAAAAGGGGATGACTATGAGGATTTTAAAAAATCGCCACCAATCTTCCCATTTCCATTTCCCCACCACCACCACCACCACTACTATCCTATCAACTGTCAACACATATCAACTGTCAAAAACTGCCCTTCTATCACCCACACCATCTGATAGAACACACGAAGCTTCCAGGATAAAAATAAACACCACTTTTGATATAAAAGGGGATCGCGTAATCCTGGGGCGCTGCAGCCGTCATAAATACAAGTCAGTCGCCAAGTCAGTCCGAATTTCGATCACGTGACCAGGGGGATGTTGCCATGGTTGCAAGTGTGGAAAACGGCAGTAAGCCACCTTTTTTGAGTGCCGCTGCAACTTTGAACGGTCGCTAAATTAACTGTTGTAAAACAAGGACTACCTGAATGTATGTCTAGCCCAGGGGTAGGGAAGCTTGGCTCTTTTATGACTTGTGGACTTCAACTCCCAGAATTCCCGAGTCGGCATGGCTGGTTCAGGAATTTTGGGTGTTGAAGTCCACGAGTCATAAAAGAGCCAAGCTTGCCTACCTCTGGGCTAGTCTAATGAAGGAAAGGACCGGGGGTGACATCAAAGCCATTTTCCAATACTTGAAGGGCTGTCACAGGGAAGAGGGTGTCAATTTATTCTCCAAAGCACCTGAGGGCAGGACAAGAAGCAATGGGTAGAAGCTCGTTAGAGAGAGATCCAATCTGGAACTAAGGAGGAATTCCCTGATAGTGAGAACAAGTAATGGAACAGCTTGCCTCCGGGAGTTGTGGGTGCTCCATCACTGGAGGTTTTCAAAAATAGACTGGACAGACGTTTGTCTAGGACAGGAATAGGCAACCTTGGCTCTTTTATGACTCATGGACTTCAAACTCCCAGAATTCCTGAGCCAGCATGGCTAAGCATGGAAACCTCTCCCTTTCCCCTCAGTATGGCTGGCTCAGGAATTCTGGGAGTTGAAGTCCACGAGTCATAAAAGAGCCAAGGTTGCCTACCCCTCTTTCTAAATGGAGAACCTGCTGTTCCTGGACAAATACACCCTCATCACACCTCAATCCCTGAGACCGAATTTCTCTTTGTCAGTAACACCTCCTTCATTTCCGCTCCACTTTTTGCAGCCCATTTTCAAGATTAGAAAAATTTCAAGGCAATGATTCATTTCTTGGGGTTAGATGTGAGGGAGAAATAGATCTGGGTATGAGCAGAATACTCCTAGGACCTTTTTCCTAGGTTCTAAGCATCGTCTCCCCTTATTTTCATGTCACTCTTGAAGGACCTTTGAGAGAAGAAAGAACCCCATGGAACACCGTATCTGAACAACTGAGGAGTCAAAGAATAGTCTCCCAGCCCCACCTACTGAATATGCCCTGTCACAAAGCATTGGACCCACAGCACAACAGCACCCCTAAAGCGCAACCCCACTAAATGGCCCACTGCCAATTCGCCACAGCCAACTCACCATTGCCAACTTGTGGCCAGCTGGCTATGGCCAATTTGCCGTGGTACAACTGGTCAACGGCCAACTCGCCATGGGCCAACTCACCACGGGAGTTGCTTTCAACGCTAGATTACCATTTCATTCAATTACTTTTATTGTTGGTCAGCCTGTTTATGTTGAAATCGTTGTAACTCTTGAACTTCTGGATTGACTTTCTTTATTACGATTGGCCACGGTTCCGTTGAAATTGATTTAATTTTTGTGGAAGTTGAATTGTCCTGCGGTGAGTTGTTGGGCAGTGAGTTGGCCATGGCGAATTGTCCCATTTCGTTGAGAAGGATACTGTAGCTGATTGTATCAAAAGCCACCAATGTCTCCAGGAGAAAACCCGCAAGGTCATATTTACCCATTTGGTTTCCAGCATGGTTCATCTACCAAGTCAGTGAGGCATTCTGGGAGTTGAAGTCCACAAGTCATCAAAGGGCCAAGTTTGAAGACCCCTGGACTAAATGGACCAAGATAATCAGATTCATCCACACGCACCTTGAGCTGCAAGGCCACTTTCCCCATCTTCTCACCCACTGAATGAAATATTTTACATTGGACTGTCACTACAGAGATCTTATATTGTTCAAGGGAGAACCTTTTCACTCTTAACTGCCTCCTTTAAGCATGCAACACAACATTCTGCACCCAAGAAGACATTCATCACTTCCCGTAAACATGGGGCTAGTCCTGTCTTAACCGATACAATTAGCCTGGAAGGGCAACGGCTGAATAAGCTGGTGTTGGCTCCCCGTCTTTCCTCTGGCTCTTCCCACATCTTGAAGATCTATAAGCTGAAAAGAATCCACATGAAGAAGATGAGCAGTTGCCAAGGTTACCTCGCTTTGACCTGCCTACCGTTGGAGTCCAGGTCAAGACCAATCTGGTGGACCTGGTCTGCGGAGAACAATGGAAATGGCTCACAGCAAGACGTCAATTGTTCCACCTCCCTTCCCCATCATCCTTGTGGAGAAAATGCCACACAACACAGAAGAGCTTTGCCAGCCTGTTCTGTGCAGATGCAACAGAGGAAGAGAGACGTAAGCTGCATCGGCTGGCTGCAGATTAGGATTTTAAATGGGCCTTGAAAAGGCACCTATTCCTCATTCCATCTAATTCCTATGGAGAGCCCTCCTCTTATGCTCCAGCCCTTAACTAGTAGTGTTTCCTGCTTCCTGGTAAGGCAAAGAGCCGGTTTAGCTCTGCTCCAGGGGCTGTAGCACGCTTTCCCAAGGCTTTGCTTGATAGACCAAGTGGGAAGTTCCCTAGAAGAACAGCTGGATCCATCAGCTGCTTGGGGTACAGCATTTTATCCCAATCTCCACTCCTGCCCAGGTTGATAGCAGCCACCCCCCTAAAAATAACCAGACAGCTCTTCTCCTTTCAGAACATGGTCTGCTTGCTAAATGAGGATTGCCTGTATGTGATGGTTAGGAACCAATCCATGGTTTCCCAGAGATAACATATGAAGCAGAAAGGCATTCTAAGCTAGAAAACCTGGATTTTTCACGAAGTCTGGCTGGGAAAAAAATTCATTTTTTTTTAAAGGAGGCTAGGACTTGCCTATTTCAGTTGGTGAGTTTAATCAGGTCCCTGGGCACATTCTTCCTCCCAGAATACTTGGATTCTCTTTGTTATTTCTTGGCAGCATTTTCTCCTGCCCCCAAACAATGTTTTTTTTTGTGATCCTCTAAGATTTTAAGGATTACGGGTGCCTTCAGCAGGTGTGAGGAAAGATCATCTGCTAAGATTAATATGACAGTTCAAATAAAAGAGTATCCGAATAAGAATAACAGTATAATAGTTGGAAGGGATTTTAGAGGCCTTCTAGTCCAACCCCCTACTCAAGCAGGAGACACTATACCATTTCAATCAAATGGCTGTCCAGTCTCTTCTTAAAAACCTCCAGTGTTGGAGCATTAACAGCTTCTGGAGGCAGGTTGTTCCACTGGTTAATTGTTCTAACTGTCAGGAAGTTTCTCCTTAGTTCCAGGTTGCTTCTCTCCTTGATTAGTTTCCATCCATTGCTTCTTGTCCTGCCTTCAGGCGCTTTGGAGAATAGCTTGACTCCCTCTTCTTTGGGGCAGCCCCTGAGATATTGGAAGGCTGCTATCATATCAGCCCTAGTTCTTCTTTTCACTAGACATATCTAATAAACTCTTTCCAGAGTCTTAACATCTCTTTTATAATATGGTGACCAAAACTGGATGCAGTATTCCAAGTATGGTCATAAGAACATATTTAAGGCGGTGCAAGAAATTTTGAAAAGAGGGGCCAGCGTCTTTGCAAAGGGCTCACTCGTTGGAAGCTCATACAGAGATGGAGAACAAAAAAAGACTTGGGGTGGAAGGAGCAGAGGGTTTGAGGGTATGAACCGAGAGGGTTTTGCCCGCGTCTTGCAGCTACATCATGACATCCCAGTTGAGCCAGATGCTTTAGGAGCCCAAAATCGCCTGAGTCTCAGTGGATACATACGCAGATCTTTGTGGCTTGCCTTACGGTGATGTGAACTAGTCTCGCAACTACTCTTCTGGGGAACCTGGTCCCTATTTAGAAATAAGTTGCCAACCGGGATTTTCCACCTTGGGAGGTGAGCAGTGTGTGGGCTTTATCTAGTCGATGCCTGTAAGCTGGATCTGAGTCGCATTGGCACAGAAGGTGGTGAGTTCACACCAGTTTGTACGATCAGCTCAGGATAGAGAAAGTGGTGCTTTCCTCCAAAATACTCCAGGGGTTTTTATGAGGATCTGATCATCTGGTGTCCAGGAAGACGCCTTCCTTTGCGCTTAGGAGGGGGAACAGCCCAAGTACTTCTGCATCTAGGACAATTGTGAAGCAGGGGCTGTTTTCAGACAAACCTCCCCCCATGCCTTCTGAGCTGGGAGGAATGTGCTTTTTCTTAGCCATTGAATTTGCTCTCTGACTCCTCTGGTGCTCTACCTCTCTACTCGGCTTGTAGCTATTATAAGTAATATAATGCATTTGGGCAAAGGAGCTTTTTAAGTTCCCAGTGTAGGTGTGATTTATAGAGCTGCTCGGGGGTTCATACATCTTAATCCAGCAGGGGCTGCCGCGATCTTCTACACAACTCCAGGCAGCCAATAGAAATCCTGGCTGTTCCCTGCATTAAGACTACTAAATCTTCATGCCTTAAAAGATGCCAGAGATGTTGGCTTCTCCAGCAGATCTTGGCAAAAGGGCTGGAGGGTGGTGGAGCCATTATGGGAAAAGTCTGGAAGCTGATCCCCGGTAAAGTGGTAAAGCAGCACGTTTGACCCCAGAAGGCCAGTCTAGAAATGGGGAGGGCTCCTTTCTATACAAGGTCTACCTGTTGATTTGGAAATGAGGTGGAGATTGATGCGGCAGCAAAGAATAAGATGGGGGAAATCTCATTCTGTAAAGGCTCATTGTGTGGAAGATGTGTCCATTCACCTCCAAAGTCCACTGAACTGAGGCGTAGATTACCACGGTGGTAGAAATGCCAACGTTTGAGTCAGTTACATCATTTACATGATGGCATGGTGGAAATCACAAAAGGAAAAGGAAGGGAGGGAGGGAGGAAGGGAAGGAAGGGAGAAAGGGGAGAAAGGAAAGAAGGAGAAACGTGGGAAGGAGGAAGGAAGGAAGGAAGGAAGGAGAAAGGGAAGGAAACAAGGGGAGGGAAGGAGAAAGGGAAGAAAGAAAAGAACAAAAGCGGGAGGGAGAGTTGTGTCAGATGCGGAATAGAATCGGGAGTCAAAAGCTCTCTTGGCTGCAGGCACTGATAACAAATGTAGCTCAGCAAATTTTCTGTGAAAAGTTTTCAACATGAGGCAACTTTGGCAGTTTGAAAGCTGTAAAAGGTTTGCTTCTCAATTAAAACATTGTGAAGCTGAAAATAGTTGAAGTTGTTTTTCCGCTCTGCAGTTTCTAAAATTCCCATGAAGTCATAGTAAATCTGATTAAGTTTTCCCATAAAACGGCAAGCTTGGTCTAGCGCAGGGGTAGGCCACCTTGGCTCTTTTATGCCTCGTTGACCTCAACTCCCAGAATTCCTGAGCCAGCCAGGAATTCTAGTCGCCTACGAAACAGCTGGGCAACCTTGGGCCAATCCCTCTCTCAGCCCAACATGCCTCGCAGGGTTATCGTTGTGGGGTAAAGAGGAGGAAGGTGTTCTGTACCAGCCTGCTACCGGCCCTGCAGAAAAGGCAGGGACAACCCCTTTTACAAGAAGGCAAGAGGCTGGAACTAAGTCTGCCAAATTTATGGATACAAAAGCAAACAAGACACGAACCATGAAACAGGAGCTATTCAAGCGGTTGCCTTCAGCAAACCAGCCCTCCCACGCATTCCCCTTTTATACAGTTCAGGGCGTGGCTTCTCTCTGCCTCCTTCCGAGGTGCCCCATTGCCTTCCTCTGTTTACTCCTGATTGACTGCCTCCTGCGTCGGGCGTCCTTGAACAGGGCCAGCTGTGAGTCATCTTCATCCACGCTGTCAGGCTCACATAGCTGGGTCTGCGTCGTGACCAGGTGGGAGGGGCCTGGCTGAGGGCTCTCATCATCAAGCTCTCCAACCCCCTCAGCAAGCTCTTCAACACCCCCCTCCTCCTCTGAGTCGTCCGACCCAACTGCCGAACCCACAGGCTGACCCTGAATCACAACAGAAGGGGTTGTAGGTGTGTTTGCCACTGTTGAAGGCAAAGCCTTCATCGTGATTCATCCAAGCTGGGGATAAACAACATGGCGAATGCTTTAGAAAGAAGGTTACAGTTTATTGGAGAGTAGAGCCAGACAGAAAGATGGCTCTGGCAGGAAAAAAGGAATTAGCACGTGTATGGAGTGGGTTTTTATACTCCCCGGAGCCTTTTGTTTGGAGTTATTTCATGTTCCTGTTTGAGGCTATTTCCTGTGTCACGTATTCTGAGCTGAGTCTGGGTTTGCCCTTTGGCATCTGTGGGTTAACCCTATTATGTCCTGTCTTAGGGTTTGGGTGGTATATGTAGATTTTAGGTGCCTTTGTCTTCCTAAACTTCTAGCCTCCTACATCTGCATTTGTACAGAGCTTGGAGGAGGGAGAGCTGGGGCTATTAAGCAAACTGGCCAGAACTTTTCTGGCTCTTCAATATCTTTTTAGGAAATATATTTTTCTGCCCTTTTTAATGTTTCCTTCTCTGGGGAGCTGACTTCCCACACCACCTTGAGCTATTTATAAAAATAATAAAGGAGGGATTAAAAAACACACACCCTAAAATAGAGGTTTTTTCCCCCTCCACATATCAAAGGTTTTAATTGCTTTGAATCCAAACTGTATACAGTAGATTGGATTTTATTTTTAATCACATCAAATAGTGCTGCCTAAATATTTGGGCAGTCAGTGGTTGAGATGAATATGTTAATTTGAAACATCCTCATTTGCATAGGCAAATTTCCCAGGAAACGTTGCAATTCCGAATTCTCCAGACTGTCTCCCTCTCCATCTTTCTTGATATCCACTCAGCCCAATTTAGGGTCACTAAATCATGGCCTGTTGGTGACTTAAGGACTGCAAGATTCTCATCCTGCCCTAATACTTTGGAAATCCCTGTGAGCCAGAGCATCCATTTTAGATGCCGATTGCTCCACATGGCTTATATGTTGATGGTAATATGAATGGTTCCTTTCCAAACAAAGGGTCCAAATAATTCTGGGTGGGGCTTTCTTTGTTGATTTACACTTTGGATGGGCCATCCTATTGCTCAGCAGATCTACAGGGAAGAAGCAGGTGATGGGTGACAATACGAGAGGCAGGAAGGCGGAAGTCCTTGAAAGTCTCCATGGTGGATGTCCATGGAGATTCTCAGTCATCCAGATCATGGTTGTCCCAAAGGTGCTTTTTCAAAAGACAACTGGACTTTCTTTGTTTGTTTTCTTCAAGACGTTTTGCTTCTTATCCAGGCAGTGAGATTTTCTTCTGCCATGTCTCATGAGTCATTGGTGAGAGGGGCCTCTCAGAGTTAGCCTCCATTCCTTTGGGTAAGCTCAAGCTGGAGAAGTTACAACTGGAGTATTTTTCAAACAGAATTTATGAACCTGGTGGAACATTGCAAGTATTCCTTGAGTTGCAGCTGTAACAGAGACTTCCCATCACAGTTGTAACTCCTGGTGGTCACAGAGCAGGTCAGTTGTGTGACCAGCCCGATTTCATGATGTTTTTGTGGCACTTAAGTGAATCTGCAGCCATTAAGCAAATGCCACAATTATTGAGCAAGCTAGGGGAACGGTTTTGCTGAAAACTGGAAACATACTGGGTTTTGACAAAATAGTGATGGAGCACCCACAACTTCTGAAGGCAAGCTGTTCCACTGCTTAATTGTTCTCAGTTTCAGGAAATTCCTCCTTAGTTCTCTCCTTGATTAGTTTCCACCCATTGCTTCTTGTCTTGCCTTCAGATGCTTTGGAGAACAGGTTGACCCCCTCTTCTTTGTGGCAGCCCCTCAAATGTTGGAAGACTGCTATCATGTCCCCCCTAGTCCTTCTTTTCTCTAGACTAGCCATACCTGGTCCCTGCAACCATTCTTTATATGTTTTAGCCTCCACTCCCCTAATCATCTTTGTTGCTCTTTTCTGCACTCTTTCCAGAGTCTCAACATCTTTTTTGTATTGTGGCAACCAAACCTGGATGCAGTATTCCACGTGTGGCCTTGCCAAGGCATTAATAATGTGATATAAGCATTTGACGTGATCTTACCTTGATTAAGCGAAGCTCTTTCTCACATCAGGAGGAGTCCAGGCTGGAAATCCTTCTTTTTTGCAGCGGAAGCACTATCCCCCGGGCTCATTGCGTGAACAATAAACAAGCCTTGCTGGAAAGGAAATTATTAAGGGGCCTGTGTGGAGACTTAGGGCAGAGGAAGGGGTGAGGTCAGAATTCTATATTCCACCTCCTTAAACGTGTCCACACGCTTGCAGGCCCCAGCCCTTCCGCTCTGAGATACAGTCTTGGGAAAATAAATAATGGAAGCCAAAGAATAATGATGGTAGCATTTGGGTCTTTCGTTCTTTTTCCTGAACCACAGGTGCCCACCTCCTACGTCTGCAGAATTCAAAAGAGCCAGCCAAACATGTGTCCCCTGCAGAGCAAAATATAAGAATCCAGGTCAATATCCAAGCAAACACTATGATCCCATAGGATTGTCCCACCCAGCTGTGGGGCTTAACCTTGTCAGGCCTTTGGGGTAGACAAGGTCAGGAAACAGAGATTTTAGGAAGTCCTGGAAATATTTTAAGCTAGTTAGGGCAGCCATTTTCAACCTTGGCAACTTGGAGAGGTGTAGATTTCACCTCCCAGAGAATTCCAGGAGTTGAAGTCCACACCCCTCAAAGTTGCCAAGGTTGAGAAATACTTGGGTATTGTAACACAATCTTGAAAGCCCGTCAGAGCTACTCTCTACTTCAATTTATACCTTACCTAATCAGGGTGGGGTTGTTTTGAGTTTCTTTCTCAGCCGCCTTTCCCAGGATCTAGATACCTTTTGATTCATTTTCCTTTACCTTCTTTGAGTTGCCCCCTTTTCCATCGCACTTCTCCCTTACCTTGACTCTGTGGAGATTCTCAATCATCCAGGCCATAGTTCTCCCAAAGGTGCCTTTTCCAAAAGGCAACTGGGCTTCCTTGGTATTATCTTTGGAAACGTTTCGCTTCTCATCCAAGAACCCTTCTTCGGTGGGGAAACGTTCAAAGGAAACCCCAAGAAATCCAGTTGCCTTTTTGGAAAAAGCACCTTTGGGAATCTCCCTAACTTTCTTTTCTAGGAATTGATGCCCCTGCTCTATTTGATTCCCCACTAGACCAACTTTTCCCCACAGATCAAAAGGATGGCACAAAAAGGAATGTCATTGTTTCCTGTGTTCTTGCAACCTTTTTGCTGTTTGTGGAGGGGCGGGGAAAAAAGCAACCCATTTGCCAGCTAAACGCTAAGAGTGACAGAGATGCCCCTTGGAGCTGCTGGAGACAGCGGGAAGGAGCCTTGCAAAGTACCACATCATCCCACCGTAGAAATGAGCAGTTGTAAGAAGCAGGATGTGGTTGAACTGCAGTTCCATGGAAAATCCTGTAAAACACTGGAATGGGCCATAGGAAGGTGTTGTGTCAGGAAAAAGGACATTGAAACATCCCATCCCTCTGTTCTTAGCCTTCTGTATTCAGAGAAGCTTGTCCAGAGGAAAGGAAGCTCTTACGGATCTTCCCCGTAGCAGCAGTCTGACATTGTGTCATTCCAGAAACGATAATTTTAGAAAATGATTCTGTATAAAAGTTGATTTTTTTTTGGAAGTAGGGGAGACGGGGTCCTGACCTCCCGCAGTGTTTCCAGTCCAAGACCAAGACCTCATATTCCCTTCTGCACTAATCCTCTACCAGAAATACTACTAGTCTGCAGCTGGTAGAACAGTCTGTGGAGGGTCTCCTTTTTGTGGCTTTTTCGGAAATGTGTTCTAATCATTTGGGATGGGGAGGAGAACAGTGTGACTTTGTAGAGCACGGAAGACGGGAGCTTTGTGAACCATCCTTGTCTATGAGTAAGAGAAGGAAACTGTGTTGAGTAAAATGTGAAGTCCGTAACTTCTTGATTTCTCCTCCTTTCTGGGAGGCAGGAGCCAAGCAGTGTGGGAGTTACTGGACTTCGCCCTCGATAGTGTTATTTTTATATCCATCCCTCACTTCTTGCAAGCTATTTTTTTCACTCAAAATCCTCTCTTTGCCCTAGACTTCTGGGGGAGGTATGGTGAACTGAAGATGGTTCCGTAAAAATTGAACTAATGGTCACTGCACACACACACACACACACACACACACACACACACACAAAAACCCCAGTGGGTAGACTCATTCCTTGTTACTTCTCTGGATAAGGGGAGGATGGGAGATCAACCACAACTGTTCCGGATGGCTACTCCTTGTGAGGTGACAGCAGAACAGCAGTTTTCTGTGGGTTTGAGCCCTGAGAGATGAAGAGGGTAGCCATTTTGCTCACAACTGTGGTGGTGCCTTTTAAAGGACACTGAGTTTGCCAACCTCACTTTTTAATGTTTTGCCTCACTTTCTAACCACTTTCATTGGACACCTCACTTTTTAATCACTTTCAGAAATTTAACCAACTTTAAAAAAAACTATTAGAAACCTTCAGAATGACTAGTTTGAAAAGTCTTCATCGGATGAGTTTATCTTCAACTCTGAACAGAAGAAAAATTAATTTTAAGCTTAAGAACTAAATTTAAGAAAATTATGAATGCATTAAAGATCAAGATAAATTTGGAACATTGACTTTTACCAAAATATTTTGGAATTAACTATAAAAATAAATTCTTATGGGAAACAGATGTATTCTGGCAATTCTGGCTATTGCAAGTTATGACAAAAGATCAGGTTTTGATTTTAGAAACTGGACACTAGAGGGAAGTAAAGATTTGAAGCAGATTTGAAGAGGAAAAATGTACAGGCCTCTTAATTGATATGCTAATACTGGGATTTTATGTCACAAAACATTATAACATTGGAAATATCAAAGGAGATCTTTGAAGATTGGGGCCAGAAATTAGAACCTGTAGTATCAAAGATGTTAATGGAAGTATGACAGATGCGGAATACATTTTATCTGAAAAGACGAGAAAGTAGAGAAGGACAGGCTAAGAGAATGGTTTGAAAAAGAATAAAACTGGATATGCAGTTTTGAAAATTAAAGGGAAACACAAATGATAAACTACTAGAAGAATTACCTGCAAAATGAAGCTTTTTAAATAAAGCCTTGAAGAAATCTGTGCAATGGGATGAAGAAAAATTGAAAAGAAATACAATCCTATGTCAGCAGAATTAAAGATTAAGGCTGTTAAAAGTAAAAGGAGGAAATATAAAGTTGGTTTATGTAATCAAAATTAAGACTATATTGCTTAGCAGTGGAAGTTCCAGTCCCAATTGCCATTGTAAGACGAGGATTGCCTATAGAATTCTTGATTTTTCACACTAAAAAAAACCAAAAACAGCCCAGTATGACAGCTGCCATGTGGATGATGGTTGTCGTTTATTATTTCCCAAAGCTCTAAAGTATTTCAAGGTCCATTTGAAGGCCTTATACGACATGAATGCCAATGAGGATTCTAGATCTCCCTATCCAGGAAATATGAACAAAGACTTTGCCTGCATTTCTTTGTATCGTAATGTTTGAGCTGATTTATCCCAATCTTCAGTCCTTGATTTTAAGAAAGATGAGAATATTGCTGAGCATGCACAGAACGTCTTGATCTTGCCTTTAGGTCTGTCCACACCCACCCACAAAAGGCATTGTGAAAACACTACTCTAAGCATGGCTAACACTAACAATGCTAACAAAAAGATTAAAGGATTTCTAGAAGCCTGGCGCTCTAACAAATTAGTCATCAATAGACACATAGACATAAATAACATCTACATACTGCTCAAAAGAGAACCAACAAGCCAAAAAGGGAACACAAAGAACAAAACACCTCCCTACCAGCCATCCGCACCAGATGAGCACCCGTTAATTCCAAGACCAGGAGTTTGATCCTGACCAGCTCAAGGTTGACTCAGCCTTCCATCCTTCCAAGGTTGGTAAAATGAGGACCCAGTATTAAGGTTCCGACTGACGAAGCCAACAAAGTAACCATAGCTGAGACGATCCAGTATCTAATGCAAAACTTTATTGAGCACATCATTTCGGCACAGATGAAAGGAAAACCAGCTCTGGTTAATTGGCACCAAAATCAGTATATGAAAAGTATAAAGTCTCCCTCCCCCCTAATAATGCAGGTCACATCGTCCAATGAAGTGTCAGACAATTATGAGAGAGTGTTTTAGTTCTAAGTAAACAACTCTTGAGTGACTTTGGTTCTCGTGGCTTGGCAGTCCAATGTGTTGTGATTCAGGGTCAGCCTGTGGGTTCGGCAGTTGGGTCGGACGATTCAGAGGAGGAGGAGGGGGGTGTTGAAGAGCTTGCTGAGAATAATATTGAGGCTCCACAGAGCCCTCAGCCAGGCCCCTCCCATCTGGTCACGACGCAGACCCAGCTGTGTGAGCCTGACAGCGTGGATGAAGATGACCCACAGCTGGCCCTGTTCAAGGACGCCCAACGCAGGAGGCAGTCAATCAGGAGTAAACAGAGGAAGGCAATGGGGCACCTCGGAAGGAGGCAGAGAGAAGCCACGCCCTGAACTGTTTAAAAGGGGAATGTGTGGGAGGGCTGGTTTGCTGAAGGCAACCGTTTGAATAGCTCCTGTTTCATGGTTCGTGTTTGCTCTCTTTGCTCTGTTTTATGTTAATAAATTTGGCAGGCTTAGTTCCAGCCTTTTGCCTTCTTGTAAAAGGGGTTGTCCCTGCCTTTTCTGCAGGGCCGGTAGCAGGCTGGTACAGAACACAATGTCTGAAGGCTGAAGTCCATTCTTCCTTCCCCCCGAATGTGTAGGCAAGCTAAGAAACCCAGATTTTGGGGGGCAATATGCTCACTGTAAACGGCTTAGAGGGCTGCAAAGCACTATGGAGAGGTATATATCTCTAAAGGCTATTGCTAATCAAGAAGAAGCCCAACCAAAACACCTCCCAGACCAACTCCCACCAACACTGATGGGCAAGCCACTAGAATTACCAACTGAGAGCAAACCTCACTCCCTACTGGCACTGATGATGTTACCTAGTTTGGTAATGAAACATCTGCGAGAAAACAAGCAAGCTCAGAGAGCACCAAGGACCCCTCATTCCAATCCTGAGCTAAAAATCATTCTTCATTGAGAACAACTGTTTCTGGAAATGTGCACCTTGGTAGAATAAATCTTATGACGGGATACTGTTTTTCTGTGGACTTGGGAGGTGGATTAAATTAACTCTCGTAGCTCGCTGATTCTCTAGTTGCAAGACTTAAATCCACAGATCCTAGAAGAAGGGAAATTTGATGAGTGACAGTGAGATGATGATCAGCAAGCAACAACGCATACATTTTGGGCATGTGGTGCAGGCAGATGATAGACTAGGAAAAGAAAAAGGCTGCTTCACAAGACCAAGGAAACTAGAAGAAGGAGAAGGCGGTGGGAAGGATACACGGATGGGCTCAAAGAAATTATTATTAAAGACAGTTCGGGGTGCATTTGTTCATCCAGTGACTTGGCTCTGTGCCCTGGACTAACTAATCTGGTTTGCTTCGCAGCTGGTCCCTGGAAATAGCCCCTTTGTTATTGAAATGGCTGTAAATGATCCACAAGGCTGTTTCAAGAAAGAATAATACAGTATCCCTTCCACATCTGTGAGAAGAAACTTCACTTCTTTAGAGACAGACCCAAAACAGAGAGAGAATGGAGTTTTAGGCTACCAGTATAGGTGGCCCAACCTCTTGAAGATCTTACATAAAATAATCTAGAAGAGTGCTTATTAATTAATTAATTAGGCATATGGTATCAGAGGTCATAAGAGGCAATACAGTATAAGAGATAATACATTAAATTAAGATAAAACCTTGATAAAATTATCATAATATGGTGTCACAGAGTCACAATAGGATAGATGTCATAACTTGATATCTAAAGAAGCTAACCATCTTAACTGCTTCCGGTGTGGCTGCGGTAAGATCATCCGAGGTGCCTTGAAATTTCTTGAGGGGACATTCATGAATTATGTGTTATAGTTTGTTCCGGAGCGCCACAATCGCATTGCAGGCTCTTGGCCATTCCCCACTGAAAGAGCTTTGCCTTCGTTCTGGCATGATTCTGCTCAGGTGGTTCCCTGTTCTTCAGAGCAGCTGCATTCCTGGAAGTGGTTTTGTTGGATCTGTGTGATCTGTTTGGTTGTGATTATTAAAAGACACCAGTCTTAAATCCGTACCGCTCTTCTGGCTCCATGTTCTTTCTGACATTGTCCCTCCGGATCTCAGATGACAACAACAGACAGTTGGAGAGTAGAGTGCTATGCCAGCCTTAATTTCACAGGCTAGCGAAAAGTGATTAGGATCGTCCAGCACAGATTAAATCCCTACTTGGAAAATGAGATGCCAGATATTCAAGCTAGTTTTAGACAAAGACTGGGGAACAGTAGACATTGTTGCTGATATGTGCTAGATAAGTGAGAAAGACGAATACCAAAAAGAGGTTTCTATCTGCGTAATTGATTATAGAAAGGCTTTCAATTTTGTTGGCCACGTCAAGCTGTGGAATGTGCTTAAAAAAAAATGGATCCCACAGACCGTCTCATTGTTTTGATGCAAAAGCTGTGCAGGTAGTCTTTGACTTACGAACACTTTTGGGAGCAGGATTTCCATCAGTTCTTAAGTGAGTCACGCTTGATTTTCGTAAACCTTTGTGCCACGGTTGTTAAGCGAATCACTGCAATTGTTAAGTGAATTGTGTGGTTGCTAAGCAAATCTATCTTCTCCCCTTGACTTTGGTTGTGGAAAGCAGACTGGGACGGTTGCACAGGGCAATGACTTGACTGTGGGGTGCTGCAGCCGTGTCAATACAAGTTGATTGCCTAGCGCCCAGATTTTGATTGCGTGACTGGAGATGCGGTAGCAGTCGTAAGTGCGAAGACCAGTCGTAAGTCACAGTAACTTTGAGAGTTTTGCTAAGGGAATGAATGTAAGTCAAGGATCACCTGTGTGCAGGTCAGAAAGCCACAGCATGGGCAGAACGCACTGAAAGTGACTGTAGGTCAGCAAAGGAGTGGGGCAAAGCTTTAAAACCCCTCCCTGATTTATTCAAGTTATACATGGAATATATACAGAGGGAAGTTGGGCTGGAAGAAAGTGAGTGTGGTTGTACAGTTGGAGGAAGAAACATCAATAACCTGTTCTATGCTGGTGACATTACTCTACTAACTGAAAAATGCAAATGATTTGCAAGCCCTGGTAATAAAAGTCAAAGAGCACATTGAAAAAAATGGAGCTTCCATTAAATATAAAGAAGGCCTGATTAATGTTGGCAGGTACAGCAACCAGCCTTAGAATTGACAATGAAGATATCAGAGTGCGGGCAGCTTCTGCCTTTTAGGATCAAATATCAGGATTAAAAAGAACCAGCAGTCAAGAAATGTGCTGCAGAGCATAATGACTATTCTTCATTGTAGAGTAGGAATGAAAGCCTTGGAAAAGCAGACATCACGGCGAGTCGATCTCTACAAAGATCAGAATTGTGACCGCAATGATTTTTCCTGCGACATTTAATGGATGCAAAAGTTGAGACTTCAAAGAACATTTGAACATTGGTGGTGGGGAAGACTCCTGAGAATACCTTGGATCAGAATAGGACAATTGGTCACGGAGACATAGCTGTGCCCACTTCATCCCGGCCTCCCTAGCCCAGCTGCCCACTTGGGGTGTTTGTCCCCCACTCCTGCCCCTCCCAAGTGGGGCTAACTGTCTAGAGTAGACAATGTGGGAGCAGCAGCAGGATAGCAATGGCGGCAGTATAGCATTGGGGGAGGGCCAACTGTGAATGAAGGCCTGCTTGGGGTGGGGCGGGCCAATCAGGGCTGAACGCCCGTGGTGGGCCAGCTGGGCTAGGGTGAAGTGGGCACGACCATGTGGCCGCGACCAATTGCCCTAGACCAGGGGTAGGCAACCTTGGAATTCTGGGAGTTGAAGTCCACGAGTCACAAAAGAGCCAAGGTTGCCTACCCCTGCCCCAGACCCCCATGGACAGTCAAGGGACTAGCTCATCAGACAAATAAATCCAAAGCTCTTACTCGAGATGATCAAATGATCAGGCTGAAATTATCGTATTTTGTACCGATTCAGCTCTGCAAAGATGTTGAATATAAGCAGGAAAAGGAAAGGGAGGAAATGGGTGCACTGTGGGAAGACCTGAAGGAAAAGACTGGGGAACAGATGATGGAGATAATCTGTGTCTATTCTCAAAAAGAGTCAATACCAGTATACAGCACATACTCATCAAGCATTAGAAGGATAAAGAATTATCTCTGTTCAACCTGACC
Organism: Vipera berus; assembly: GCF_964194415.1. Taxonomy (NCBI): domain Eukaryota; kingdom Metazoa; phylum Chordata; class Lepidosauria; order Squamata; family Viperidae; genus Vipera; species Vipera berus. Next base: position 20,390,267 of record NC_138211.1, on the reverse strand, counting down.
TTTGGTAAAAAGGTAAAGGTAAAGGTTCCCCCGCACATGCGTGCTAGTCGTTTCCGACTCTACGGGCCAGTGCTCATCTCCGTTTCAAAGCCGAAGAGCCAGCGCTTGTCCGAGGACGTCTCCGTGGTCGTGTGGCCGGCATGACTAGACGCCAAAGGCGCACGGAACGCTGTTACCTTCCCACCGTAGTGGTCCCTATTTTTCTACTTGCATTTTTACGTGCTTTCGAACTGCTAGGTTGGCAGAAGCTGGGATGAGTAACAGGCGCTCACTCTGTTACGTGGCACTCGGGATTCGACCTGCCAAACTGCCAGACGCAAGTGTTGCAGAACTGATATTCTTACCAATTGCAGTATTTCTAATAATGTTACGATATTACAAGCTTTCTTTTTGCCATCCGAACAGCTAGCAAAATTCTGCATTCCCTGAAAGTTAACGCTACTTGGAGAATTGGGGACATTTTACAGCATTTTGAGATTTAGCTCCCTTATCCTTAATTTTCAGGCTTCTGCCTGCCTTTAAAAAAAAAAAGAAACTTTTAAAGCCAGCACTTTGTTTCCCTGAACACACAAACACACACAAACCCCACTGCCACAATTGAATGTAGTTGGCGCCCATCCATTTTTCTTCTCTCCTTTACAACTGCGTGATGTCAACTTCACCAAGGAAGGTGTTGCCAACCTGCCGGGGCACCCTGGTTCAAGGAGGTGGACGTGGAGGCTCAGTGGGCCTGCTGTTCTCCTCTTTGGACAAAACCTCTGCACCGCCCTTCCCCAGCCAGGCTTAAGCTGTGTCTCCCCCTCCGGCGCATGTGAAAATGGAGCCGACTAATTGTTTCATTTGCGCGCCTGGGTAGTAAATCATAAGGAAAGGCTGTGCTGGCAGCCATGCAGGAGGCCCACACTAGATGCAGTTAAGCGCTACCTAGCCAGAGCATTTCAGCACCGCCGTCTGAGTTCAAGCAACAGAATGAAGGGGGTGGGTGGGTGGGTGGGGGTCTGGGAAGGACCCCTTAGGGCAGAAAGCCCCAGCATAAATGTTGTTTTGACACCGGTGACTTGAGAGAAGGTTTCAAGCACAGCTCCGACAGAGATCAAAGAAAGGCAATCCCTTCTGGAGGAGCTGGACCGGTGTCTTGGGCAGGGATGGAGGAGTGGGGAGGGACAAACGCCTCCTGTAAGACAGGGAAGGTGGACTTTTGCACCCTGGTGGGCAGCAGGTCTTCACTCACAAACCCAGGTGGTTCTGTGTGTGCTCCAATCAAATGTGCGGGGAAGGGGGAGCAAAGGGTTGATCCTCAAAGAAACAATCCAGGGAAGAAGACCCGAATCAGAGCATCTTGCAACCCTCACTGGTGTGACGGAGTGCGTGCCTGGCTTTGGGGGATGAGGGGAAAAGATGCTACCTGGGAAACAGTCAGACCAGGGAAGGGGGAACCCCCAAGAGCTTGGCAGTCAGAGGAAGAAACTTGGGAAGGGCCTGCCCAAATGAGGAGGTGGTTAAAAAGGGGCAGTAGGTATTGGCACTTTCAGACTTGCAAGAATCTGTTAATGTAGCCTTGTAATAAAGTAGAATTAGCTCAACTAATTCTTGTTTACCTGGCAGGGATGATATCAGTTGAATTGGGGTTTGTTTGTTTTTTTAACTTGGTGTTGGATGGGTGGGACGAGGTGAGTGGAAATGACCCCCCCAGCCTGGAAATTATCTGTGCAAAGACAGTCCCAGGGAGAACTTAGAAGTTGGGGGCAGGAGTGGGAGTTTGGCATCTTTCTCTCTCTCTCTCTCTCTGTCTCTCTGTCTCTCTGTCTCTCTCTCTCTCTGTCTCTCTCTCTCTCTCTCTCTCTCACACACACACACACACACACACACACACACACACACTGGATATACACGGTCTCTGCTCATCTTCCCCCCCCCCCCCCCGGCTTTGCTTATTAGGATATTCACAGCCGGCTTCTGCCCTTTTGCCTCCCTGGGTTCCCGAAAATGTAGAATTCCGGCTCCAGGTGGGAAAAATCACAGAGTCAGGAACTTCCCCACGTAGAATAAGCACATCCAGGCAGAGAAGGCTGTGTTAAACATTTGCTCCGCCATGCTGAGCAGGGAGGGGGCATTAGGAATACATTTCTCCTATCCCTACTTTTCCAAGGCAGTCACTGTTCAGGATCATGGAGGGGAAAAAAATCTATCCATGTGGTTGCTTAAAAGTCAGTGCCAACCTGATGGCAGATCCTCCGTCATGACTGCTGAGGATCATTCACTTCTGACCGCACAGTGTGGGGGGCTGCCTCTTGGGAATCTCACGGCTGGGTGAGATGTGTACCTAAATGGCCGAACTGAGTCCGGTGGGAACAGAACCTGCAAGCAAGGAGAAGATCGTAAGCAACTTCCCACCCGGAAAGAGAGAATTCACTACGCTTGCACGTCACTGCTTGACGCTGTAACGGTCAGATCATGCTCCTCCACGTTTGCAATTATATAGCTCAGCCATCCATGACCTGGTGCTCTCTCCTCCTCCTCAGCCAGAGAGCAAAGCCTCCGATGTTTGCAAAAACCCCCTGTAAACAAGAGTGCTCCTGGCGTTTATGGTCTTCAGACGTTCCCTAGTTCATGTGAAAAGCCAGAGGCAAAGGGGGCAAATCCTGTCTCAGGAGCATCAAAATGCCTCAAAGGGCAGGCCAACTCTGCCTCTGCTTTCTAAGATAGCCCCAGTGCCATTACTGTTTTCTTGCCACTGTGGAGCTGGGCCTGGTTTTGCTTGGCCTTCCTGCCCTCCTGTGACCTGGTGACCTTTACAGCCAAGGTGAGATTTAGCCTTGGAAGTCCCTGACCGCAGGACAGACCCTTCACTGCCGCAACCATTGCGTGTGAATGACGGGCTGCTCCTTGATGTCTGTCTTCTTCATGTTCACTGATGCTCTGCATTTTCTTTTCTTTTCTTTCCAGTTGATGTCTTTGAACCCAGATGCCTCAAGAGATGCTTTCCAGACCCTCTGGAACATCAGCACTTACCAGAACATCTCTTCCGGTCAGTTGGGAGTGACAAAAGGGGGCCGGGTGAAAGAACGGTATTGACGAGAAAAAAATTGAGTCTGCAGAAAAAGCATAGATGCTTTTGACCACTTCAACGTTTTGTTCGGCTCTGTGGCAGCCTATACCGAATCCAGAGGTTGTCACACATTTTACCCCAGACATTGTTCGTGACTTCCTTAGTACAATGGTTATTGAATGTCTGGGGAAGGGGATTATGGGAGAAGGAGCTATATATGTGTTATACAGTGACTAGGGGACGCCTGCTTCTGCCCATAGGATGTCAAACCCTCCTTGCCGTATCCTTGTGAGAATCCCTTTAGGGCAGGGGTGTCAAACTGCCGCCCCGTGGGCCGAATGCATCATGCCGAAACCGTGCCCACCCCATTGCCGACAGTGGGGGAAAAGTCACGATATGTTGCAACATGTCACGTGACGTTGTGAGTTTGACACCCCTGCTTTAGGGCATCCCATAAGAGGCTGTTGGTAGCAGGCTGGACTGGTAGCAGGATAAAGGGCTTTAACAGATTAACAGAATAACAGAATTGGAAGGGACCTTGGAGGTCATCTACTCCACTCCCCTGCTCAAGCAGGGGACCTTATATCGTTTCTGACAAGTGGCTGTCTAATCACTTCTTAAAAGCCTCCAGTGACGGGGGCACCCACAACTTCTGAAGGCAAGCCGTTCCATTGATTAATTGTTCTCAATGTCAGAAAATTTCTCCTTATTCTAGGTTGAATCTCTCCTTGATTAATTTCCACCCATTGTTTCTTGTCTGGCCTTCAGGTGTTTTGGAGAATGGGTTGACCCCCCCTCCTCCCTGTGACAGACCCTCAAATATTGGAAGACTGCTATCATGTCACCCTGGTCCTTCGCTTCACTAGACTAGTCATGCCCAGTTCCTGCAACCGTTCTTCATATGTTTTAGCTTCCAGGCCTGTAATCATCATCAATTCATTATCAACTCATTGATGATAAGGAATCATCAATTCATCCTGGTCCCAGATCCAGGCCACCACTTGCGATGGTTGCTGCATTTTGTTTTGCATTTGACTGCATTTGGCTTTATGGCAAATATACCACTTTATTTAAGAGGGAAGAATGAAGGCAGCCTGTTTGCAAGAAGGCAGGTGCGTTTGGAGCTGAAATGGCCAGGTATGATAGGTTGTCTTTTTTTGACTACGTGCACAAATGTTTTCTCATCTAGATTTACACATTGGGAGCATCATTTTCCACTTTGCCAGTCTTTCTAGGGAATCAGATTATTTTAGCAAGCGTCTTATCTGTGTCCTCCACTCTTCTGCTGATTTCAAGCTTTGAAGTAGGAAAAAAAAATGAAACAGACATCCAAGCAGGCAGAAAAAGTAGGAATCAAAGGAATCATAATCTTCTCTGGGCTACCTCTATATCTTCTTCTGCTTAGCAATTAACTGTCAGGCTAGAAGTGAGAACTAGGACTCCAAGTGGGGAAGGAACAGGTGGATCCAGTGAGTTTCTGCATACCTGTTATTTCGATTTCAGCCACAGAAGAGAAATAAGGAAAGTTTAAATTTTCCTGCTCATAGCAAAGCTCTTCGGCCAAGATTTCTTTCTTTCTCGCTTAGCTCTTTTATGTCTTTAAGCCCATTTTGACTTCTGGCAAAAAATAGTCCCCTGCTGTTTTCTTGGCAATATTTTCAGGATTGGTTTGCCATTGCTTTATTCCTAAGCTGAGAGTGACTGCCCAGCACCACCCAGCCGGATTCATGCCTAAGTCAAGACCACAACTTACACCTTTTGTCAGTTCCTAACCTAGTGCAGTTACGCCTAACTGCCCCCCCCAAGCAATGTTTAATCACCCCACCGTGGTTTTCCTGCCCAGTCAGAAATTCTGTCCTGAGCAAATTTGGACTCTTCATACATCTGCGGGTGAGGAATCTGTCACTCGTTGGCGAAGGCTACTTGATGCTTTCTGAGCTTGGTTGTTTTCTTGCAGATTTTTCATTACCCAAACTAGGTAGTATCGTCAATGCTAGTATGGCTACAAACGTGTCTATTCTGTATATTCAGAAGCCAAGTGCGGGGGGAGGTGTCCATTTTTTTTTGTCAAGCAGAGTTGTGCTGTTCTTTCTTGCATTTGCCTTAGTCTGTGGGTGGCAACCTTCGTCTTCAAAGCCATGCGTGATTCGCAAACTCGTCTTTTTATAGAAAAAGACACACAGAGGGACCCTGTTGGCTGAGAATTGGCAGCACAGTGGCTGCTATTTTGAGATGGGAAACACATGAAATTGTAGCAGTCGTAAAATAGCTCAACGTGATTTGAAAAGAGAAAAAGCACGAACCCTACAACGCCCCTCCCCCAGCTCCCCAAGAAAGCACATTATCCTCCTCTGTGATTGTGAAATGGCTCACTTTGCAGTGTGGCCCACCCTCTTCTTCCCTCAAAAGCGTTAATAGCAATAGTACTTAGACTTACATACCACTTTGTAGTGCTCTGCAGCCCTCTCTAAGCAGTTTACAGATTTAGCATGCTGCCCCCAACGATCTGGGTCCTCGTTTTACCGACCTCGGAAGGATGGAAGGATGGGTCAACTTTGAGCCAGTCAGGATCGAACGCCAGACTGTGGGCAGAGTTTGCCTGCAATACCGCATTCTAGCCACTGCGCCACCGTGCCTCGTAATACGCAGACCACACAGCAAGGTTTACACTCTATGCGTACTAAAAATCGGCAAGCTTTGCAGGCCACTGCAGCCGCCATTTTGACTTTTTTGGACCGTACCTGTGGAGACCCCTGAGACACCAGAAGCCCACCCATACAGGCCATCTTTAACTGTGCAACAGGTTGAGCAACACAATGGAATGTCTTCTGCTAACCGTGTCCTCCTTAAACCTTGCTGATTTTTCTAAATAGTTTGAGCCAGACCAACCCATTTGTAGAATCTGCAGTAAAAGCTAAGACATCTCTCTCTCTCTCTCTCTCTCTCTCTCTCTCTCTCTCTCTCTCTCTCTCTCTCTCTCTCTCTCTCTCTCTCTCTCTCTCTCTCTCTCCTCATTTGCAGAGGCTAATCTGGCTGACAGTTAAATCTGGCTAAAACACTTGTGAACCGACGTCTTCCTGCATAGCTGAGGGCAGCAGCCCTGCACACATATGTCTGGTGATTTTTTTTATTTTATTTTTTTAGTCCCTCTTCCCTGCCTCTCAGCATCTGCTATCTGAAGTGGCCGTCACATTATGTCTAATTGTCAAGCCTGGCCTGAGTTCTCGTTATTGCACCCCTGAAGGAAGAACTGAGCAACTTTGCACAGTCCCTCAGTGCTGAAGCTCAGATGCCAAACTTCCTTTCGGGGAAATAATTTAGGTCACTTGAAAATCTTGACGAACTTCTCTACCATTTTTAGCAGATCTCTTTGTAGATCTCTCCCAATTGGAAATCTGGAAGGCTCCTTGGAGAAAGGAGATACTAGCTACCTATAAGAAAATTCTCGGCGTTTTTGCTATTTGCTGGCTTTTATTTAGATCCCTCTGAGGCAGTTAGGTACAATGATGGTTAATGATACATAACACTGAATGTTTCCTTTTAGTTGGGCTACCTTTAGTTTCGAAACTGTCTGGACCAATTTTTGGCCTTGTTTGAAGAACTGTATATAAGTGAAATGTACCTTATGGCCAATCTATTAATACACGATTAAGTAAAGAACAACTTTTCTATTGATTTCTCCCTCCCCCCCCCATCAAAGTAGGTCTGGAATTGTATTTTGAATAAAGATGCTGAGCTTTCCTCCCTGGCTAGGGAAAAATGTCTTCCATCCCAATTTGCTATGAATTGACAAATGTTCATTTCCGGGAGAAGAGGACTAAGAGAGCATGCATCAGTGCATCCCTTAGATTTAAACACACACAAATATATACTGAGCCGGTGAACGTGTCCCCCTGTCGGTTAAAGTGTACACGAAAAGGTGCACATTTTCTGCAGAGTTAAAAAAAAAAAGTCCAGTAACTTGTATTGATTGATCCCTGTCCCTCTTGCTTAAATGTCTCGATGTTGTGAATGGCTTTACATCTGTTTGTAGACAGCTATCGATTTTCTCAGTAGCAGGCCACCCCTCTTTCCCCAAGCTTTTTAATAAAGTGAATAGAAGTGATAGGAGACAATAAACGCAGGCTGACATCCGAGGCCAGGGTCCCAAGCAGAAGCTAACAGCTTCCAGCACCAGCACCTCCTCCTCCTCCTCCTCCTCCGTCAGCTCACTTTGCTCGATGTCACCTGTCATTCACTCTCCGTTAGATGTTTTTGTGCCAGCCACGGCAGTTCCCCAAAAGGGTCATCAGATGGGAGCAAAGATAACCCCCCATAAAAACCTCTGCTCACTGGTGGGTCAGGGGTCCCCGGCCCCTGCAGCCCCATTGGAGAGAGTTAATTGGTAAGGGAGGGGCTGAGGACCCCCATAAAAACCTCTGCTCAGGGGCTGCTCTTCTCTGCTCTCTTTGTTCTCTCTTCTGCTTGCTTGCTTGCTGATCCATGAGCTCAATCCAGGCATGGATGCCTCCATGCCAGGGAACTCTTTCTCTTTACTCTATCGTTTAATAAAGCTTTATCTGATTGCATCCCTGCGTGCTGCTCTTTTACCTGGAAGCACCTTAACGAACCATCGATCTCGTGAGGCCATCTCACACTCCCACAGGGCTGAATGAATCCGAACCCGCTTCCTCGGTGCTGCTGGCAACCGCTTTAAAGAGCCCTTCCCTTTTGAGGACCCCACAATGGGATCTGGTGTCCACCTCTGCTGGGCCGCAGCTGTGCCTTCGCCAGAGGTGGACTCGTCCACTACAAAGCGCTCGGGATAAAAGGGTGCCATTGTGTGCTCCGGCTGCTTCTGAGGCAGGCCGCAGGGAGGAAGCTTAGCTTGGCTTCTAATGAAGTGGAGGAGGCCCCGGATGGGGTAGGGCACGTAACCCAGGGCTTCTGGGCAGCTGCTGGAAGAGCGGTCTGGGCTGTGAGAAGCCACAGCAGAGAAGGTCTTTGCCCGGCTAGGCTGCTGGTTGCAGGATGGGAGAGTCGATGTTGGCTCACCTCAGAGGCACTTTGGGGGAGAAAAGGCCTGACAGGGTGGCTGTAGCTGCAGGGGCCTCTTTGCCTGTGTGGCAGGAGAGGGACTTTGCAGCTTGATTTTCTCAAGGCCACCAAGTCAAGTCATAATAATAAGGAGAAGGAGAAGGAGAAGGAGAAGAAGAAGAAGAAGAAGAAGAAGAAGAAGAAGAAGAAGAAGAAGAAGAAGAAGAAGAAGAAGAAGAAGTTGGAAGGGACTGCTGCTCAGACAGGAAACCCTATACCATTTCAGACAAATGGCTGTCCAGTCTCTTCTTAAAAACTTCCAGTGTTGGAGCATTCACCACTTCTGGAGGCAGGTTGTTCCACTGGTTAGTTGTTCTAACTGTCAGGAAGTTTTTCCTTAGTTCCAGGTTGCCTCTTTCCTTGACTAGTTTCCATCCATTGCTTCTTGTCCTGCCTTCAGGCGCTTTGGAGAATAGCTTGACTCCCTCTTCTTTGTGGCAACCCCTGAGATATTGGAAGGCTGCTATCATGTCCCCCCTCATCCTTCTCTTCATTAAACTACACATACCCAATTCCAGCAACCGCTCCTTATATGTTTTAGCCTCCAATCCCCCAATCATCTTTGTGGCTCTTCTCTGCACTCTTTCTAGAGTCTCAACATCTTTTTTACATCATGGTGACCAAAACTGGATGCAGTATTCCAAGCGTGGCCTTACCAAGGCATTGTAAAGTGGTATTAGTACTTCGCATGATCTTGATTCTATCCCTGTGTTAATGCAGCCTAGTACAAGTCCTAAATCAGTTGTGAAGTCCTGCCCATCGGCCAAGACTTTGGGCCAAATTGATTGGCACGGGTGGGTTTCTTCACTCATGTTTCACCCTCTGAAAAGCGAACGGCCTTTGCAAGCTTGTTGTCCAGCGTGACTTGTCATTTCCCTATTCAAAACGAATCAGTCCCAGAAATGCTACTGCAGGGGAGAGTTAGTTCTTGGAGAAGAGCAGGAAGGGTGGAAATTTCAGCTGGTGCCCGGATGCTATTCAGGATGAACTTTTGAAATCAGGGAAATGAACAGTTACTTGGCTTCCAGGCAGAGCCATGGGCTGTCGTCTGTGTGAGAACTTCAGGAGGCTTGCCTAGTGCCTGTGGGAATGACCTGGGGGAGATGGAGGAAGAGCCACAGACTGGGCAGCTGGCATGTAAAAGGTATCCCAGCCCATGGAAAAAAAGAAGACGTGGTGAGCATTTCCAAAGGGACATCAATCTTGCAAGTCCTGCCAGATGTAGCTCTTCAGCAGGTGGGGGAACGCTGGCGTTGCTGGGGTATCCTGATGCCAATCTAATTTGCAGGTCTAAAGAAAGTCTCAGGGTTACTCTCCTCTTGTTTGCTTAAACCATGTCCATCATTCTGCTTTATTCAAGACAGAGCCTGGGTGGATAGCAGTGAAATAAAAGGGAGAGTGTAAGAAAGACACAGATAACAGAGTCAAGGTGTCTAAAATAACCAAAGGGCAAAAAACATGTTTGAACGGGATAGATCTGTTTGTAGGAAATGAGGCTTGTAACCTTCTCTGCTTCTCATGGGGGGAGTGTCCTACAGCAAAGGTCCCCAACCTTTTGGGCACCAGGGACCGGTTCCGTGGAGAAAGGTTTTTCTGTGGACCGGAGGGTACGTGGTTTTGTGTGCTGCCTGCATCCCACAGATGGGGCTTTGCTTGTTTGTGCGGACCAGTTGCTGGCGTGCCACGGCCCGGTACCGGTCCACGCACCAGGGGTTGTGGACCCCTGTCCTACAGGGTACAGTGGGGAGGCCTCTTAACTGGTCCACACCCCAAGAACCTCAACAGGGTAGAGACCCTCACCAGGCCAGTTTTCTAGTTCTTACTACTTAATGTTCACAAGATTCTAGGAGTAAATGCCAAAGGTTTACTCCAGGCCACAGCCAGTATGGTCATCAGCAGAATCGGAGTATAAGCCTCCAGCACAGCTGCAAAGCTCGGCACCCAGCTCCAGCTGAGCGCACAGTTCCTGCTGTCCTGGAGCCAGGAGAGTGGGCGTGTCAGAGCAAGGGAAGCTGGACAGGAGCAGAGAGGCCACATGGCTCCTTAGGAGAGGAAAGCGAACATCTGGCACAAATCAACTCTTGGAAGCCAGTGGAGCAAGGAACAGTAGGAGGGTTGAAAGTCAGCAAGCAAGGTTAAGGGCTGAGCAAGAGTTGCCGGGAGAAGGAAGGAAGAAAGGGAAGGGCTGAGAGCAGAGGACTAGGACCTGCTTCCTGCCCAAGATGATCCTAAGTGTTAGGATTGAATAGGGAGCTTTGGCAGGAACTAGCGTAGAACTCATGCGTCACCACAAATGCCATCTGTCCCTCGTGGGGGATGCGTAGCCAAGCACCAACATAGAGCTTGCAGGGTTTAGATTTCCCCCAAATGTTTGTTTGGAACTTCCAGGCTCTTCTCATTTCAATCTCTCTTAAAGCATACAATGTCTAGCTTCTGTGCCAAGGAGATTCACAGGCCACCCAGGCATTAGGAATTTGGCCACACTTGTGTAGACATGTTTGTTCTGAATAAAACAGGGGCGCTTCTGGTCCCTTTGCATCAGTGTCACATCCCTAAGCTTGGTGGAGCAGTGGGCTAATGCCTCCTTAAGTAACACCAGCTGCCTGCAATTAGTGCAGGTTCGCATCCCACCAGGCTCAAGGTTGACCCAGCCTTCCATCCTTCCGAGGTAGGTAAAATGAGGACCCAGATTGTTGGGGGCAATAAGCTGACTTTGTAATAATGCCGCTTGGGGTTTGTGTGAAAGCCCTAATAAGCAGGCATATACATAGAATGAAGGCTTATTAAGGAACAGGCTTCGACTCAACCCTGACAAGACCGAGTGGCTGTGCATACCGGCATCTCGGGATATTCAGTATATCCCATCTCTCTATGGGGGGTGAGTTATTACCCCCCGTAGATAGGGCTCGCAACTTGGGAGTCCTCCTAGATTCACAGCTTTCTCTAGAAGACCATATAGTAGCTGTGACTAGGGGGGCCTTCGCCCAGGTTCGCCTGGTGTGCCAGTTGCGGCCCTATCTAGACCGGGATGCCTTACGTACGGTCACTCACGGGCTCGTGACCGCTCGTCTGGACTACTGCAACGCTCTCTACATGGGGCTACCCTTGAAGACCACTCGGAGGCTCCAGCTGGTACAGAATGCAGCCGCGAGAGTTGTGTTGGGAGTTTCCCGACACTCCCATGTTACACCTCTGCTCCGCGAGCTGCATTGGCTTCCAGTTGTCTTCCGGGTGAGATTCAAGGTGTTGGTAATGACCTACAAAGCCCTACATGGCATGGGTCCGGAATACCTTGGGGAGCACCTGCGGCCGGCGTCAACTTCCCTCCGCCCAGTACGCTCCCACAGAGAGGGCCTCCTCAGGGTGCCACCGGTCAGAGAATGTCGACTGGTGGCCCCCAGGGGGAGGGCATTCTCTGTGGGCGCGCCGGATTTATGGAACCATCTTCCGGTCGAGCTCCGGATGGCGCCTGACCTCCGCTCCTTCCGGCGCGATTTCAAAACCTACCTTTTCGAACAAGCTGGCCTGGCCTGATGGGATGGAGTTGGGTTTTATTAATGTGTTTTAATCTACTTTTTAATGTGTTTTAACTTATTCGTGGGCATTTTGTTTAATCGTTTTTAATTTTTGTATCTTGTTTTTTAATATGTATTGCCCTGTTCACCGCCCTGAGTCCTTCTGGAGAAGGGCGGTATACAAATAAAATTATTAATAATAATAATAATACTGCTAAGCTTGTAAGCCGCCCTGAGTCTTCGGAGAAGGGCGGGATATAAATGGAATTAAAATAAAAATAAAAAATAAAAATAAGCTGTGATCCTCCCAGCTACATCCGTTCTCTTTTTTCCTGCAATCTCCCTTCCTCATACTGCTGCTCCACTGTGGTTTGGAAATGGCTAAAATCAGACCTGTCTCACTACCCAGGGATCAGGACATGCAGCCCTCAGAGTTGTGTGGAGTGTGGAGTTATCTGCCTTAGAGGAACAATTGCTTAGTGTCTCATGTTTTAAGCACCATTCAGATTCGGCGAGCAGGAAATGGACTACCACCTACAATAACTTATTCCAGTGAAAACGCCACTAAAAATGATGTCCAATAACTCATTAACTTGAGGTCTGAGGGATGTGTTCTTGAAGAATGAGGAATGGTTGCAGGAACTGGGTATGTCTAGTTCAGTGAAAAGAAGGACTAGGAGTGACATGATAGCTGTCTTCCTATATCTGAGGGGCTCCTACAAAAATGAGGGGACCGATGTCAACCTATTTTCAAAAGTACCAGAAGGCAGGACAAGAAGCAACGGATGGAAACTAAGCAAGGAGAGAAGCAACCTAGAACTAAGGAGAAACTTCCCGACAGTGAGAACAATAAACCAGTGGAACAACCTGCTTCCAGAATCTGTGAATGCTCCAACACTGGAAGTTTCTAAGAAGAGATTGGACAACCATCTGTCTGAAATGGTATAGGGTTTGGTCTAAAAGACCTCCAAGGTCCCTTCCAACTCTTATTATTCTGTATTCTATGATTACAACTTATTCCAGTGAAAACCCCAGTAAAAAGGGGGTCCAAGAACCCACTAACATGAGGTCTGAGGGACGTGTCCTTGAAGACACGATAAATATGGGCCTCCTGTGCTCCCATGCCTGTTCTCCATCCTGGCGAGGGACGTGTGGGCGCAAGTATCGAGGCCTCGGGTTCATCCAACAGATGGGAAAGTAGACCAGAGAAAGCAGAGATACTTTAATGGCTTTCTCAGTGCAGGAAGAGATTTTCTTCCCATTTCCTTCTTTGATTTCAGAAAAGTGGCTGGTCTTTCACCGCAAGAGCCATGAGTGTACGGGCATGTTTACCGGATTTGATTTTTCTGGCTTTCGTTCTCTGTAGAGTCATCATTCTTGTAGAGGGTGAAGAGCACAAGCAATAAACATTTGGAAAGTAACGGCCTTTGCCAGCTGGAGAAAGTATTAGACTCGGCTATTCAATCAGTGCAGCTCAGAAGCATCCGGGTGGATCACGAGCTAACTTCCATGAAGCCCCAAAAGCCTCGGACAAATTTGCAACGGGATTTTGGGAGCAATTTTAGAATATTCGCCATTGTATCCAACCTGCAAGTCCAGTGCTTCTCTCCCCCAGGGCTGGCTTGCAGAGGAGATGTGATAGCCTTCAGATTTGTGGCTCCTGTAAGAGTGATTGTAGAGGAGAGGGACAGGGGTAGCCAAATGGGCCACTACAGGACAAATCAAAACAATTCGGGTATCTTGCAAGGTACTCTGTTGAAGGGCAGCGTATCACACGCATAAGGAATATTTGTCAGTAACATACTTTAGGGGTTTTCTGCGCTTCTTCTATAATTTTTTTTATTAAAACACTTTTTTTAAAAAAATCAGCTAATGAAAGGCAAAGTTAAGCAGGCTAGATATAGAGAGGATCAAACCAAGCATGAAAAAACGTCATATACTGTATAATAATGGAACGTGGAACCTAAACGCTAACCGTTGTCATGAAAATGGGAATGTTATGCATGCTCGTTTTCATCCACACAAGACTGGAAAACGTGGATGATCAGGCTGGATTTGGATATTGTAGTTTAAGTCTCCTGCAAAATTAAATCTCAGCCTTTCCACATCTGGTGCCTTCCAAATGTGTCGGGTTTTCAGCTCCTGGCCGTTATCGTGAGCAAATATGGAAGAGGCAGCAGATTTGATTCTGAAATTTGTGAAAAGAAAACAGAATATCCATGGACCACAAACTTTCTAGTGTGCCAAATCCTCCTCCTCCTCGTCCTCCCTCTCCCTCTTTTTCTCACTCACCCTGTCTCCCATCCCCCTCCTTCTCCTTCTCCTTCTCCTTCTCCTTCACCCTTTCTTTCTTTCTTTCTTTCTTTCTTTCTTTCTTTCTTTCTTTCTTTCTTTCTTTCTTTCTTTCTTTCTTTCTTTCTTTCTTTCTTTCTTTCTTTCTTTCTTTCTTTCTTTCTTTCTTTCTTCAACAAAGCAAAACCTTGTCTTGTGTATGACCGGTACTTGTCAAAAATATCTGAGCTTTGTATTTTTAGAAAATTAAGTGCTGTGTGCTCTGCTTTGTCTGCCTTCTGGTCTATGAGTTTTTCAGCAGCCCTTGTGTGGGAAAGCTCATAACATGCTCTCAAAATGCCAAATGCGTCCAGTGACCCCGAACAGCTTGGGATTCCTGCACTGAACTATAATGTGGTTTTGACTTAGAACATTGTGTATTGGCTAATTGGAGCTTAGTCGTGCATTATTGTTAAACAAGCCATGAGTCAAGGACTGGCACCACATTTCCCCTTTGGGATGGGGCGTCTGTGTCCCCTCTTCCATGAATTGTTTTCTTTTCTCGTTTAAGAAAGTCCTCATTACTGTGAAATGGTCAGACCGTATGCAATTTTTCATGCTAGAGGAAATCTCGATTTTGGCACAAAGTCCGCTGAGTTCTTCGGTGATATTGGTGAAATCTAATGTGGCAATAACCTCAGGAAAGATTAAACCAGGGGTTTCCAACCTTGGCAACTTTAAGGCTTGTGGATTTCAACTCCCAGAATTCCCTAGGCAGCCATGCTGAGTAGGGAATTCTGGGAATTGAAGTCCACAAGGACTTCAGGGTGAAAACCCCTGGATTAAATCAAGTTTATATTTTTGAGTGGAAGGCTGTTGTGTAGAATCATGCATGATACCTGAACCAGGCGTGTCTGCAGAAGAGAGGGTGTCAAAAAAAGTCAAAATGGTGGCCACAGTAGAAGCCCCATCTTTTTTACATGCCATAACATGTCATCAGTAGAAGGCTAAGGTGGTCTTGACATGGTTTCCGCTTCCTCTTGCAAGGACGTTAGTTCAAACTACCGGGGAATCCCCTCGATGCACAAACCATCATTTTCTAAGGTGGCTTGTCTTCCTGCAATGCATGTGCCAACTTTATTTGCAACATTTTATTTACGCTCAGCACTGAATAGTCCACAGTGGTGACCCTCTACTTGCCATTGATGAGTTTTCTAAAGATTTCTCCTTTTTAATATATTTCAACGTTCATAGCCATTATGCCCTATTTCACAACGAATTGTACAAGTTTATTTCATTATGGCACGGAGATTCATAGAAGGTGAGCCGGGATAGAAATGATGTGAATACATAGCGGATGCTTCTCCCCATCCCTCGGTTCTCCTAAGAAGGCCTTGTGTCTCGACAGTCTTAACTCCTCTACTCTTTGCCCTTCTTTTTCTACTCCATCTCCTTCGCTTTTTTGTGTGAGCCTCCCAGACGTGCCCATATCCTCCATTTTCCTCCCACATCCTCAGAGGCTTTTTACTGCTCCTATGCCTCGCCCTGTCCCAGGTGAGCATCTTCAAAATTGCACAGGATGGGACCCAGCCAGGCGTCAGGTAATTGCGAGGTGGGACGGGGAACCTGTTGCTCTGCTCTTGACTGGAGCAGTTTCCTTCCTTCCTCCTCCTCCTCCTCCTCCTCTCTCTCTCTCTCTCTCTCTCCTACCCCCTTCTTCCTCCTTCTCCCTGTCCCTCTCTCCCCTCCCCCCTCCCCTTCTCCTCCGTGGCAATTTGGAAAAGTTGTTCAGCCGAACAGAAAGCAGGCTGCAAATGGTTTGCAAGAAAAGCAGAGGTTTGGGTCGAACATGCATTTCTCTCCGAGGATCACGCACCACCGGGAGTGTTGAAGTCCTCCGGAGAGGCCTGCCAGATTATCCGCTTCTCCAGCGAACGGGAAGAGATGGAGAAAGAAACGTCAGGCTCCAGAATTTGGGAGAGGTTTTTTTTAATCTGCGGCTGCTTCCATAGGCCTCCCTGTGACATCCAGGGGCTCAAAAACTTAAGCTGATTAAGTTTCGGATTAGCTCCCGCTTGAGATGACACCTTGCGAAGAGAGCTTTGCCGAGTTCCTTCTGGCGTTACAGAGCAAGCAGGCCCTCCCCACCCATTTCTCCGGGGAGTCTCCTCCCCTCCCATAGCTAGGATGCGATGGTACCTTGGCATCCCCTCCCCCTCGCGTTCATTTCCCCAGCCTGGTTGCTCCAAAGGGCGTTTTTACCTCTCTCACACTGCCCAGCAAGAAGCCAATGCAGCAAGAGAGGATCCTGGTAGCCGTGTTTCTGCCATCCCGCTGGCAGCTGGGTGAGCCGCTGACTCAGACCTCCAGGCACTGTGGGAAGCTATGAAATTGCTACCTTGGCTTGTTCCCCGAAGCAGTGAAATCAATGGGCCAAAGATCTGGGCCAGCAGCTAATGCCCCACAACTGTTTGGCAGAGCGGCCCCAATTTTCACAAGACTAGTCGTGGCCTTGAACGAGAGACCACCTGGCTTGATCTTTCCTCCATCAGTGTGGGAGCAGCCCCTGAATTTCGTTTTGGGCTTGCCACGATGAGAAATGTCTTGGTTTGTGATTCTCACGTCTGGCCCTGGAAAGAGTTATAAGCTGCCCTGGGCAAGCACGGTTTGTGAGGAAATAGAATAAACAGCTTCTGTCCTGGGCTCCTGAAGAATGGGCCTGCCAAGGTCAATCTGCTGAGCAAATTGCAGCTTACAAAAAGCGACCTGCAGTGAGTGGGAACTTCGTTATGCTTCACGTTCTGTATAAATGCATAAATAACGTCTGTTATTCTCACCCAAGCTTCTTCGGGTTCCACAGCGAGGCGTGCGCGAGAGGCGAGCCTAATCTGGCCTGTCACTTGGCCCTTAAGTGGGTGTCATTTTTAACCACTCTACGCATTAGCCTTTTAAGGAAGAAATATGACGGAGGGAAGCTTTGCAGCACTGTGGGAGGAATGAAGAGATGGCTTACCTGTCTTATATTTCTTCGGTTTTGCCCAGCTGGTATTACAATTGCTTTCATGCTTCATTATGAAAGAAAGCAGAGGAGTCGTAGAGGGGACGTGGGCCCTGGGGAAGCGATGAAGACGCCATTCCTTGGCAGCACATTGGCTCAGTGTAAAAAGCCCACGTCTGTTCCATAACTGTCTCAACGACCATCTTCTTCCTAGGGTTGGGAGAAACTTCCTTCTAGGATATTAACTCTGCTTTTGCCCTGATTGTGGAGTCACAGCTGCCAACGTACTTATACATCTGTTACATATCTGCTAGAATCACCTCGGCTCTTTTATGACTCATGGACTTCACCTCCCAGAATTCCTGAGCCAGCATAGCTGGCTCAGGAATTCTGGGAGTTGAAGTCCATGAGTCATAAAAGAGCCGAGGTTGCCTACCCTTTTGCTAGATAGTCCTTGATTTACGAGAGTTTGTTTAACTTTTTTATTTTTTATTTTTATTTTAATGCCATTTATATCCCGCCCTTCTCCGAAGACTCAGGACGGCTTACAAGCTTAGCAGTAGCCTTCATTCTATGTATATGCCTGCTTATTAGGGCTTTCACACACACCCCAAGCGGCATTATTACAAAGTCAGCTTAATTGCCCCCAACAATCTGGGTCCTGATCTTTCAAAGTTACAACAGCACTGAAAAAAGAGACTTATGACCGCTTTTCACACTTACGACCATTGCAGCATCTCCAAGGTAGCAAGTGATCAAAATTCAGACATTTGGCAACTGGCATGTATTTGTGACGGTTGCAATGTCCCAGGACCACCAGATTTACCTTTTGTGACCTTCTGACGAACAGAGTCAGCGGGGAAGCCAAATATACTTAGCAACCGTCTTATTAACTTAACAACTGCAGTGATTCACTTATCAACTGGGGCAAGAAAGGTCGTAAAATGGGACAAAGCTTACTTAACTGTCTCACTTAGCAACAGAAATTTTGGGCTCGATTGTGGTGGTAACTCAAGGACTACCTGTATTGAAATTTTAATGATTTTTAGAATAATGTATGAATTATTACAAATGTTATAATATCTGTAAACCATTTACAGCAGAGTCCCCCAATCTTTTCGCTTCGCAGACCGAGTGGGGGAGAGGGGTGCAAGCGTTAGATATGAGCGTGGGTGCAGCTCCACTGTGGTAGCTGCTGTACAAATGGAGACACCCTTCTTCCAGTGGTTGCTCTAGAAAAGGGCTGACAACATGATTTCAACATTCCAGATGAATTTATTTCTGCAATTTATCCACTGCCCCAATCCTAGAGACTGTAAATCTGGGGTTCCCATCCCCCTGACTGTGGCCCACTACTGGGCCTTGAGCTGTTCAGAACTGGGCTGCGGACCTGGTAAGCGGACGCACATGTGTACGCCCCCCCTCTTAGGTGGCCTTGCTTGTGCAAGGTGGTATTCCCGCGTGTGCACGCACTCGCTACTTCTGCAGCCCGGTTCCGAATGGCTCAAGGCCCAGTGGTGGGATGTAGCCCGGGGATTGGGGACCCTAGATTTAGAGTCTCTAGGATTGGGGCAGTGGATAAATTGCAGAAATAAATTCACCTGGAATGTTGAAATTATGTTGTGATCCCTTTTCTAGAGTAACCACTGGAAGAAGGGTGTCTCCATTTGTACAGCAGCTACCACAATGGATAAAACCAGTTTATAGAAGGTGACTTAAATCTTCTTGGTCCACTGCTGATTTTTTTAGATAGGTGCCCGTAATTCAGAACAAAGAATTAGGTTGCAGTCAGACATCACACTGATAAAGCCCATAGGCAGTTGGGTGTGTTTGTGTGTGTGAAAGTTAAGTTGAAATTAGACAATATGTTTTATATTCTGCTAATTTTCTAATTTGTTTTAACTGAAAGGATATTTTTGAAAGTAAGAAAAGCTACATTGGGTAGAGAGCCTAGCAGGTAGCAGGAAACGATGATTTGAGATGCCATATTGGGACCTTGGTAATAGACCGTATTGCATAGGTACACCAAGAATCTATTTTATCTTTTTATCATGGAATCTTGGGGGGGCGTAATTCTGGGTATGGCAAGGAATATTTACCCCAAAATTGGTACTAATCCCAGAAATCCGATCACAAGTTGTCTTCTTGTCCCTTTTGGTCTACTGATCTCAATCCTTTCTTCTCTTCTTAGCAGACACCGGTCTTTGGTGCCCGGAGATGAAGGACATCACCCAAGCTTTCTACAATTTCGGAGCCTGTGCTTCTGCCTTGTTCCCTGCTGGACTTGTTCAGCATGACTTCATATCGGAAATCTTAGAGTGAGTAGAGATTTATCTCTGCAGTGCATGCTAGTGTTTTGTCCGTCTCGACTTGACTTGTTAAATATGCATTGTGGCAACACAGAGACTCTTCGTCTGTACGGAAAAGAAGGTATTAGAATTGAGAGAATGTACACATTGACTTGTTAAATATGCATTGTGGCAACACAGAGACTCTTCGTATGTACAGAAAAAAAGGTATTAGAATTGAGAGAATGTACAAATTGAGGCCATGTTGACACAGGTAGGGCCAGTGTCTCAGCCAATCCAGAGATGCTAGGCAAGTCTAGGCAAGAATCGGGAGACTGCATATCTTTCGAGCATACAAATATAATAGTAAGAGAACAAATTACTGGTTAGGTAGATAAAAACAAGTGGGCACATTGCAGTCTATTCAGCCTGTCTAGTTTACTTCTGTTTACTTTATTTCCTTGCAGAGATTGTGAGTCTTGAATTTGCGCTGTTTTCTTTCAGGAGCAATTATGCTGCAGCTTCATAGATTGTTTTGTAGGAGGCCCTCAAACCGTGAAATCGGGAATGTTCCACACAAGATTTTTGGCCCTTGGGAATAGCATAAATTGATTTATTTCGGAGCTTGCTTGTGTTGCTTGCCCAATTCTGAAACATATGGGTGATATAAGAAAGTGTCTAAACCATCTTAGTTAGATCATTTTTGTTCTTAATTGTAAGGGCTTGCAGCCAGAGGACTCAATCAATTTGCTATCTCTGGAAATGGGAAAAGGGTAGAATCTGAGGACTGTAATTTGGAAATGTCCTTATTGTATATCTTCATTTTGCTTTTGCTTCTGGTTAAATGCGTTCCACAGGTGTGTGTGTGTGTGTGTGTGTGTGTGTGTGTGTGTGTGTGTGTGTGTTTTCAGAACTAGCAAGCTCTAGTCTGCTTTGACTAGAGGCCAAAACAGAACAGTAAATATTGGTGTGCACATAATGGGGAATGTTGCTACTAGGAAACTGTTTTCAGCTCTCTTTAAAGCTTCTTTCTGTTCTTATTGTATAGACTCTTTAGGAGTAACGTCATTTATTCTTTTGTTCATTTGAAGAGTTTTATTGACTCTCTTTTTAGGATCAGACCTTTAGGAAAGAATGTACATAAAGGAACCCATCAAATGCACGTAAAGTTGCTAAAATATTTAAAGAAAAGTTGCAGGAATTGGGTATATCTAATTTAATGAAAAGCAGTGACATGATAGCAATCGCCCAGTATTTGAGGGGCTGCCACAAAGAAAAGTGGGGTTGACCTATTTTCCAAAGCACCAGCGGGCAGGACAAGAAGCGACGGATGGAAACTAATCAAGGAGAGAAGCAACTTAGAACTAAGGAGAAATTTCCTAACAGGGACAACAATTAATGAATGGAACAACTTGCCTTCAGAACTTGTGGGTGTTTTTATCACTGGAGCTTTTCAAGGAGGGACCTGACAGCCATTTGTCTGAGAGGATATAGGGTCTTCTGCTTGAGTAGAGGGTTGGATTAGAAGACCTCCAACTCTATTCTATATTCTGCTAAGAAGAAAGCAGCTGTGGACCCCAGCGCACATTCATGCTTTTTGAGATATTTTCCTACCAGCCTTGTCCAACGTGGTATATAACGGGCTAGGAAAAACTCAGATAAATTCCCAAGGCCTTAAAAGCCTACACAGGTAGTTGTTGAGTTATGACCCCAATGGAGCCTGCACATCACAGTTGTCACTCATGTCAGTTGTACATTTGGCTGTTCACATGACCAACCCGATTTTATGACCTTTTTTCTGGCAATTGTTTCAGCAAATAAATAGTTGTTAGATGAATGTCATGGTTGTTAAGCAAACTACTATGGGCACGGTTTTGCCAAAAAGTTGGAAGTAAATGCTGCTTTTTGGCAAAACAGTCATAAAACGTGATCAATGTAATCGCGGGTCGTTGCAAAGAGCAGTAAATGTGGCCCAGTTGCCAAGTGCCCAAAATCCAATCCCATGCATTTTGGGGTGGGGGTAGGGGTAGTTTTTGAACCTTTGAAACCTGATCATAAAGTAGCTCTATGGAGGTCGATCGGGACTTTGAATGATGGTAGGTCAAGGACTACTTTTAATGCAACAAATAATCATTAATTAACCAGAATCCCTCTGCCTAGAGAGTCATAGGTTGGACGTCTTGTCTCAAAAGGGCTTTGACTCCTGTCCATGTTTTGTTGCAGCCTGTGTGGCCTCCATCACATGCCGTTATTGGGGAAATTTGGAGCATCCTCTGACCTTGAGGGTGTCTCCGTACATTTCTGCATTTGGAGTCTAGGAAAGGGAATTGAGAGATCTCATTTAGGAATTCAGCCCTCCCGAGCATGTTGCTGTGAGTCGAAACTACGACAATGATTGCCCGTAGGCGACCTCTTGACGCCAAAAGGCACCATCTTGGGATATGGCTTCCGTCTTGCAAAACTCCCGGTGATCTCGGCAGAGCTTCAGAGCAGAGCTTTCCTAAACAGAGAGACCATCTACTCTCCTTCCAGAATGGGGAAACATACCGGTAGTTGGAAGTAGAAGCATCATGTGATTGACCAGTCTTGCTATTTGGATTGGAGACCAAACTGAATCATTGGGCTCAAAGTTTTTTTTGAGATGGTGGTTGCCTTTTAAATTCTCTCAGTGGTAAAAGAAGGTATGGAATTTATCCTTAACCTGAATTTTGGGTAGCAGTATTTGTTATGGAGACCACTCTTCCTTAATATATTCTCAGCTTTTGGTTTTCATTAAAAGTGAAGTTAATTGTGTCGTACAGTAGCACTTTATAAGTGGGCCTCAGCTTATTATTTATTTATTAATTTAATTTGTATACCGCCCTTCTCCCGAAGGACTCAGGGCGGTGAACAGGGCAATACATATTAAAAAACAAGATACAAAAATTAAAAGCGATTAAACAACAGTGCCCATGAATAAGTTGGTACACATTAAAAAGTTAAAACAGATTTATAAAACCCAACCCCATCCCATCAGGCCAGGCCAGCTTGTTCAAAAAGGTAGGTTTTGAGATCGCGCCGGAAGGAGCGGAGGTCAGGCGCCATCCAGAGCTCGGCCGGAAGGTGGTTCCATAAATCCGGCGCGCCCACAGAGACCACAGCTGAGCCCAAAGTTTCTTTTGCTATGCAAGACAGTTGTTAAGTGAATTTTACCTCATTTTTACCACCTTACTTGCCACAGTTGTTAAATGAATCTGGCTTCCCCATCCGTTGACTTTGCTTGTCAGAAGGTCGCAAAAGGGGATCATGTGACCCCAAGACACTGCCAACGTCATAAATGTGAGCCAGTTGCCAAATGTCCTAGTCTTGATCATGTCACCCTGGGGATGCTGCAATATTCATGTGAAAAGGGATCATGTCACTTTTTTCACTGATGTAACTCCGAACGGTCACTATATGAACGGTTATAAGTCAAGGACTACCTCATATACTACTTCATAGAACTTCCTATAATCGATGGATCATTTTGTTGCGATGCTCGTGAACCAAGGGCTTATGGGCAGTAATAAATAATTATCTATACAGTTTAATTAGACCATTATTTTACTTTTTTGCTTTTAGTACTTGTAAAGGGGTGTGTTTTTAAATAAACATACAGATGCTTAAAAGCAGAAGGGGGGGGGGGGAAAGCTCTTTAAGAACTGATTTAATCGACCGAACTCCATTGGTGCCGAATTCATTTTAAAAATCATTTTATCTTGCTCTCATTTCTGGTTCTTTCACTCTGTGATGATAATAGAAGGTCTGTGCTGCGATGCCTGGGTATAGTTTATAGGTGTAGATAATGGTTTACAGCAAAGCTTTTAAAATGAAAGGATACAGCCGAGCCTACGAAAGCCTCTTTTAAATTCATTGGGTTCACTGTGAGCAGAATGCATTATGCAGATTGAACACTCTATGCAAAGATTATTTTATTAGTTGACTGTGAAGACTTATACTGAGCCAAATTGGCAATAATCTAGGTGAGCTACTTAAGCCTTATGTGTTGCCATATCTAGGTCAGCAACTGAAAGAAACGAAGGAGGTTCTTGATGTCTTCATAGATTCCATTTCCTGGGGAATAGATCCATTTTTAACACACAGCAATCAGTTCAGAGACACACTGACAGTCCCTTTTAAGATTAGCCCCAGAGATGGCACTAATAGGACATCTAAGCCAGATGAGTGAAAGCTCCAACTCCTGAGTTGCATCTCCAGCAACGAGGCAGCTGTCACCAACCCTTATTACTGGTTATTTATTTATTTATTTATTTATTTATTTATTTATTTATTTATTTGATTTATATACCACCCTTCTCCTGAAGGACTCGGGGCGGTGAACAGGGACATAAATATCAAAATACCCAAAATACAGAAATTAAAAACAAATTAAACCCTAGTGTCCAAATGCAGAAAATAAATTACATTAAAACAATAATTAAAACAAAACCCATCAGACCAGGCCGGCTTGTTCAAACAAATAGGTTTTTAGGTCGCGTCGGAAGGAGCGAAGGTTGGGAGCCATCCGGAGCTCAACCGGTAAACGGTTCCACAGGTCAGGCGCACCCACAGAGAACGCCCTCCCATTATACCATTATACCATTTTATCCAACACAGGTGGTCCTTGGCTTACAAAAGTGCGTTTGGTGGCCGTAGGAAGTTAACGACAGCGCTGAAAAAAAAGTGACTTATGACCCTTCTTCACACTTACGACCATTGTAGCATCCCCAAGGTCATGTGATCAAAATTGAGACGCTTGGCAACTGACTCATATTTATGACGGTCTCAGTGTCCCAGGGTCACGTGATCCCCTTTTGTGACCTTCTGACAAGCAACGTCAATGGGGGAAAGCCAGATTCACTTAACAACGGTGTTACTAACATAACTACGGCAGTGGACCACTTAACAACTGTGGCAACTAGGGTCATAATTCACTTAACAAACGTCTCTCTTAGCAACAAATTTGGGATCAGGTATGGTTGTAAGTCGAGGACTACCCGTACAGCATCTACTTAACAGAATTTCTGTTTTTATAAGGGATGCCCAGAGGGTGCTCTTACAGATTGCCTGCTAGGAAACCTGGCCTCTGACAGTGTGCAGGAACATCTCCCCGAGATAAAT
Organism: Vipera berus; assembly: GCF_964194415.1. Taxonomy (NCBI): domain Eukaryota; kingdom Metazoa; phylum Chordata; class Lepidosauria; order Squamata; family Viperidae; genus Vipera; species Vipera berus. Next base: position 20,365,931 of record NC_138211.1, on the reverse strand, counting down.
CTCCAAACTGCTTTCCAGCAAAAGATGGAGGAAGTTGACTCTTTGTATTTTGTTATAAAAGATTGAAAACAAACTCTCCAACATCCTAACTGAGATCATTTGGTATAAATAGAAGCTCAGTGCCTTGCCTACGTTCCATTTGTGCCCATCCTGCTCTCATGTGTTCATGGATCTAGGACAGGGTAGGCAACCTTGGCTCTTTTATGACTGGTGGACTTCAACTCCCAGAATTCCTCAGCCAGCCTGACTCAGCTTGGAAACCTCTCCCTTTCCCTTCAGCATGGCTGGCTCAGGAATTCTGGGAGCTGAAGTCCACGAGTCATAAAAGAGCCAAGGTTGCCTACCCCTGATCTAGGTGGTAACTGCAGGTCAGTCTCCTTGGATCAATGGAAGAGTCAACAGACTTGGAGCCATAAGCTAAATCTGAATCAAGACCTCTCTCTGCTTTATAAGGAAAAGATGTGTCCCCAGATTCGGAGCACTAGGAGGAAATAACGGTGAGAAGAAAAGTTAATTCAAGAGTGACTTGATGCTAAACACAGGCCAGCAGCTTAAAACAGAGAGCCACGAGAGCCTTCAGACTGGATTCAAGTTTTGCACGAGGCATCGGTGAATGGCCCAAAGATTCAAGTGCACAGTTACTCCCCCTCAGCTCTTCACTTGGAGATGAAAAGCAAAGAAGCTGGGAATGTTATTTAGCAGCATCCTGACATTTAGGTGTACCTGTGTTCTTATCTAGCCCAGGCGGAAGAAACACCAGGCCAAACAAAGAATGTTGCTATCCTGGATCTGATCAAGCAATGCGATTGAGCGCTCCCCGTTGAGATACTGAGAAGAGGGATTCCTGGCAAGACATGGATTTCTTTTTCTCTTCTCTGCCAAATGCATTGAAGGGGAACAGAGGTCCCAAAGCCGCTTGCAGTCTTCGAGGCTTTTGTGGCACCCATAGAGCAGGGGCGTCAAACAGCCGGCCCGCAAGCATTTTGCGTCATGGCAAAACCGCGCCCTCCCCATTGCCGGCAATGGGAAAAAAAGGCCCGATACATCGCGTCACGTGACGTTGCGAGTTTGACAGCCCTGCCGTAAAGCCCACCCACAATAACTACTATAAGCGAGAGTGTGACCTCTGACCCCCTGCCTTTCAAAGACCCAGGATGATCTGGCCCTTGAGAGAAACAGGCAAATATATGCCGACTATGTGACTGTATAGCCTATTGAGAGGATATTTTGTCGGAGATGGGGATGCATATTGCCTGTAAACGCAATAGGCTCCGGAAGCGCTTCACTCGTTTTTGTCTATGAATGTAGAGACGTGGAGAAGATTGGAAAGAGAGCGATGGGTCCTGCTCCAAATATTTTATTGTGTAAATTGGACGTTTCAAATGGCCTCCTCTGGTGGCGGTGGAACAGCCTTCCCAAACATTTTCTTCCAGAAGCTCTACCAAACTGCACTGTGCAAGGCGTAAACATTAGTTTTCAGACTGATCATTATTCAAATAATTGTTGTATAAACATCGCACAGCTGTGCACGTCCTCTTTTATCAGCAAAGAGACCTGTCTCCCTGCTCCAGCACTGTAAGACTGCGAGAAACTCACCACCTTGAGTATACATAGCAATATCGGTTCCTAATTGAAAATCGTTCACTTGCTGAAATTCTTGCATCATTACTTACTGTTCTCTTAATAAAGCCACTGGGCAGTGGCTATTAGGCTACTAGAACCCTCTTCCCCTTTACCAGGGGTATGCAACCTTGGCTCTTTTATGACTCGTGGACTTCAACTCCCAGAATTCCTGAGCCGGCATGGCTTAGCTTGGAAACCTCTCCCTTTTCCCTCAGCATGGCTGGCTCAGGAATTCTGGGAGTTGAGATGGGGGAGTTGAAGTCCACGAGTCATAAAAGAGTCAAGGTTGCCTACCCCTGCCCTATACCCATCCTGCTTCCTCCCCACGGTGTCTTTTAAATTCATATTGTACTTTCATTATTTATTTATTTTATTGTTTCATTGTTTTACTATTGTTTTATATACATTTTTAATAATTTTTACGTTCTGCTGTTTTAAGCTGCCCGGATAGCCTTACTGAAAGATGGGTGCAAAATAAATGTAATAGATAGGCAGGCAGGCAGACAGAATGTGCAATTTGTGCTTGAGGGAAATCACTTAAAGTTGAGGTAGCTGACAAAGGTTGGGTCCTGCAGGGTGAGTCTGTGCCCTGGAGTATGCTCCAAGGCGATCACAGCTGTGTTTCCGCCCCCCCTCCATCTCCCTAAAGAAGAGCCCCACCTCTCCACCCAAAAGGTGAAGCTTCACGGAGTATGTGAGTCATCAAAAGAGTCTTAAACTTCAAGTACAGTTTCACCTTGTGTACATTGGATATTCAAAGACTGCAAAACACATGAGGATCGCAGTAGAAATGAGTAAAGGTCTACCATATATCGCTGATATCGATGAGTGAGACCCTAAGTCCTGAAAGAGTGCCTAAAATCCAGAGTTTGATCTTTTTTTAGCGTGATGGTTTTAATACATTAGAGAAGGGTTGTCTAACCTTGGCATAGTTGGCTGTGGAATTCTGGGAGCTGAAGTTTTTAATTTTAATTTTTTTTAATTTTAATTCCATTTATTCCATTCTTCGAAGACTCAGGGTGGCTTACAAGCTTAGCAGTAGCCTTCATTCTATGTATATGCCTGCTTATTAGGGCTTTCACACACACCCCAAGCGGCATTATTACAAAGTCAGCTTAATTGCCCCCAACAATCTGGGTCCTCATTTTACCTACCTGGGAAGGATGGAAGGCTGAGTCAACCTTGAGCCTGGTGGGATGCGAACCTGCACTAATTGCAGGCAGCTGGTGTTACTTAAGGAGGCATTAGCCCACTGCTCCACCAAGGCTCTTGACAGGTTTTAAAACTTGTCAAGGTTGGACTCCTCTGCGTTAGAGGTATTGAAGGAGGACAGTAGTAGGGATGGGGTATTTAATTGAATTCTGATCGTTTTTTCTGTATTCCCCTCCTGAGTGCCAGCAAACACAGGGAGAAACAGCATCTTCTAGCATCCCGCAAGAGCCCTTATTCCTGTGATATTAGCTACAAGGAAAGTTGGGTGACTCCAGCTATTTATCTAGACCAGGGGTAGGCAACCTTGGCTCTTTTATGACTCGTGGACTTCAACTCCCAGAATTCCTGAGTCAGCTGACTCAGGAATTCTGGGAGTTGAAGTCCACGAGTCATAAAAGAGCCAAGGTTGCCTACCCCTGATCTAGACCCTAGCAAGAAACACTGCTAGTGATTAGTAGATAAATAGCGTTGGCCTCAGTCGGCACCAGGATTGGAGGCTTCACTGCTGAAGATGATTAAAAGGGAAGTCCCAAGTTTTGAACGGCTACAGGCCAGGGATGCAGGACTGCTTCCATCTGGCATCTCTCAGTCCTTCACTTTCATAAGTGGCTGATTCTCAAACATTGTTGGAGCCAAAGCGAGCAGTAAATCCTGACCATGGTCCTCAGCCCTCAGGGAGATAATGGAGAACGTAAATCTTCCTCTTTCAACTCACCTCTTCAGTTTCCAAAGTCTAGCAGAGGGAAGCAAAACGCAAGCCCTTATCTGCCTAAATTTCCCTTCTCTTCTGTTCCTCCACATCAGGGCCCTAATTAAACAGGCTGGGAAGCAAAGAAGCAAGTAAATTATAGGAGTCTGGAGAGAGAAGATAACAAGTTCATCAAACCAACCACAAAAGCTGAGCAGGAAGGGGAGGGCTGGGTGTGTGTGCCGGGAGACTCGTTATTAGGCTGCGGGTCAGCTGTTTGGAGCCTGATCACATGCAACTGCTCAGATTGCCAAGGTGTCTGTAGTCCAGGGACCTTCCCGACCAAAGGGTGGGACTGATGGGCACGTGTCAGCACGCTCCCCTTTGTGGAAGGCTGAGGACAAATCATCCCTTTCTAAAGGAGTTGAATAGCGCAGGGAAGAGGTTTTTTCCCTTCCCAGTCAGCACACCACAATTGCAGAATTTGAATGAGCCATTTGCATACGGAATTGTCTTCTGGAGAGCCTGCACCAGGTTTTGGCAAGGAGAACACTCGGCATGGGCATTCAGCTCTGTTCTAGGGGTTATGTTTCATTGTCCTCTTGCACACTCTCGGGAAGCGGGAAATGGCAACTGAAAAAAAATAAAATAAAATAAGGGGGAGGATTAAATTAGCTCGAAACCTTTAGGCAGACTACCTCACAACTGCAGTGGCGCACTTTCCCTAATTAATGAAGGTGGGGTACTTTGAATAGAAGAGAGCTGGAAAGGACTTTGGAGGTCTTCAATCCAGGCCGGTGAACAAGCAGGAGACACTATACCCAGGGTCTTCAAACTTGGCCCTTGGATGACTTGTGGACTTCAAGTCCCAGAATTCTGGGAGTTGAAGTCCACAAGTCATCGAAGGGCCAAGTTTGAAGACCCCTGCTCTATACCATTCCAGACCAGTGGCTGTCCAGTCTCTTAAAAGCCTCCAGTGATGGAGCACCCACAACTTCAGAAGGCAAGCCCTTCCACTGGTTAATTGTTCTCACTGTTAGGAAGTTTCTCCTTAGTTCTAGGTTGCTCCTCTTGGATTAGTTTCCATCCATTGTTTATTGTCCTGCTTTCAGGAGCTTTGGAAAATAGGTTGAAACACCCACCCCCCTTGTTTGTGGCAGCCCCAATTTTGGACGATGCTATCATGTCATTCCCATCTTCTCTTTGTTAGACGAGAGATACCCAGTGTCCCGCAACCGTTCTTCATATGTTTTAATCTCCAGGCCTTTAATGATCTTAGTTGCTCTTCTCTGTACTTTTTTTTTCAAAGTCTCAACATCTTTTTTGCAATGTGGTGCCCAAAACTGGATGCCATATTCCAGGTGTGGGGCTTACTAAGGCTTTATACGTGCCTCTGTTTATACAACCAAGGATTGTATTGGCTTTTCTGGCTGCTTCTGCACACACAAAAAAGCTTACCACACATGGATGCTGTTCTAGTCCTCCTAAAATGAATGATTAGCTGCCCTGGAAATTGCATTTCTCTCCCCCCCTTTTTTCCCCCAAAAAAATCTTTCCTTTTAAGCAGATGGCAAGGCAGATCCCATTTGCCTCTGGAGAGATTAAGCTTTTGTTCTTGCCTGGGCAGCTCTTGCCCACCTAGCAGTTCCAAAGCACGCAAATGCGAGTCGATAAATAGGTACCATTTTCGTGGGAAACTCACAGTGTGCCTTGCGCCTTGGTGTATAGTCATGCTGGCCACATGACCAGGGAAGCCTCTTGGGACAACGTTGCATCCCTCATCTAGGAAACAGAGATGAGGACCACCCCTTAAGAGTCAGACAGTACTGACTTTATCTTTTTAAAGCCAAATGCCATAATATCTGTCTCTGGGGAGATTAAACGAGCTCTCCATTTTAAAAAAAGGTCTGTTGTTTTTCCATGTCAAATAGATCAACATGGAAGAACCAGAAGAAGGCCGTGAATGAAGGTGTTGTGGGGCTGTTCCTAAGAAGCAGATGAACTAAGTCTAACATTTGCACACTAAACCCTTAATGTTGGGGGGATCCATGAACATTTAACCTGTACGTAGCTTAGACCTTCCCAGAATATTGGGGGGGGGATCATCAGGTATTTGCGAGAAGGACTAAGGCAGGGGTAGGCAACCTTGGCTCTTTTATGACTCGTGGACTTCAACTCCCAGAATTCCTGAGTCAGCCACGCTGAGGAGAAAGGGAGAGTTGCCAAGCTGAGCCATGCTGGCTCAGGAATTCTGGGAGTTGAAGTCCACGGGTCATAAAAGAGCCCAGGTTGCCTACCCCTGGACTAAGGAATGGCTGCTGCTTAGTAGTGGCTGTCCCATCCTCGGTGCACAGTGTTTCTCGTTATCCACATGGCATTGTTTTTTGTTTACTTTGGTTTATGGAAGGGGCATCAAGAGCCAACTGGATGACGAGTCTTCCCTTCGGCCCAGGTATTGACATCTTAGATCCCTTTCAAACTTTTGACCTCGGTCCCTGCAGGGGAGAACCTAGCCACAGACCTTGCATTGGCCTCGCCTTCCCCTTTTCTCAAAACGGGAGGAATTAAAAGCTGTTCAGTTCAGAGCCAGGTGTAGATTCCCTTCCCTGGCAATCAATAGGGTTCCCACCCACAGGATTAATAGACAAGGTTGTTTTATTACGGCTCTATTGTTGTTCAGGCCTGGGCTCTCTGCCACCTCGCCTCTTGCTGTGTTTTGCTTTTGTGGCTGGCCCAGCTCCGATTCCCGTCGTCTCCCGTTTGCTAGCGCACCTGAGCAAGAGCGAATTGAGCTTTTTTTTTTTCCTTAGCCGTGAAGGCTTCGGAATGAGAGATTTTGATGTTTTCCTTCCCTTTCACTCTTTTTTTTCTCTTGTTCGCTGGAGGAGTGGGAAATCTCGGGGCTCCTTCACCCTTAAACGAGCTGCTGGAGAACTGCAGTCCAGGGGCGGACTGAGCATGACGGCATGAGAATCAGATCTGCTGTGTAGCCTCTTGCTCAGACAGCCAGAGATATTGCCCGCTGTTTGCGAGGCCATCGCAGTCTTACGTTTTTCCACTGCAGAGTCGGCTTTTAACCAGTTGAGCAGAACGGATTGGGGTTTGGGGTGGAAAATCTGGTTGCGTTCCAAAGTTGAGCCAGTCACGTTCCGAGTGTGTTTATTGAGTTATCTGCCCCATTGTTTATGGCGGAATTAAGCTGGAACAAAAAGAGTGGTTTAGGATCGCTTAGGATGAGCAAAGCCGAAGGTAAACAATACATTTGTGATAACCGGTTTCAGGAACGTTATTAATCTGTAAAGCTTGCATTTCTGTGGTATCTGCAGAGGGAGAAAAGCTGCATAATTCTTTTGTTGTTGTTTTTTTTAAAAAAAATACCCTTTTAGCAAGCAGGCTAATCGAACAATTTTTTTCCTTTCCTATCCAATTTTATTTTCTGGATTCAGAAGCTCAAAACTGGGGGAAACTTTAAAAACTTACACCCAGTACCTGACATCCAAACAGGTACTCCTCAAGTTAAAACCATTCATAGCGACTGTTCAAAGGTACAGTGGCACTGGAAAAAGTGGCTTTACAACTGATCCTCACACTTATAGCCTTCTTTTGTCCCTGCAGTCACATGGTCAAAATTCAAGCCCTTGGCAACCAGCATAGATTTATGATGATTGCAGCATCCTGGGGTCACGTGATCACCTCCTGCAATCTTCCCAGTGAGTTTCCGACAGGCAAAGTCAATGGGGAAAGCTGAATTTGCATAAGGACTGCGGGCCTCGCTTAACACCGTCTGCAGTTTCCTTAACGCAGGGGTCAGCAACCTGAAACAGCAAAAGAGCCACTTGGAACCGGTTCCGTCACACACACAAAAAAGTGGGAGCCGCAAAATGTGCACGCGCATGCATGCATGCATGCGCATGCACAGAACAAGGCAAAACGTGCACCACCCTGATGCCCGCGCCTCATCCTGAGCCACACGCACCTGTCACCACTCGGTGCCGCCAGCTTACCGGGGGTGGGGACTCGCAGGCCGAGACAACCGTGGAGGGCCACACGAAGACGAGGAAGGAAACAGCCTTTCAGAGGATCCCGCCTGGGCCCCCCTCGGAGGCAACGGGCCCTTCCCCGGCCGAAGGAAGCCTCGCGAGCATCTCCCGCAGTGTGGCTCCCCCAAGCCGGGAGGCACCTGCGCAGCAGCAGCAGGTCTCCCTGGCGACGGGCACTGGGTCGCGGCGCCGCCTTCAGCCCGGGTGCTGCCGGAGCCACCCGAGCACCCTGCCCCTCCCCCCGGGGCCTCCAAACCTCCGTGTTTGACGAAGGCAGCAGCTCTCCAAATCGGGTGCAGGAGGTTTGGAGAGCTGCGCAGCTCTCCAAACCTCCGCCTCCCCGTTTAGAGAGCTGCTGTCTTCGTCCGTGTTTCTTTCAAACGCGGACGAAGGAGCTGCTGCCTTTGCATTTGAAAGAAACGCGGATGAAGGCAGCAGCTCTCCAAACCTCAGCTCTCCAAACCTCCACCGCAGCTCTCCAAACCTCCGCCGCCCCATTCTCTCAATGGGACTTTTTTACTCCCACTTTTTTTTCAGAACCGCACATGGCGGAGGAGGACTGGGAGCCGCAGGAGACGGCTTAAAGAGCCGTATGCGGCTCCGGAGCCGCAGGTTGCCGACACGTGCTTAACGTATGGCAAAAGTCATAACATTGGGCATGATTAAACTAACAACCATGTTGCAGTGCCATTGGAACTGAGAAAAGTATCAAACAAAGATGTATATCGGCCACACTGCTCTTTAATTTCTATATCAACTCCAGGGTGGGTCCTTTCAGCACGATCCTTCATACACACTCCAAAAAAAAAAAAACTTGCTGGAAGACACATTTCTACCCTGCTGTATACAGATGATGCAGCAATACTTTTAAGCAGGGGTCTCCAACCTTGGCAACTTTACGACTTGTGGACTTCAACTCCCAGAATTCCTCAGCCAGCATGGGAGTCAACTCCCAATTCTGGGAGTTGAAGTCCACAAGTCGTAAAGTTGCTGAGGTTGGAGACCCCTGCTTTTAAGGATACCTGTTGGCCTTAAAAACATGTTGGAAGCACTAGCACGGTATTGTAGGGAAGACTGGCTTACTACTCAATTATCGGAAAACCAAAATCCTGACATTTGCCAAAAAGACCCCAGAGCTACTCCTGGAAGAAAGATGGCTACAAGACCGAGCAGGTCTTCCATTTCAAATACCTGGAAATTGTCCTTGACACTGCTGACAGCAGGAACCCCCATGGGGACTGCGTTGCTGAAAAGGTACAGAAGAGCACAACTGCCATGCTCAAATTCCTCAAAACAAGAGACGGCCACTACATTAAGTTGTGGGTGCTCCATCACTAGAGTTTTGTTTTTGTTTTTTACAAAAGAAATTGGATAGTCATTTGGCTGAAATGGTATGGGGTCTCCTGCTTGAACCAGGAGCTTGGACTAGAACCGTGGTGGCGAACCTATGGCACGCACGCCACAGGTGGCACGCAGAGCCCTCTCTGTGGGCATGCACACTGTCGCCCCAATCCTAGGCCTTCAGCTGGGTTTTATAAAACCTTTTTGCTTTAGGCCTCCACCACCGTGTGCAAAAAAAAAAAAAGGTTCAATCAATGAATCAATTTCAACTTCTTGCGAGGAAAAAAAAGATCTCGCAAAGTTGAAATTGATTGATTGAACTTTTTAGTCCCATCTAGTCTGCCATTACCACCACAGCCACGCCCACCCAATGGGCCACGCCCACCAGGCACCCAATGATATATAAGTGGGTTTTGGGCTGCAGTTTGGGCACTCAGTCTCTAAAATGTTCATCATCACTGGACTAGAAGATCTCTGAGATCCCTTCCAGGGCCATGATTTTTAAGTTTACGTTCCTGCAGCACTCAAACGATTCAAAGCCAAGTCAACTTATTTATGGGGGCCCGGCTGGGCCCCTTCCTTGACTTTGCACCATTAGAATTTGTTCAGTCTAAATTTTTAAATTCTCAGGTTTCCAGATGTGTCTCTAATGCCACCCTGAGACCGAAGATCAGCCTCTTGAAAGTGGAGGTCAGAGTGTGGGTGACCATACTCAACTACTGGCTCAAACTATCCTTTTTCTCCTTGGGCTCAACCCGCTAACTTTGAGGGATGATTTTCAGTCCATGTGGGAAAAGGCAGTGGCATCCTTGAGCCTCTCTCCAGGTCTACTACTCAGCATGGGAGCTGATCAGGCCAAAGCACTCATTAAACAATGTGTAGTAGAGACAGAGCACCAGCTGGACCTAGCCAGACTCTCAACCTTTCTTGCCAGTCAATCCAACAGATACTCTCCTCCTCTTAGGACAAATAACCAACCTTGAAGGGCCTAGCCCCCGTGGGCACAGTCTCACATCCCGCTCTCAGCTCTCTTTGAAGGCCAGTCCAGGAGGCAATTCCCCAGTGACTCTGGATACACCACCCCAACATTGCATGTGTTTCTGTACAGGTAGTCCTCCACTTACAACTGTTCATTTAGGAACCGTTTTTCATTTTCATTCATTCACTCGTTGCAGCATCTCAATGGTCATATGATGCTCGGCAAGTGGCATGTATGTATGATTTTTGACGGTATTTAGGACGGTTGCAGTGTCCCAGAGTCATATGATCATCTTTTGCGAACTTTGGAAAAAGTCAGTGGGGAAAGCCAGATTTACCCTGTTATTTATTTTTTTTATTGAAAAGTTTTACAAAAACAAAAGTTTTACCCCCAAATCCCCCCCACCCCAAAACCACCCACTTCCCCCCCCCACTTCCCAGAGCTAAATACATGATTATGGTTATAATAATCATATTCTAAATAAAAATTATGCAAGTATACAATTAACCAAATTCATAATGTGCTTTAACTCCCCTTTAACATAACTACAATCAAAGTACCAATAACAATATCCCACTAAAATCTACTCATAAGCTAAATGGAACTTTTTAGTCCCATATTTGTTCTAAATATAATCTATCCATCTCCTCCAAACTGAAATATATCTTTCCTGTGAATGATCCTTCAAATACACAAAAAATCTTAAACATCTCTGCAATAACACAATAACACCCTGTTATTAACCTAACGACTGCAGCGGTTCACCTAACAACGGTGGCCAGAAAGGTCGCAAAATGGGGCAAAAAATTCACCTGTCTCGTTTAGCAACAGAAAATTTGGGCTCATTTGTGGTCATACGTTGAGGGCTGTCTATACTAGAAAGACATTTGGGCTAGCCTCATTTCATCGTGATTGTACAATATCCAGGGTGCACAGAACAATTTTATTCCTCCCTGCTGCTTGCAGACACTCATCCTGCTACAACACGCAACGTTGACGGGCTCCGCGCAGCAGTGCTTAAAACCTGTTGCATGAGGACCTTTGCCTCCAGCGAGCCTTAATGAGTATTCCAATGGTTAGCTAAGAGCGTTTTGTATTGTGTTAGATTTCGTTAGCCATACATTATTTTTTTTGTATTTATCTCATGTTTTTATCCCCTCCCTATAGATGTTTTTTAGTCTCGGCCCTGTGTGTGTAAGCTTGTTTAAAATGTATTTTTTTTATGTTTTTTGATTTGGTTCAATTTTTCTTTTAATATTTTTTTTTAGTTTTTTAAAAATATTAGTAATTAGTATCCCATCTTCCTTATGCTGGCTGATGGCTGTAATAAAGATTTGATTGATTGAACACACACAAAGGAATGTATTAACCTATCTTCCGAAGCATCCGTGGGGTGTAACCGGAAAAGATGGCAGATGCAACTGTGGCTACCGTTTGGACTTTTTTTTTTTTTAAAAAAAAAAGAATCTACCCCTTTCCTCCCATAGAGTCCCCTGCCTGCCTCCACATTTAATGTCATTTCTTGCATTTCATTTCATTTCGGCTTTCATTTCTTTTCTCCTTTTTCCTTTGATCACGGAGCCTCACTTGAGGATTGCTCTGCATCAGAAACCTCGCAAGGCAGCAGCAACGCTGCAGTCTTTCAGTTCCCAGCGTAAAATATTTTTATACTTTTTGGAATTTTAAACATTAATAATTTCGTGTTCCAACTCCGGATGTAGAAGAGATTTTTTTTTTCCCCTGTCCAGGTGCTCCTCAACTTACGACCACAACTGAGCCCAAAATTTCTGTCGTTAAGTGAATTTTGCCCCATTTTATGACCTTTCTTGCAAGTATGTTTAGATGTGTGTTATGTATGTGTACACTTTGAGAACAAGCAACTAAATTTCATTTTTAATGTGTGCCATTGTGCCTACAGCAATGAAGGTTTATCTATCTGTCTGTCTATCTATCTATCTATCTATCTATCTATCTATCTATCTATCTATCTATCTATCTATCTATCTAATTGGCTGTGAAATATGGGATTATAATAGTCCGAGTCATTTGGAGAGCCCTGAAAGCAAGAGGTGTCTATTGGGAGGAGGTAAAAAAAAAGATGGTAGAGGACAGGAAGGCCTGGAGGAACGTTGTCCATGGGGTCGTGATGGGTCGGACACGACTTTGCAACTAACAACAACAACAAAAATCAAGCAGATAGGAAGATCTTGCATTGCAGACGAAAAAGAGGGAGGACTTTGATCCTGTGTTGTGGCCGCCATCTTGGCTTTTTTGACCCGTAGAAGCCTGTACAGCCAAAATTATTTTCACGCAGAAGAAAGTTTAAGAATTAAGGAGATCTTGGTTTAAGCCTTGTGTGTGAAAACAGTTAGGCTTTGACGAGTGAAACATAGGGCTCGGGTATATGGGGTTTTCCCCCCAAGATGATATAAAAATAATCCTTGTTTTAATTAAAATTCTGCTATGGAACATAGCAAGGGTTAAAAATGTGGCATCGTGGAAGGAAGGAACTTTCTTTCATTGTGATTAAATTACGCTGTCTTCAATGTAGGTCAGATTTGTGAGCTGCAAGCTGGGGGGAAAAAAGGCCTTTTGAAATCACTTTTAGCTCTGAAAAGGGGGAAGAAATGAGGAGAAGAGAAGAAAAGAAAAAAGGGGGAGGAGAATTCCTCATCCCCGTCTTCCGTTTCAGCCCTAAGCAATTTGAGCTGGCCAAGAAGTTGAGCCTTGAAATTGGTAGGTTCCTAAATAGGAGTAGGGGAGGGGGGAGCCTGGAGCCCCTTCCCCGGGTTAGCTTAGCCGAGCAGAATTTGGAGCCAAGCATGAAATTGCCCTGATAAAAGTGCCCCCGCCCCCCCATCCCCATTGGACAGGAGGAACCTATTTCTCAAAATAGCAGCTGGCAACGTGCCAGACTCGAGTGGTTCCGGCAGAAGAAATAAAATCAAAAGAGTGGGTGCGTGGGTGGGAGGGGGAGCGGCTCTCCAAAGCACAATTATCCCTGTCTCTTCTCAGCTGAATTTACTCAACCCCAAGGGAAGAAGGAGTTGTTATGCCACTGCCGAAATGAATTCTGTCCTTGAGTGGCTGAAGACTGCAGGTCTGCTGGGGTCAAGTGTAGACCTCTTGGGAATCTGTAGTGCCTCCACCCCAGCCAAGATGTTTAGATCAACCTTGGCAACTTTTAAGACCTGTGGACTTCAACTCCCAGAATGCCCCCAGCCAGCAGAGCATAGCCGTTTTCCACTTCATCTCCAACATTCCACAGCTAAGTTGGCTGGGGAATTCTGGGAGTTGAAGTCCACAAGTCATAAAGGGGCCATAGTTCCCTGGCTCTGGTTTAGATGGAGCCTGAGGAGTTAGTTTCAATGCCCGGGACATGTCAAAGTGGGATCAAGATCGCCAAATAATAACAACCATCCCAAATGTGTTTGCTGGTCACGGCAAGGCTCAGATATTTAATCCCTCGCCTCTGAAAGGAGCAGGCACCATTGTTTCCCCAATCTGAGTGTGCGATATCTTCTTAGAGAGATGTGCCTTCTTTTAAGAAGGTCTACAACACCTCCTTCTACATTTACATACTGAACTGTTCCACAATTTGGCTTATCTGCTTTTTGGTTTGGTCCAGTGTTTCTCAGACTTGGCAACTCTAAGATGTTGAGTTGAGGTGCCATGTTTGAGAAACATTGGTGTAGTCCCTTCCACACATGCAACTGCAGCCAGTTCAGCACCAGTGTTATACTAATACAGTGGTATCTTGGTACTCATTGTTAATTGGATCTAGGAGGTGCATTGAGTACCACGAAAGGTTAAGATATTAATTGTGTAACCTATCAAGAATAATGTGGTGAGCCATAGGAACCGACACCGACAAGTACTAGCTTGTGCGTTGAGTACCAAAGAAATGATGAATACCAGGACAATTTTTTTGTGCTGAGTACCAAATTTGATGACTTTCAAAGCAATTGAGTTCCAAGGTACCACTGTATTTTCTTGCACTGTCCTCCTTGGCACCTGAACCAACCTTTTTCTTGCTCAACTGCAGCACTTCTCAAGTGCAAAATGGAAATAAAAGATTTGCAACCCCACAGCCCTGTGGAGCTTGAGAGGGCACCATCTTCCCATTCATAGAACCTCTTCCAGCGGCTTGATCTAGACGTGCTCAGACAGTCTTAACAGCCAACTTGATCTTAATCCTTCTAATTCATTCCCTGCTTAGTTAGGCAAGCAGCGTTGGACTCTGGACTCGCCCTGTCTGGCCTCTGGGCTCAAATCATTTTTCTCTCCTGGCCTCACACATACACCTGGAGGGTCTACTCTGCCACCTAGAACCACCATCACGGCTTTTGAGGAAACCACCTGACTGTGAAATCATGGCATCATGCCACCTTTCATGAAGCTTAATATGCGGGAAGGACTTCTTCATCTAAGACCTTGCCTCTGGATCTTGTTGTACCCAGGCACAGTCTATTCAGTAATTTCCATACTTCTCAGCTTTTTCCAGACCCAGGTGCCAGCTCTTTGCTAGTTAGATACGGAATAAGTTGGAAAGGACTTTGGAGGTCTTCTAGTCCAATCCCCTGCTCAAGCAGGAGAGACCTATACCATTCCAGATGAATGTCTGTCCAGTTTCTTCTTAAAAACCGTCAGTGATGGAACACCCACAACTGTTTTCACTAATTCTAGGTTGCTTCTCTCCTTGGTTAGTTTCCATCCATTGTTTCTTTTCTTGCCTTCTGATACTATGGAAAATAGTTGACCGCCTCTTCTTTGTGGCAGCTCATCAAATACTGGAACACTGCTATCATGTCACCCCCCACCCCACCCTCCGCAGTCCTTCTTTTCCCTAGACTAGCCATATCCAATTCCTGCAATCGTTCATCATATGTTTTAGTCTTTAGGCCTTTAATCATCTTAGTTCCTCTTCTCTGCACTTTTCCCCCCCATTGGTTGTATGCAGTGATGGTTCTTTGTAGCTTTCCATAGGTCCACTCTGCTTTTACGAGATAGAAGAAGATCTGAACAAATGAGGCTATCCAGTGGCTTCTGACCTTTGCGATTGTGGTGACATGCAGACAACAACACATATGTATACTTATCCTTTGTGTCCTGATTAGTGTACACTTGAGGACTTCACAGCAGAACACAAAGTTGCTAGCTTCTGGGCAAGATCTGTTTAACTTGTACACATTTTAATCTTGTATTTTACAGCTCAACTTTTATGCTGTATGTTGTTGTTAGCTGCGAAGTCGTATCCGACCCATCGCGACCCTATGGACAACGTTCCTCCAGGCCTTCCTGTCCTCTACCATCTTCTGGAGTCCTTTTAAGCTCACGCCTACTGCTTCAGTGACTCCATCCAGCCACCTCATTCTCTGTCGTCCCCTTCTTCTCTTGCCCTCAATCTTTCCCAGCATTAGGCTCTTCTCCAGTGAATCCTTCCTTCTCATTAGGTGGCCAAAGTATTTGAGTTTTAGCTTCAGGATCTGGCCTTCTAAAGAGCAGTCAGGGTTGATCTCCTCTAGGACTGACCGGTTTGATCGCCTTGCAGTCCAAGGGACTTGCAGGAGTCTTCTCCAGCACCACAGTTCAAAGACCTCAATTCTTTGGCACTCAGCCTTTTTTATGGTCCAACTTTCACTGCTATACATTGCAACTGGGAAGACCATAGCCTTGACTATACGCACTTTTGTTGACAGGGTGATATCTCTGCTTTTTAGTGTGCTGTCTAGATTTGCCATGGCTTTCCTCCCAAGGAGCAAGCGTCTTTTAATTTCTTGGCAACAGTCCCCATCTGCAGTGATCTTGGAGCCCAGGAAAATAAAATCTGTCACTACCTCCATTTCTTCCCCATCTATTTGCCAGGAATTGAGAGGGCCGGATGCCATGATCTTGGTTTTCTTAATGTTAAGTTTCAACCCAAGTTTTGCACTCTCCTTCTTCACCCGCAACAAGAGGCTCTTTAGTTCTTCTTCACTTTCTGCCATTAGAGTGGTATCATCTGCATATCTTAGGTTGTTGATATTTCTTCCGGCAATCTTAATTCCAACTTTTGATTCATCTAGCCCTGCCTTTCTCATGATGTGCTCTGCTTATAAGTTAAATAGGCAGGGCAACAGTATACAGCCTTGCTGGACTCCTTTCCCAATTTTGAACCAATCAGTGGTTCCGTGTCCAGTTCTCACTGTTGCTTCTTGGCCCACATATAGGTTTCTCAAGAGACAAATAAGATGGTATGGTACACCCATCTCTTTAAGAACTTGCCACAGTTTGTTATGATCCACACAATCAAAGGCTTTAGCATAGTCAATGAAGCAGAAGTAGATGTTTTTCTGGAACTCTCTAGCTTTCTCCATGATCCAGCGTATGTTAGCAATTTGATCTCTAGTTCCTCTGCCTCTTCGAAATCCTGCCTGTACTTCTGGTAGTTCTCGATCCACATACTGCTGGAGTCTAGCTTGTAGGATTTTAAGCATAACTTTACTAGCGTGAGAAATGAGTGCAATGGTGCGATAGTTTGAACATTCTTTGGCACTGCATTTCTTTGGAATTGGAATGTAAACTGATCTTTTCCAGTCCTGTGGCCACTGTTGAGTTTTCCAAATTTGCTGGCAAATTGAGTGTAGCACTTTCACTGCATCGTCTTTTAAGATTTTGAATAGCTCAGCTGGAATACTGTCACTTCCACTAGCTTAGTTGTTGCTCAGCTTTTCTAAGGCCCACTTCACTTCACATTCTAGGATGTCTGTCTCAAGGTCAGTGACGACCTCATTGTGATTATCAGGGACGTTAAGCTCATTCTTGTATAATTCTTCTGTGTAATTTTGCCACCTCTTCTTAATCTTTTCTGCCTCTGTTAGGTCCCTGCCATTTTGGTCCTTTATCATGCCCATTTTTGCATGAAACGTTCCCTTCATCTCTCCAAATTTCTTGAAAAGATCTCTGGTCCTCCCTATTCTATTGTTTTCTTCTATTTCTTTGCACTGTTCATTTAAGAAGGCATTCTTATCTCTTCTAGCTATTCTCTGGAATTCTGCATTCAACTGGGCGTATCTTTCTCTTTCTCCCTTGCCTTTCGCTTCCCTCCTTTCCTCAGCTATTTGCAAAGCTTCCTCAGACAGCCATTTTGCTTTCTTGCATTTCTTTTTCTTTGGGATGGTTTTGGTTGCTACCTGTTGTACAGTGTTGCGAACCTCTGTCCATAGTTCTTCAGGCACTCTTGTCTATCAGATCTAATTCCTTAAATCTATTTGTCACCTCTACTGTATATTCAACAGGGATATGATTTAATTCATACCTGAGTGTCCTAGTGCTTTTCCCTACTTTTTTCAGTTTAAGCCTAAACCTTGCAATGAGAAACTCATGGTCTGAGCCACAGTCAGCTCCTGGTCTTGTTTTTACTGACTGTATAGAGCTTCTCCATCTTTGGCTGCAGAGCATATAGTCAATCTGATTTCTGTGTTGACCGTCTGGTGATGTCCATGTGTAGAGCCATCTCTTGGGTTGTTGGAAAAGAGTGTTTGCTATGACCATCGTATTCTCTTGACAAAATTCTATCAGCCTGTTCCCTGCTTCATTTTGCACTCCAAGGCCAAACTTGCCTGTTATTCCGGTTATCTTTTGGCTTCCTACCTTAGCATTCCAATCCCCCATGATGATAAGGACATCATTTTTTGGTGTTAGTTCTATAAGGTGCTGTAGGGCTTCATAGAACTGGTCAATTTCATCCTCTTCAGCACCGGTGGTTGGGGCATAGACTTGGACTACTGTGATATTGAATGGTTTGCCTTGGATTCAAACAGATCATTCTGTCATTTTGAGGACTGTATCCCAGTATTGCTTTTCCTACTCTTTTATTGACTATGAAGGCTACTCCATTTCTTCTGAGGGATTCTTGCCCACAGTAGTATACCTGATGGTCATCTGAATTAAATTCATCCATTCCTGTCCATTTTAGTTCGCTGATACCTAAGATGTCGATGTTCAGTCTTGTCATCTCTTGTTTGATCATCTCCAGCTTTCCTTGGTTCATGGATCTTACATTCCAGGTTCCTATGGAGAAAAAATCTTTACAGCATCTGACTTTCCTTTCACCACCAGACACATCCACAGCTGAGCGTCCTTTCGGCTTTGGCCCAGTCGCTTCATTCTTTCTGGCGCTACTAGTACTAGCCCTCTGCTCTTCCCCAGTAGCATATTGGACGCCTTCCAACCTGAGGGGCTCATCTTCCAGCGTCATATCATTTTGCCTTTTGGTACTGTCAATAGGGTTTTCATGGCAAAGATACTGGAGTGGGTTGCCATTTCCTTCTCCAGTGGATCACGTTTTGTCAGAACTCTCGGCTATGACCTTTCCGTCTTGGGTGGCCCTGCACAGCATAGCTCATAGCTTCATTGAATTACGCAAGCCCCTTCGCCACGACAAGGCAGTAATCCATGAAGGGGTATGTTGTATAGTATGACTTATTTTAATTGTGGCACTTCTGACACGAATAAACAATCTAAGCCAGGGGTCCCCAAGCCGTGTGCCACGGCCCGGTAGTGGG
The DNA here is from genome assembly GCF_964194415.1 of Vipera berus. Lineage (NCBI taxonomy): Eukaryota > Metazoa > Chordata > Lepidosauria > Squamata > Viperidae > Vipera > Vipera berus. The sequence continues at coordinate 20,347,502 of NC_138211.1, read as the reverse complement.
CCGTGGCCTGCAGGCCAACGGGCTGCGGGACAGGCTGGCCAGTACGCTCGTGTGTGCGTGCACATCCCCTCACTTGTGCTAGCACTGCGGCTGTGGGGCACAAAAACAGGACACCACGATGTGGGGTGCAAAAATGTGGCTGCCGCCACACCACAAGACATGAAAATGGGATGCTGACGCCGTGCTTTGCGGCGCGAAAATGGGCTGACACCGCGCCACAGGGCATGAAAACAGGCCACCGCCATGCTGTGGGGCACAAAAACAGGTTGGTGCTGCACTGCAAGGTGCAAAAATGGCTGCTGCCGCGCCACAGGGCACAGAAACCAAGCGTTGTGCCACGCAAGAACGGGGCAGGGCTAGTATCACACGGGTGCTAGTCCTGCTCCGTTTGTGGCACACGTGTGCTTGCGGCCCCATATGCACGCACGCGTGTAAAATGCTTTCCCCTCCCTTTTCCTCCGCTCCGCCAACCGACAAAGGTTGGCGACCTCTGATCTAAGCCTTTCCCACCCAGCTCAGATCTTTGTTACAAACAGCTAAATAAATTCACCCAACATGTACTGAAAATATGAGGGAGGGGCAAAATTCTTACTTTCCCCTTTTTTCCTATGCGGGGTGGGTTGAAAGTTATTTTGGAGGACAGGGCGTTGACCGGGTGATGACTTTAGCACTCTCCTGTTGGTCACGTGGAGGGAGCCGTTGGTCAGCTCCTGTATTCTCTGCCTGTTCTCAGTGTTCCAAGGGCAGAAGAAATGGAGATCGTCGAAGTCTAAAGGTTGGGAATGATAGAAGGATGATGGGATGGACATGCATTTCATAAATTATCGCTCATGTCAGTCATTATGTAGAAATAAGATCTGTTCCAGCTTTGCTCATCAACCCAACTATTGTTTTAGGTGTGGATTAAGCACATGCAAGACTCTTGAATCATGTTGATCTGAACTTATAGTTGTTCTGATCATGAAGAAATAAGGATTCAATCTCTTGTGTTCTAAATGCTTCCGTTACTGATTTATAGCTCTACTCTTAATTGAACATTAATTGAATGGTTATACTCTGAAAATTGTTGGAATTGAAGTCTGAATTGGAAATCACCCATATTGGGAGGAAGGTTGTTACCTGAGGTTTTAAGCTAGGGATGCCCAGGATTTAAATTTAGAACCTTTTGCATTCAATCTAGGACTCAAAACAACCCCACCTTCCTGTGACTTTTCTCATATGGTGTGCAAAACTCTCTTCCTAGAAAAGTAGCAAATATTAGATAATTTCTGAATCATATGAGTTTTTTACATTTGGCTTTTGAAATTATACATATTCTGTATTGAATTTGATTTTGAATGAGCCCATTTAAACCAGGGGTGTCCAACCTTGGCAACTTTAAAGACTTGTCAACTTCAGTGCCCAGAATTCACGCCTGGCTGGTTGGGGAATTCTGCGTGTTGAAGTCCACAAACCTTAACGTTGCCAAGGTTGGACACCCCTGGTTTAAAATATGGTATTTTTCCCCCAGTCTGTTTAAGCCTGAAAGATGTCTAATAATGTAGTTTTAATAAAGACTTGAAAAATAGTACCAGGAAGTAATATTTTTCCCTTATAGCTCTAAGGAAGGAGCCCCACATTGTCAGAATTCTTGGGGGTCCAGGCTGATTCCAACATTGGCTTCCTCTAACATGTGAGCTTAGGTGGCTCCTCCAGAATAAGGATAAAAAGGTAAAGGTAAAGGTTCCCCCGCACATGTGTGCTAGTCGTTTCCGACTCTAGGGGCCGGTGCTCATCTCCGTTTCAAAGCCGAAGAGCCAGCGCTTGTCCGAGGACGTCTCCGTGGTCATGTGGCCGGCATGACTAGACGCCAAAGGCGCACGGAACGCTGTTACCTTCCCACCGTAGTGGTCCCTATTTTTCTACTTGCATTTTTACGTGCTTTCGAACTGCTAGGTTGGCAGAAGCTGGGACGAGTAACAGGCGCTCACTCTGTTACACGGCACTCGGGATTCGACCCGCCAAACTGCCGACCATCTGATCGACAAGCTCAGCATCCTAACCCGCTGAGCCACCACGTCCCTCAGAATAAGGATAGTTGAACCCAAAACAGAAATAAGTGATGAAGTTCATTAGGAGCTTAGAGGAGAACATGGGATGTTCCCATCAAATTTGATAGAGCTTGGTCAGGAGAATATCTTGGTTGATTGACGTTCCAATGGGTAGCCATGGCTCTTTAGATTGGCTGTCTGCTCCAGTTGCGAAGATGGCCAGGGCTACTTTTGCCCTCTCTCTCCACTTACTTTCTCTTTCTCCATTTGCAGATTCCCAGAATACTCTTCTCATCCTGCAGACATTAAGAATGAAAATATCTGTTTCCAGCTTAGCTTCATCACAATGCTGGAAGATACATTCAAGGTAGGCATTCAGTAACCTCCTGCTACAACCAGATGCAGACATAATCCTAGCCATTTGCTGAATGTGGTGGGACTTGTTGCTTTGAGGGCACCTTATCCTTTGGAACTCAAAAGAATGCTGCTTCTGCAAGTTGGAGCAAAAGCTGAATTGACTGGCTAGTCCTTGCATCTATCAAAAAGCCACGCCTCTTTCTAGAAGTAATTTTTCTAGAGCCAAAAGTGTTCTAAAATGTGAAATTAACCTTCTAAGAGGTGTAATCTTTTGGTTGCTTTTTCTCACTGTAAAGATTTAGAAGATGTTGGAAGTAGCAGGTAAAAACCATGTCCCTTTTATAGAGAAAGGTGAACGCTGCATTTTGTTGTAAAATACTGCTTCTCCAGCTTGTGAATATGACAATGTGATAGCATTGTTGTTTATTGTTATTGTTATTTATCTGGATTTTAAAAAACAACAACACATAGGAACTTTCATAATCTTTCCACTTTTAATATCTTGTAATGTAGGGATTTTATTATTTATTTCTTAAATTTATATGCCAGCCATCTTGCCTAGAGGTGACTTTTGGCAGCTTACAATCACCTTTGTACATATATTCCCCTAATTCAGGGGTAGGCAACCTTGGCTCTTTTATGACTCGTGGACTTCAACTCCCAGAATTCCTGAGCCAGCTGGCTCAGGAATTCTGGGAGTTGAAGTCCACGAGTCATAAAAGAGCCAAGGTTGCCTACCCCTGCCCTAATTTATGACATTTGCAGTATCCTGGGGTTATATAATCCCCTTTTGCGACCTTCTCACGAGCAAAGTCAATGGGGAAGCCAGATTCACTTAACAGCCGTGTTACTAACTTAACAACTGCAGTGATTCACTTAACAACTGTGGCAAGAATAGTCATAAAGTGGGGCAAAAATCACTTAGCAACTGTCTCGCTTAGCAACAGAAATGTTGGGCTCGGTTGTGGCTGTAAGTCGAGGACTATCTGTATGCAGATTTTCCTGATTTAAACTCTTTCTGAAACTGAACTTCACTGTTTACCAGACATTTTCAGCCCTTTACTTTTTTCTGCCCTTTTAGAACTTTGGATCGGGGAAAAGTAATCAGTGAATTTTGTTAGTAATAAGCACTGCATTATGAATCTGGTGAAAGCAGGATCCGAAATGTATTTCGGGTGGAATTAATTCATAGTTCTACTTCTTTACTTTTTTATCAATATTTTATTAATTTTCTAACTTTACAATCGTAAGTACTTAATAATCAGCGTGTTGTCTGGGTCTATTAGTAATTCAGTGGTACATATTAATTTTCTCCGTCTAGTCCAATACTACACCATCCAGTCCTTCCTTGGACCTCTCTTTTTCCGGTAGTATGCATTTTTCCATATTGGGCAAATACAATTCTTTTTACTGTTAATCCATATACAATTAAATATAGACATCTTCATCACATTTTTCTGGTATTATATATAATATTGATAGTATCAATTTATAATATCTTTTCTAGCCAAAATATATCTCAATTGCATTTGCACTTAAAATCCATTTATTCAACCAATATCCTGCTTTTCCCGCTTTTTAAAAATTTTAATTTCCCATCAGTGTTCAAAATATCTATCGCTTATAATTTTCTCGTAATAAATTATATTTGGGTAACCAAAAGCTTCCCTTATGCAAACCCTTTTAGAATTTTCATATTTCCCATCTCATAACGAAGTATAGTTCTAGTTATAAACCTTATCCTTCTAATTATAATAATACTTTTATTTCTTGCAGTTAACTATTTTCTTAGCCATATTCAAACATCTGTTTAGTAGTATAATATCCCATATAATAGGTCAGAACCTCAATTTTTGTTCAGTCTTACTCTAGCTTTCTTCCTTTGTCAAATAATGTTTGGAATGAGGAAAAGAATTTGGTTGAAGTGGTTTTGGAAGAATGCTCAATCCATTTATATTCAACAAACAGCCTCCATCCTTCTCCTTCAGTTTTTCTTTTCATTTCTTGTGTGTCAATATTCAGCATTTTTCCTAACAGCTTTATCATCCATTTGATCAGCTCTTCTTCCTTATCCTCAAATGCGTTCTGAAATCTTGACAAGTACAATGTCTTTTCCATTTCCAGTGTTATCACTGCATCTTCTAATTTTTCATTTGTCCGTATCTGTCTGTTAATTCCTTATTTTAGGTCCTCCATCTTTGGACCCGTTTCTTCTAATTTTCCTTCTCTTTTCTGGGATATTAGTTCCTTCTTTGCAGCCATTGTCTGGATTTGTAAGTTTAGGTTAGAAAATTATTCTTTTATCTCATTTGCGTTATTTTTAGTCTCATCCTGAAATAAAACAATTGTCTCTTGGATTGATTTCAACATGGAAAGAATTTCTTTCTGAGATTCATTAACATTTTCTTGTTGATATATCAAGCTGGGAGCTTTGGATACAGGTGTTGAAGATGATTTTTTACCATTTAAGGCTGAGTATGAAACACTCATTTTGTTTTTGCATGTAGTCTTTATAGTCCAGTAGGGTCCCCAACCCAGATAAGCAGCCCAAGAGTTTTTGTTTTTCCCTTTTTCCAGCTGCAGTCTGCAAAAGTGAAAGTGTCCAGAACAACAAAGAGTCTTATCAGAGTCTGGGCTTCAAGCCAAGTTTCCCTTAAGCACAATAAATTGTAGTGCCATAATTCTCCACTAGATGTCATTAACACCGTCTTCCAGCTTTCCAAATCCAAGCTTATTTTGCAAACTTTCAAATATTTTTTCTAAAAAAAGTCTCAACGGTACTTTTAGTCCCCAAATTTCAAAGCTATAGATCTGTATTAGTTCCAAATTGATCTTGTAGTTTCCTCTGTTTTCCCCCAAAGCAATTAATTTGCTGCTTTTCTTTTCCTGAGGGAGCAGGGCAATAACTCCCCTTCCTTCTCTCTTTGGGGAGAATTCTTTGCTTTGGGCATTCTTTTTTCCAGGAAAGTAGTGTTAGGGCCATAAAAAGAGGATAAAGTCTCACCCAGTTCCATGTTGCTCAGAAATTGCTAGTTAGCGCTTGTCTTCGGTTGTCAGCAGCTTCTGACTGGCCACACGAATGTAGCCAGTCTCTCCCCTGCCGGTTTGGAGGGCTTCCTTGGATCCAACTGAAGGGCCACCACCCCTCCGTGATCAACGAGAGTCTCCTCCTTCTTTGTCGCCTCTTCGGGGCGACTTTTGACCCTTTTTAGGGTCCCCAGCGGGGCGAAATCAAATGTGGAAAGTGGAGCCCTGTCTTCCTGCGCCCATTACACTGCAACATCAAACCGGAGGCCCCTTAGTTCTCCTTCTTTAGATGGACCAGCTTACCAACTCTTTGTTGAGACAGAGTTTGTGTAGCAAAAACATAAATAATCTAAGGAGTTTTAATACATGATGTCATAAAGTTCTAAGAATATATAATGGTACCCAGTTGTTTGGAATCTAAATTCTCATCTCTGTTTCTGGAATGGATACCCTCAACATTTAGTAGAAGTCCAAACTTATTATTAACCAGGCTATACTTTTAGTTTTAGGAGCGCAGAAGAAAAATATATACAGGAGGTTTCTCTGAAGGCAACTGTGATCCATACCTGCAATTTTAACCTGGAGAAAAAAGGGAAGAGATGAGGAGCATCCAAAATTTGGGAGGCAATTCATTCAGCTATGAGCTAAGACCAAGGAAGCTAATATTTTCTAATGCAGTACAATTGCGTATGTATAGAAAATGTATAGACATTTTCTTCTGTGGAAGAAAAAAGTGGGGCTCTGAGGATGTTCTCTGGTGAAATTCACAGCTTTTCAAGTGATGACCGCCAAGGTCCTTTTCCACATTTATTAATCTGGTCAGTTATTAGGATCATCAGAAGGAGTAAAAAGATGAAGGGAACGTATCTTCTCCATAGAAACCTGAAGTTATATCTTTTAAGCACCGGTTGAAGTCCTCTTTCTTTTTGTCTTTCTGTCTCTCCACTCAGGCCCTCCACACATGAATATTAACGGATGAATTGTTTTCATTGTAGTTTTTGTTTCCCCGCCCACACTCTTTTATATCGTGCGTGGTTTTGTACTATATTTATCTCCTGCTATTATGGTTCTGTAGTGCACTTTGGAAACTCTTTTGAGATGCTTTTTGTATAAGAAAGGTTATTTACATTCTGTGATTCATAGCTTCCAAAGTATTACAATGTCAAGGTTTCCTGATCGTTGTAATGATCCAAACACGTTGACGGAGCTCCGAATCTGGGGCGACTGATGTACAGGTAGTCCTCAACTTACAACAATTCGTTTAGTGACCATTCATACTTAACAACGGCACTGAAAAAAGTGACTTATGACCATTTTTCACACTTATGACCACTGAAGCATCCCCCGTGGTCACGTGATCAAAATTCAAATGCTTGGCAAGTGACTCATATTTACGACAGTTGCAGTGTTCCAGGATCATGTGATCCCCTTTTGCCGTCTTCTGACAAAGTGTCAACGCTGCTAACATCGGATGTTCTTGCTTTGACAACATATGGAGATGCAGCCATTTTCCTTCTTATGTTTTACTCTTAGAATTAGAGTTAGAATTAGATGATACTGGCGCAGGGGGAGGAGGAATGTGCATGGGACTTTAGTTAGACATAACAATACTACAACTCTGTGTTGGTGAACCTATGGCACGCGCGCCACAGGTGGCGCACAGAGCCCTCTGTGGGCACGCGTGCTGTCGCCCCAGTCCTATGCCTTCAGCTGGGTTTTATAAAACCTTTTTGTTTTAGGCCTCCATCGCCGTGTCCAAAAAAAAAAAAGGTTCATCAATCAATTTTAACTTCTCGGGGGAAAAAAAAAGATCTCACAAAGTTGGAATTGATTGAGCTTTTTAATTCTCATTCAGTCTGCCATTACCCCTGTAGCCACGCCCACCCAATGGGCCACACCCACCCAATGGGCCACACCCACCCAATGGGCCACGCCCACCTGGCACCCGATGATACATAAGTGGGTTTTGGGTTGCGGTTTGGGCACTCGGTCTCTAAAAGGTTCTCCATCACTGCTACAACTAGTGTGAGAAACAAGGTTTTTGAAATAAGAGATGATAAGAAATGGCGGGTTGGAGAACTGGAGGGAAAGCCTGCATTTCAAACTAATTGGAGAACGTGATTTATGACTGTCAATTAGAGGAGGGGATTGTGCTTTGATACTATGTGCTCAGGGGAGGGGAATTCAGATTTTGGCATTGCCTATGTACGTGCCGATGCTATGCTACTGGAATAAAGATTCTTTAAGGTAAACAATGCCTCCAAGTTCTTTGAAGAGTTTCATCTGTCGGAACCATGACATAAAGTTAGTGGGGAAGCCAGATTTGCTTAACAGCCACGCTATTAACTTAAGAAAAGCAGTGATTCATTTAGCAAGAGAAGTCGTAAAATGGGGCAAAATTCAATAAACAAATGACTCACTTAGGAACAGAAATTTTGGGCTCAGTGGTGGTGGTAAGTTGAGGACTACCTGAATTGATTATCTGCTTTTGCGTATCTACGGCCACCTCCTTTGGTGGCTTCTTTGCTAATCCTCCATTTGTCACGGAGTAAAACCCTTGTCATGGCAGTTACCTGTGGTGCCACTGAACCAAGGGATTAGGGTTTTCACTTGGGCAGAGCATAATTGAAATTGGCCTAGTATTAAAGCATCAAAAGCTATTTGTTACACAGAAGCCTTCCTGGTATGGAAAACATTGGCCCAAAGATCGGATGCGCTTCTTATAGCGCTGCAACAATGCATAAATTTCCAGGTTTTTCATCCTCAACCGTTCAGAGACCGGCAATGGAGAAACCGTAAAAAAAAAATAGGAGTTGTTGAATTGAAAGCCACGCTATGAAACATAGGCAATAGGCAGCTGGGACCATTTTTCTTCTCACTATGAACGTGTGACAGGGGCGCAATCACATTCCGCAGACAGTTGCAATTGATGTGTTTTCAGGGAAGCCAAAAACCACTGCTACTTCTTTCTTTCTTTTTTTTACCGAAGACAAAGCTGTGGCAGTTTGATAGGTGGAGAAATTGTAACGTTTTGCAAAAAAAAAAAGACTGCTTTTTAGGAAAGCAAGAATAACCTGCTGAGAAGGTCTCCGTGCAATCTGCTCAAAAGGCAGAGATGTTGCAGGCCCAATAACGCAAGGAAAATAAACTGCTGCGTGTCAGTTTCGCCAGCTGAACGACTGATTGCAGTGGAAAAATGGGATGGGGGGTGGTAGGTCCGCTTTAATATTCGCTTGGCCACAGAGGAGTTGCCCGACCGTTCTTCCACATGGCTCCAATTTTCACCCCGGAAACACTGAAAACGGGCATAAATTATCCTAGCTTGAGCACATTATGCGAAGACCCAGCTCTGTGCAAAAGTTGCTGGTGCTGGAAGGGGAGAAAAGAAGAAGGTGGAGGAGGAAACCCCTTTCAGTGACGATGGGGCAAGCATTGGAAGGAGCAGCTTGGAGACAGGTTGTCATGGAGAAAATACAGGTAACTTATGACCACAAGTGAGCCCAGAACCTATGTTGCTCAGTCAGAAATTCGTTAAGTGAGTTTTGCCCCATTTTACGACCTCTCTTGACGCAGTTGCTAAGCGAATCACTGCAGCTGTGAAATTAGTCACAAGGCTGTAAAGTGAATCTGGCTTCCCCACCGACTTTGTTTGTCAGAAGGTCGGAAAAGATGATCCCATAACCTCGGGACACCGCGACCGTCATAAATAGGAGCCAGTGGTCAAGCATCCAAATTTTGATCATGGGACCACGTGGTCATAAGTGTGAAAAATGGTCAGAAGTCACTTTTCTCAATGATGAATGGTCGCTGAATGAACTGTTGTAAGTCGAGGACTCCCTGTATATCTTTGTGGTCACTGGAAGTAAAAAAACAAAAAACTTGATGGCACGTAATCAGTCACACACACACACACACACACACACACACACACACACACACACAGAAAAACCTCTCTGTAGGCTGAGCCCGAGGGAGGAGTCAGAAGCGTCATCAGTCTCGAATTTCTTTGCACCCACCAAAGATGTAAGCCCAGCCCACCTTGAATTCCATTGGCTCTTATCTGCTGCCAATTTGTTTTGACCATTAGCATTTCAGATTCTCGTACAGTATTAGCATGCAGTCAAACCTGTCCTTGACCATCACTGCTCCCATTCTTGCAGAGCTGCAAACTGCCCCCCCCCCACTTCTCGCTAGCATTCTTCCCAACTGGCTAATGGTGAGTGCAGACCTCAGCAGACAGCTACTCTCTACCTCCGCGCTTGTTCTTGTACTGATTAAAACAGCAGCAGCACACCTTCCCCAACACACATTAAAACCAGCTTCGGAAAGATGCCGTGTCAGCAGGGCACCTTACATCCCACAAGTGGGGAAAAAAGACTGGGGGAAGCGAGAATTTCTGTCTCTGGGAAATCGTAAGACAATTGCTTGTGTGTGTGGAGCCCCCGCTGGGCTTTGATTCAGCGCTCCTGTCAATCTCATGGCTCTTGCAAGAGAAACAGTCTTAGGTTTCGGATTGCACTGGTGAGGAAGCAGCAGTGAGTGTGCGTGGAGGCAAGAGGAACGGACAGCTGTAGCATCCCCAAATGTTTAAAGGAAGGAAGTACTGTCTTTATCCACTGTAGGGTCTGATCCCAGAGTCAGTTGTTGAACCTACCCATCCCCTATATTTATTGTTCACTGTTCTCCAAAAATCAGAGCAGACCAAAGCTGTAAAGTGGGGAAGTTCCTGTGCTGGTCATACTAGAACAAATGGCAGAGGAGAAGCTGGTATTTGCAGCTCAGAGTTGAATTCTGGTGTGTGTGTGTGTGTGTGTGTGTGTGTGTGTGTGTGTGTGTGTGTCATCAAAATGGTTCAAGAAAGCAATCATGGATGGTTGAAGAATCCAAATTCTGCGGAGGGGTGTTCCTTGGTGCTCTCTGAGCTTGGTGATTTCATTACCAAGCTAGGTAACATCAGCAGCGCTAGTAAGGGATGGAGTTTGTTTGCCATGAAACATCTGCAAGACGTTTCAGCATTTCCAAGAAGGCTCCATACCCCTTTGCACTACTCGGGTGACCTTGAGGACACAGATAAACCTCCAAGTGGCCTCAACGACTCTCTAAAAGAATGCCAATGACCAGCTGTCTGCAAGGAGTATAAATCCTTCCATTCCCCACCATCCAGTCAGAGCTGAAGGAGCTTCTTAGATGAGAAGCGAAACGTCTTCAAAGAAAAACAAGGAAGTCTTGAAAAAGCACCTTTGGGACACCCATGATCTGGATGACTGAGAATCTCCATACACATCTGCAGGAAACTCACCAAGCTCAGAGAACACCCAGAATTGGAATTCTTCATCCATCCGTGGCTGCTTTCTTGAACCATTTTGATTAACCTCTTCAAAGTGTTTTGGAAGTTGTTCTTCTACGACCTGGATAATCCATTACAAGGCAATGCTTTGGATATTAACTGGCGCTTTCATCTCCCTAGCCAACTCTTTTTTATGAAGCCACTTCTACCTACTTTCATCAGCATCTGTCTCAGAGTGAAAACCAAACATGTCAGTTTTATTTCACTCATTTGACACGTTCAGTCAGCGTTTACCGTTAAGGGGACACATCCGGATCGTAGACTGCAACTTAAACTTTGCTACAACAATTTGCAGTCCTTGTTTCTTCACGGTACAAGAAGCAGTTATTGCTGTCAGAGTCCAAGTTGACGCTGTTGGCAAAAATCTTTCCTGCAGACGAAGAAGAGACCACACGGATTCGGATTTTTATGAATGCTTGCATTTTTTGTTGTCAGCCTGCATTTTGTTGTTGCTGTTTATTCAAGACTGAAATGTATTTAAATACAAACTTGGAATACTGGTGTGCATGTCTGCGTGTACATCCCTGAACACAATTTCTTCTGAGGTCTGCATGTTTCTAAATAAGCCTATCTGTGAGAGGCCGTTAGCGCTCGCTGAGCTTGATTGTTTTCTTGCAGACGTTTCGCTGATGATGTTACCTAGTTGGGTAATGAAATGACGGCAAGAAAACAGCCAAGCTCAACGAGCACCGAGGATCCCTCGTGTCAACCCTGAGCTACCAATATTCTCCTGTTTTGGAAGCCGATCTATTTACTTTACCAACCTTCCGTGTGTTTTGGAGGGTTCTGAAAACCGCACTGCAAAGCTCCCAGTAGAATATCCCAAAGACTGGCCAGATGTTGGCTTCGGAGCCCAGGAATGTCAAGCCAAAGAGATGGTGATCAGCAAACAGAAGCTAGGTGCAGAAAGTATTCCTGAGGTTTAAGCCCAGGTTAACCAGTATATTGTTTATCGCAGGGCTTTTCAACCAGTGGTACGGGTACCACTTGTGGTACATTGGCACCTGGCAGGTGGTACGCGGCCATCCTAGAAAAGTGGTAGTGGGGGAGGGGAATGAGCTGAACCGGTGGCAGCACCGCACAAGCCTGAGCAAGAGACGGCTGGAGCTGCAGGGCTGTCAGGGCTCAGCGGAAGCGCCAGGATCAGTGCTAGGCTCCAGCTGGAGCTCAGCGCTGATCCTGGCGCTTCTGCTGAGCCCAAAAGAAGTGTCGATCAGCTGTAATGTTGCAGCATCTCCAGGGTCTTGTGATTTACATTCAGATGCTTAGCAACTGATTCATATTTATGACGGTCACAGTGTCCCAGGGCCATGTGAAATGACCAAAAACCTGCTGCAACCACCCAGCAGAGGAAGGGAATAAAAACCAAACACCCCCCACCCCCACTGCCAATCCTCAACAGAAATGCTCACAACAATGAAAACCTCGGACAGGAGGAAGAGCGCCACCGGGCGGGCGGTCAGGTGTCTTGCTCGGCTGTGGCTTGGGGCACTTTTTCCAGTGCCATTGTAACTTTGAACAGTCACTAAGTGAACTGTTGTAAGTCGAGGACTACCTGTACTTCATCCCTTTTTTGTTTTTGTTTGGGTCATCACATTTTTGACCCCTTGCTAGGCGACTGGTGGTCCTCGGATGTTGCCATATCCTAAAAGTGGTACAATGGGTGAAAAGGTTGAAAAGCCCTGGGTTATCGGACTGCTCTGCCACCGGATGCAAGGTTTCCTCAGGCGCTGACTCCAGCCCTTACGTGGCTGGTTGTCCCAGCCCCTTCTGGCTCACGGGGGTCAGTGGCTGCACATACCCAGCTGGCATGGAAGTTAGCAGAAAAGCCCAGGATGCTCCGAAGGGGTCATGTTTGGAGTGGCCTTGCCTCCTGCTTTATCCACACTCCACCTTTCCTTTCCTGCTGGCGTCGAGTCAGCCTTTGGGGAAACGCGGTCACGTCCTCCTGATAACTGTTTTGATTTCTCCTTTCCTCTCTAGTTCCTGACATTGTGTGTGACAAGCCAGCCGCTCTGCTACCCGGACCACCAGCGCTTGGCCATCCTTGCACTATTGTGTCGGGTCAGCCTGGACCGGAATCTGCGGAAACAGCCCCTGATAGATTTGCAACAACTGCTGCTGGTTCTGCTTGAAGGCATCCAGAAATGGGAGGAAACGGTAAGGGCTACAGAACTGAGCTGCCATTTTCGTTTTCTCCTGAGCCTGCCCATTGCGGCACCTTCAGGGGGAGGCGAGGGGTTCCAGGTGGCACGGTTGGCATGAACACGCAAGCCTACCCGTGTCCCAAAGGAACATGATACTCCCATGCCGCTTTGGTCATTCTAATGAAACGTGAAAGAAGGCCATTGGCCTTCTTCTTATGAACCACAGGCCAGCACCAAAATTTAGCCGCTGCCGCTTTCTCTACCTCCCACTTCTGTTCCTGGGAAGATTAATCTACTACCTTTAAGTCTGTCGGCAACTGAGGATACGAGAGCAGAAGAAGCAATATTATGTCCCCATGGATCTCAACAGACTTGAATACTGGGCCCTAGCTAACAAAATGAAATCCAATGTAGAGAAAAATAAGGTTTTACACTTAGGCAAAAAAAACCCACACCAAATGTAGAGGCACAGATTAGGTGAAATATGTCTCAATAGTAGTAACCGTGAGAGGGATCTTGGAATATTAGCGGACAATCACTTAAATATGAGCCAGCAGTGTGCAATACAATACAATCCTAGATTGCACTAACAGAAGGATAGAATCAATATCACGGGACGTAGTAGTACCATTTTATACAGCCTTAGCAAGACCATACTTGCAATACCGCATCCAGGTTTGGTCACCATATTATAAAAAAGATATAGAGACTCTGGAAAGAGTGCAGAGAAGAGCAACAAGGATGATTGCGGGACTGGAGGCTAAAACCTATAAAGAGTGGTTGCAGGAATTGGATATGGCTAGTCTAGAGAAAAGAACTAGGAGTGACATGATAGCAGTCTTCTAGTATTTCAGGAGCTGCCACAAAAAATAGTGAATCATCCTATTTTCCAAAGCACCTGAAGGGAAGACAAGAAACAATGGATGGAAACTAATCATGGAGAGAAGGAACCTAGGGATAAGGAGAAATTTCCTGAGAGTGAGAACAATTAACCAGCGTGGAACGGCTTGCCTCCAGATCTTGTGGGTGCTCCATCACTGAAGGTTTTCAAAAAGAGACTGGGCAACCATTTGTCTGAAATGGTATAGGGTCTCCTACTGGAGCAGAGTGTTGGACTAGGTCAGGGGTCGGCAACCTGAAAAAGGAAAAGAGCCACTGGGAACCGGTTCCATCACACATAAAAAAAGTGGGAGCCGCGTGCGTGCGTCCATGCACGCGCATGGTTTTTTCTTGCGGACGTGCGCGGTTGCCATTTTTTTTATGTGTGATGGAACTGGTTCCCGGTTGCGCGACGGCGACAGCCCGTTTGCAGAGCTACCGCCTTCGGCAGCCTGCAAACGTGCCACGACAGCTTTCTCAAAGAGCTGCGCCGCTGCCCGTTCGCGCGGAGGTACGCGCGCACCTCTCCAAAGTTTGGGGAGGTGCGCGCGCACCTACGGTCGTTCAGAGAGGTGCGCACGCACCTCTTGGAATGGGCAGCGGCGCCGCTTCTTGGGAAAGCTGCCGCGGCCCGTGTACACAGCTGCCACTTTCGGCAGCCTGCAAACGTGCCGCGGCAGCTTTCTCAAAGAGCGGCGCCGCTGCCCGTTCGCGCGGAGGTACGCGCGCACGTCTCCAAAGGTTTGGGGAGGTGCGCACACACCTACGGTCGTTCGGAGAGGTGCGCGCGCACCTCTCCAAATGGGCGGTGCCACTCTCCATTTGGAGAGGTGTGCGCGCACCACTGCCCGTTCGAGTAGGTGCGCACGCACCGGGCGGCTGGGAGCCGCAGGAGACGGCTCAAAGAGCCGCATGCGGCTCCGGAGCCGCGGGTTGCCGACCCGTGGACTAGGTCTTCAAACTTGTCCCTTTTATGACTTGTGAACTTCAACTCCTGGCTGAGGAATGTGTGTGCCTGGCTGAGGAATTCTGGGAGTTGAAGTCCACAAGTCTTAAAAGGGCCAGGTTTGAAGAGCCCTGAACTAGAAGAACTTCCAAGGTGTCTTCCAACTCTGTTATTGGGTTATTCTGGCCCCAACAGGATGAGATGCTGAGGTCTGCCACAATACACACCGGATTATTCTAAAGAGAAGTTGCTTACACAAAGGGTTTGAGACAAGATGGAGCCTCCCTCCCTCCCTCCCTCCCTCCCTCCCTGCTAGCATCTCAGTAGGATGAAGATGACAATCCCCCCTAGACTATCTGAGCAGACAAAGTGCTTTCCATTTGGTCCTAAGTGTCAAAGAACAAATAGATTGCTGTTTCTCTTCCCGAGATCTCTGTTCTTTTGACAGAAAGAAAAATGATGGAGGGAAGCTTTCTGTATTTAATTTATTCCATCACAAGGCAGTTAGAAGAACAGGAGCCCAACGAGAATTTTAAAAATTCATTTTTCAAGTTTTTCAAGTTTCCTACAGCAAACCCTTCGAAAAGATATTCATACTGACATGGCAGAGAGTCTGTTGTGGGTACCTATGTACTGTAGGTCAGGGCTTTTCAACCTCTTCACCCACTGTACCACTTTTAGGATAGGGCAACATCTGAGTACCACCAGTCGCCTAGCAAGGGGTCAAAAACTTGATGACCAAAAAAAAAAGGAAAAAAGTGATGAAGTACAAGTAGTCCTCGACTTACAACAGTTCGCTTAGTGACTGTTCAAAGTTACAATGGCACTGAAAAAAGTGTCCCCCAAGCCACAGCCGAGCAAGACACCTGCCTGCCCGCCCGGCGGCGCTCTTCCTCCTGTCCGAGGTTTTCATTGTTGTGAGCATTTCTGTTGAGGATTGGCAGCGGGGGTGGGGTGGGGGGTGTTTGGTTTTTTATTCCCCCGTCTGCTGGGTGGTTGCAGCAGGTTTTGGTCACTTCACATGACCCTGGGACACTGTGACCGTCATAAATATGAATCAGTTGCCAAGCATCTGAATGTAAATCACAAGACCCTGGACATGCTGCAACATTCCAGCTGATCGGCGCTTCTTCTGGGCTCAGCAGAAGCCTGGCGCTGATCCTGGTGCTTCCGCTGAGCCCTGAGAGCCCTGCAGCTCCAGCCGTCTCTCGCTCAGGCTTGTGTGGTGCTGCCATTGGTTCAGCTCATTCCCCTCCCCTGCTACCACTTTTCTAGGATGGTTGCGTATCACCTGCCAGGTGCCAATGTACCACAGGTGGTACCCGTACCACTGGTTGGAAAGCCCTGCTGTAGGTCAAGGGTCTTCAAACTTGGCAACTTTAAGACTTGTGGACTTCAACTCCCAGAATTCCTCAGCCAGCCCTCAGGGGAGTTGAAGTCCACAAGTCTTAAAGTTGCCAAGCTTGAAGACCCCTGCTGTAGGTAGTTCTTGACTTAACAACTATTTGTTTAGTAACCATCTGAAATTGCAATAGCTCTGAAAAAGTCCTCACATTTATGACCATCGCAGCATCCTCACAGTCAATGTGAACAAAGTTTGGACCCCTGGCAACCAGCGTGTATTTACAACTATTTGCAGCATCCCGGGGTCACGTGATCCACCATTTGCAACCTTTCCAGCTGGCTTCTGACAAGCTGAGTCAACAGGGGAAGCTGGATTTGCTTAACGACCATCTCGTTCACTTAACAACTGCAGATTTGCTTCAGAATCATAGCAAAACAGGATGAAAATTCGAGTGTAACTCACATAAAAACTGCCTTGCTTAGCAATGGAAATTTTGGGCCCAATTGCGGCCATAACTTCAGGACTACCTGTATTCTCTAGAATATGCAAACTATAGGTAGTCCTCGACTTACAACAGTTCATTTAGTGAGCATTCAAAGTTGCAACAGCACTGAAAAAAGGGACTTACTATTTTTCACACTAATGACCGATGCAGCCTCCCCATGGTGACATGATCAACGTTTGGATGCTTGGCAACTGACTCACATTTATGACGGTTGCCCTGTCCCGGAGTCATGTGGGGTCCTTTTGCGACCTTCTTACCAGCAAAGACAATGGGGAAGCCAATTATAAGTCGCTTAACCACCATTTTACTAACTTAACAACTGCAAAAAGCGATTGACTTAACAGCTGTGTCAAGAAAGGTCATAAAATGGGGCAAAGCTCACTTAATAATAATAAAGTTGGAAGGGATCTTGGAGGTCATCTAGTCCAACCCCCTGCTCAGGCAGGAAACCCTATACCATTTCAGACAAATGGCTGCCCAGTCTCCTCTTAAAAACTTCCAGTGTTGGAGCATTCACCACTTCTGGAGGCAGGTGGTTCTACTGGCTAGTTGTTCTAACTGTCAGGAAGTTTCTCCTTAGTTCTAGGTTGCTTCTCTCCTTGATTAGTTTCCATCCATTGCTTCTTGTCCTGCCTTCAGGCGCTTTGGAGAATAGCTTGACTCCCTCTTCTTTGGGGCAGCCCCTGAGATATTGGAAGGCTGCTATCATGTCATCCCTAGTCCTTCTCTTCATTAAACTAGACATTCCCAATTCCTGCAACCGCTCTTCATATGTTTTAGCCTCCAGTCCCCCAATCATCTTTGTTGCTCTTCTCTGTACCCTTTCTAGAGTCTCACCATCTTTTTTACTTCGTGGTGACCAAAACTGGATGCAGGATTCCAAGTGTGGCCTTACCAAGGCATTGTAAAGCGGTATTAATAATTCACGCAAGACTTCATGTCTTGCTTAAGAACAGAAATTTTGGGCTCAATTATAAGTCGAGGACTACCTGCACAGGCCTTTTGCAGAGATTGAAAAATTACCCCATGAATCCATCTGTGTTACGCAGGTGACCTTTTAAAATCTGAGCATAGAGAATCGAGAAATTTAACGCCCCTGGATGCTCTTTTTTTCTGCAGTATTTCTGTCCTTCTTCCCAGCCGCGGCATCATCTTTCAGGCTTCCGTTCTGAAGATGGGGAAATTATGCAGAATTACCTTGAATGATGAACTTCCATAATGGCCGTTACCATGCTGTGGTTATAAACTAATAATAGCCCTACTATCAGTGTCTGAAACATGCAAGTTGTAGAATAATATTAAGTAGGAAGGGCCCTATTTGCCAGCAACTTAAATTCTTTTTGCACTCCCTTGTTTGCTTTCTTGCACAATCTTTGGAATCCTTCTGCAGCCAATGGATGTGCTGCCGAAATTTATTCTTAGGGAAATTTCGGTCCATTGGCTTTATGTTGAAGATTGGATACCACGTATTGGTGTCCTGCTTTTCTCTGCAGCTCAGCCAATAGTGTCTTCCATTTAGCTCCTTAGTTAATTGTACGGCTTAATACACTCCTGGCATAAGCTTAAATCCTTCAGTTCCCTGCAGAGCTCTGGCTACGTCTGACCCTCCCCACTCGGCTAAGTTCTCCACGACCTGCTGAGTGGAAGCAGGCGCTGTGTTTAGGCGGCTTCGCAGACTTTCCTCCCTAATTTTGAACCCCATCCAAACCTGAAAAAGATCCCCAGCATCTGAATGCATCAGTGGGTTAGCGGCCCTTGCTCCTATTCATGAGGAGAAAAGACATTGTTTGTCTTGAGGGAACGTTCTAAGATGTACGGTCTCTGTCCACACCATGGACTTCATGGGTGCCAGTTGGCTTTCAGACCCTCCCTTGGGCCCCCTCCAAGCTCCATGTCCTCCTGGATTTGTTTGTTTATAGTTTTAATTAAAAAATAAATAAACAGGAAGCTTTGCAAGGTGCAAAACAAAAGGTGAAGCTCGCCAGGCTCCAAATATAGCCTGGAGGCAAACTTAAAACATGAAAATAACAGGTGGCTACGCTCCAGTGTTTTATTTGGAAGTGTGCCTGGGTAGTTCATGTCACAGGAGGGGGGGGAGAGAATGAGAGAAAGGCAGCCTTTTGATAATTAGGTCTTTTTACCGCTCATGCCCAGTGCAATAGCACATACTGTAGACTTATACACCACTCCATAGTGCTTTACAGCACTCTCTGAGTGGTGTACAATGTCACCATATTGCCCCCAACGAGCTGGGCCCTCATTTTACCCACCTCGGAAGGATGGAAGTCTAAGTGAACCTCAAGCCAGTCAGGATCGAACTCCAGGGTTTGGGCATAGTTTGCCTGCAATACTGCATTCTAACCAGTGTGCCACCACGACTCTATACTGCTTCACAGTGCTTTACAGCCCTCTCTGAGCGGTTTACGGAGTCAGCCTCTTGCCCCCAACAATCTGGGTCCTCATTTTACCGACCTCGGAAGGATAGAAGGACGAGTCAACCCCGAGCCCTCTCAGGATCAAACTCCAGACTGTGGGTAGAGTTCGTTGGCAATAGTGCATTCTAACCCCTATGCCACCATGAGGCTCTATGCTGCCTCGTAGTGCTTCACAGCCCTCTCTGAGCGGTTTACGGAGTCAGCCTCTTGCCCCCAACCATCTGGCTCCTCATTGTACCGACCTTGGACGGATGGAAGGCTTAGTCAACCTCGAGCCCTGTCAGGATCCAAATTCCAAATACGTCTGATCTTGTCAAAAGCTTGCTACCCATTGAGTTATGATCTGCTCTGTGGATCTTTTTTCTTCATCAACGATACCTGGTCCCCTCTTAAAGAATTTGGGACTGCAGGAAGTTCAGCATCAAATCAGAGAAGACAGAGGTCCCATGCTCTTGATGACTGCCTTACCCACACTTGAATGGGAGCAGTTCCTTTGAAAGCAGTGGTCTTCCAAAGGCTGAAGGCTTCAAGCTTCTTCTTTTCTCAAAACTCTGCGGGGTCTCCATGGGAGCAGAGGGCTGCTTGACCGGATGTCTTCCCCAGCGTGAGAGGTAGAGCTTCCATATCCATTCCACATCCTAGCAAGAAAAAAGACAGCGGTGAAAATAATTGCAGTAATGCCAATATCTGACCATATCCATCGAGTCACCTGAGGATAAACCCTTCTCTGCCTTTCCCCCCATGAAACACACACCAATCTCACACAAGGTAAAAGAAAGGCCAAACTTTAATTTTTGCAAGAATATAAAGATCCCTTATCTCATTTGGAAACCCCAGGACTCTCAATGTGAAATGTTGCAGGAGCTAAAGTGTTGGTCTGTCCAATTAAAATCTGTAGCATTTTGCTAATTGGGTACAGTAAGAAATCCGGGAGACCAGGAGAAAGCGCTGATCCGTTATAGCATCCCGCGGGCTCTTCTTCATCATACAGAGGAAATGTTCTGTCCTCGAGAGATTGGAAAGAAAGGAAATACAATATCCTCCTGAACAACCTGATATCTGCATAAAAAGGAGGTGCATTTTTCCTCTGATTTTTTTTTTAAATGAAACTTCTTTATATCCAGGAGAGGAAGGAACCGGGCATCAGCTTTTGCTTTCTGTGACAGAAGCCATTCCTCCCTCGGGGTTGATGCTGTTTGAGTTGAATATGTCCTCCCAGCCTGGGGAACTGGCTAGTAAGACTATAAAACTAGGCTGTTAAGTTCCCTCCAGCCACTTTTGCATAACCCAGCTATCCATCTCTGAATCACTGATTGCCCTCACCAAGTGTATTTATACGGGTGGAAAAAAAAACCCCATACATTATTCATTTGCTTTCCATGGGAGTTTAATCCTTGCTCAGCAGTGGTACCCTGTCTGTCCTTTTTTTTGCTCAGTAAAAGCTTCCAAGTAGAAGCCTCTCAAGTGTTAGAAATCTATTTTACTTCTGCTGCGAGCTACACATTGAATCGGAAGTGACTCCACATTTTGGAGTATCTTCCATTGCCTGGCCGTGAATCTTTTTTCGCTCTGTGTCCACAGGGACAGCAGGATATTGCCAAGTTGGAAGAGTTTGCTCCTTCCCTTTCTTTTCCCACCCCTCCTTCTCCCCAATTTTAAGTCTAGAACTTTTTTGTTCAGTTCCTCCTTTGCAGAGATAGCTTTCAACTCTTCAGTGGCGTGGGAGTAGTCCTCGCTTAGCAACCCTAACTGGAACTGGCAACTCCACTGCTAAGCCAAGTGGTTGCTCAGTGGAAACTCACATGACTGTGATTGTGCTCTCCAGCTGAAAACAGGTTATTCCTTTTCACACTTTTGGCTTCTTAACCCGTCCCCTGCCCACAGTCACATTGCTCAAAGGCCAAGCAATGTGATTGTGTCACATCCCAGGGCTGGAGCTGTGGGCACATTATGCAAGCAGTTTACAGCACAGTACTCTCTTGCAATCCCTTCTTCTCCAATCTCTTCGCTTAGCAGGGGAGGGAGAGAAGAGGAAAAGCAAGTTATTTCTCTAAGCAATCTCTCCTTCTCCTGACTCTTTCCTGTTGCTGGCATGATCACATAGCTTTTGATGTGTGAAGAGCAAACAGCTTATTGTCTTGCAGTCCCTTTCTCCCCAGCCCGTCTGCTCTGAAAGGGGTAGAGCATGGCTGGCTTAGGAATTTTGGGAGTTGAAGTCCACCAGTCATAAAAGGGCCATAGTTCCCCACCCCTGGGGTAGAGGGTGGGAAAAAAGAATAGGTCAGGCACTGGACATCTCATACTGGGTACAATGGCAATCATGACTGAGGCATGCTCTGATGGTCACAAATGAGCATAAAGTTATTTTTTCAAGCACCATCATAGCTTCAAACATTTGCCGAACGAATGGCCAGTAAGCTAAGACTACCTGTAAGCACAGTTCATTTTTCCCAAATAATTATTTGAACTAAGCAATCATTTCATCGTTCCGGTATTTTCCAGTTATTTTCGGAAAAATCCAGCAGGCTAATAAGAGTGCAGTTAATTTATGAACCTGGGTAGAAACCAAGCACTTAGTTTCACTAATCTCCCACAGCGATCTCGGTTCTTCAGTTAACTTTTACAAGCTTTTATCAAAGAATCCAAATCAATCCACTTTGTAATCCCTTCTAATCGGTTTCCTTTGAAACTTCTGAGAGGACTTTTTGACAGTCTTTTGACTCAAAATCCTGTTTAAACAGAAAAGCACAGGCCCCGGGGGTGTTGTGGGGCCCCCCCAAAAATCCACATTGCAAAAGCAAATATAAAAGAGGTGGGGCTTTGATTGCCTAATTGTCACCGTTTTTACTTTTCCGAATCCCATATGGACATCCCTGCTGTGTGCACAGCTTCCAAACTCAAGATGCACACCTATATGCAAACACAAGAGACACAAACTTTTAAGAGTTTAATGTTCTGTCATGGGATATGTATTCCTTGTTTAGTCATAATTTGCAGTTATGATGCTGACGGAAAAGTACCTTCAAGACCAATCCTCTTACATTGGTGACCTTCGTAGGTCCATAAACAAAAGGAAGATAGCTCCTTTACAAGTGAACACTTCACTTAGCAAATGAATTGCTGGCCCCAGTTGATAGTCACTAAATGAGGATTATCTGTATTAAAGGTAAAGGTTCCCCCGCACATGCATGCTAGTCGTTTCCAACTCTAGGGGCTGGTGCTCATCTCCGTTTCAAAGCTGAAGAGCCGGCGCTTGTCCGAGGACGTCTCCGTGGTCATGTGGCCGGCATGACTAGACACCAAAGGTGCATGGAATGCTGTTACCTTCCCACCGTAGTGGTCCCTATTTTTCTATTTGCATTTTTACGTGCTTTCGAACTGCTAGGTTGGCAGAAGCTGGGATGAGTAACAGGCGCCCACTCTGTTACGCGGCACTCGAGATTCGACCCGCCAAACTGCCGACCTTCTGATCGACAAGCTCAGCGTCCTAACCCACTGAGCCACCGCATCCCTTTATCTGTATTACCCAACCGGAAAAAGTTGAACGAGAAGGAGGGGAGGGGATAGTTGACATTTTCTCTGATAGAAAATGTCAACTATCTTCTCCAGGGACGGCTCCTCCTATTGTATCGTAGTTCTTCATTTTTCCGCCTTGGTTTTAAAACAAACCGGTACTATTGTGCAACATTTTTCCTCCGTGTCAAGATTTTCTTCAGTTCAGAATATTACGCAGAAGGTTTCTAAGCAGTCCCAAAAAAAAAAAGCAATTGAATCCCACGTAAAAAATTCTGTGCATGCAGCATTTGCCATTAAAGAACTTTGAACAAAATGTATAAAGAAAATAAAGTAATGTCGGGTGTTTGTCTCCCTAGAGCAATTTTTCCATTTTATTAAACAAATGCAGTTTTATTAGAATGTCTGGGTTTGCGTTATGTACCTAACTAAGCTACATGGGATTGGATAGTTTGTAGTTCAGTATTGTGTAGGTAAAACCAAGTTTAGCCACTTGTTGTGAGCCAGGTTTTCAACTGAAGTTTTGATATATTTTATTTCTTGGGATATAGCATTTTATGTGAATGCCCCTTCGTTAACTAAGATTAGAGGTTTGCCGATAGTCCTCGGCTTACAGCCGTTCCACTCAGTGATCATTTAAAATTACGCTGGCACTGAAAAAAGTGACTTACCACTGATCCTCACACTTACAACCATTGCAGCGTCTCCGTGGGTCACATGATCACAACTCGGGCTTGTCAACCAGTATGTATTCGTGACAGTTGCAGCATCCTGGAGTCACATGATCTCCATTTACGGCCTCCCTTGCTGGCTTCCAACAAGCAAACTCAATGGGGAGAATCTGGTTTTGCTTAGCAGTTGTGTGCTTCACTTAATAACCGAGGTGATTCACTTAACAATCATGGCAATAAGGTTCCTAAAATTGGATGCAACTCACTTTTAACAACCGACTTCTTAGCAGTGGACGTTCCCACCCCAATTGTGGTCATAAGTAAAGGACTACCTGTAATGTGTTATGTGAAACCAGTCATAAAGAAGAGAACACCCCCCCCCAAACGCTACAGGTATTCCTCGACTTACGACCACAATTGAGCCCAACATTTCTGTTGCTAAGTGAAACATTTGTTAAGTGAGTTTTGCCCCTTTTTATGACTTTTCTTGCCACAGTTGTTAAGTGAATCGCTGCAGTTGGTAAATTAGTAACTGACTTTGCCTGTCAGAAGGTCACAAAAGGGGATCACACTTAACCTCGGGACTCTGAAACCGTCATAAATATGAGTCAGTTTCTAAGTGCCTGAATTTTGATCACATGACCGCGGCGAGACTGCAACGGTCGTAAGTGTGAAAAACGTAAGTGTGAAAAACGTTCGTTAGTCACTTTTTTCAGGGATGTTGTAACTTTGAATGGACACTAAACGAACTGTTGTAAGTCAAGGACTATACTGTATTCACGAGTGAAAAGATTTCCACGATAGCATTTCAGCAGAAAAGGACTTGAAGCTCAAACATTGCTTTTAAAAACATGGCGTCATTGTATTCTTACCAAAGTCTGTTTATCTCCATGCTTCTTTTTAAAGAAAGCCATCTTTTCCCTTCCATTATGGAGCATCATTAATCAGACAATGTGCTTTTGAAACTGTATACAATAGGAGTATATGCTCAAAATGTTGTAGAATGCATCTTTTTAGAACTGTCTGGGGGGAGAAAAGGGATAGGGTGGGGGAGTGTGTGTATGTGGAAGAGTTGTTGTTTCACCCAAACCCACACCAACTGGCATGGACAGAAGGTAGCAGAACGTGCACGCGGGCAGGCAACTTAAATATAGAAATCAGCGCGCCCCGAGAATTGGAAAGCAAGCTGCAAAAATCGAATTGTGCTGGTAGTCACCATCTGGAACTGATTCCGCCAGAAGCCTTCCGTTGAGCATCTCCCCGCTCGCAACTTCACAACCGACTTCTCTTTGCCTTAACAGCTGCCAGAGTTATGCAGGTCTCTCGGCCACGTCTCGCAGCATCATCACAACATGGTAGCTGTCGTGCGTTGCTTCCCAGACACCACAACTAGAGGACGGTGAGTCCCTTTTGCGTGGTGACAGCTTTGGAGCGATTGGGGACAGGGCGGTGGTGGGGCGGGGCGGGGGGGGGGAGAAAACAGGATGCACCCACAAATGCAAAGCAGGGCAGGTGGGGCAGAAAAATCTTAGTGTGCACCCCTCCTGATTGCAACTGAGCCAGCTGTGATGGGTCAGGGAAGAGGCTTGGAGCGATAATGCAGAGCTTGATGGAAATATTGGCCTGCTTTGCGTCCATGGCAAGGCCAGTCCCACGTTGGGAAGCTGAGCAGTGGATCAGAAAATGAACACACCAACTTTGGCGGGCTGTTCTACTCAGTGCGTTGCAAAAGGGAGCTGGGATATTTCCAGAAACCAGTAAACAGAAATAGCAACCAGCTGAAGCCCTTGAAATAAAAAAAAGGTGACAGTAGTTTGGGCTTTTTTAAGCTTAGAGAAAAAAGCTGGAAGGAGAGGCCATCGGTTTAAGCCATTAGGAATCGCGCAGATAAATGGGAATATATGTACTTTTTTTACAGATAGCCCTCGACTTAACAACCACAATTGAGCCCAAAATTTCTGTCGCTAAGCGAGACGTTTGTTAAGCGAGTTTGGCCCCATTTTATGCCCTTTCTTGCCACGGTTGTTAAGTGAATCATTGCAGTTGTTAAGTTAGGAACACGGTTGTGAAGTGAACCTGGCTTCCCCATTGATTGTGCTTGTCAGAAGGTCGCAAAAGGGGATCACGTGACACACACACACCCCGGGACGCTGCAACTGTCATTGGTACATGCCAGTTGCCAAGCATCTGAATGTTGATCACGGGGATGCCGCAACGGTTGTACAAGTGAAAACCGGTCATAAGTCACATTTTTCAGTGCCATTGTAACTTTGAACAGTCACTAAATGAACTGTTGTAAGTTGAGGACTACCTGTATTTTTAAATTTATTTGCCGCCTCTTTTGCTGTGTGTCTACCCTAGGCCAGGGGTCCCCAACCCGCAGGCCATGGACCGGTACCAGGCCGCGGCATGCCAGCAACCGGTCCGCACAAACAAGCAAAACCCCATCCACGGGATGCAGGCAGCACACAAAAAAAACGCACCCTCCGGTCCGTGGAAAACCCTCTCTCCATGGAACCGGTCCCTGGTGCCCAAAAGGTTGAGGACCTCTGCCCTAGGCGCTTTGCAACACTAAAAAGGAAGAAATGAAAAGAATGTAAAGAAGATAGATGTAAAATAGAAGAATAAGCAATGAAAAGTAAAACAACGAGAATACATCAATAGGATCGCGAAAAGATGGCTGGGTGGAGAACAGAGAGCAAAGGGGGCAGGTGGAGTCTGCCTTAAGTCCACCAACCCATCTCCAGTGTGGATTGCTGGTTATTTTTTTTTTACTTCCAAGTAGCACAACCAAATGCTGGCAGCTCAGCACGGTTCATAGTAACCCTTCTTTATGAAAACCTACGGAACCTACTGCCACAAGGTGCAGCGAAAGGCATTCTCTTGGATGATCATAGGTGGGGATAAATTTCTTAATACCCGTTGCTGGGGAAGATGTGCAACACAAAAAGTCCTTGTGCCCTTCCTTCCACTGTTCTGGGGGCACGGGGACCCTTCTCCTTCAGGGAAAGCACATTTACAATTAGGAGCTAGAGCAAATCTAAGGGCAAAAGGCTCTGCTTTGTTTTCTGCTCCTTATCACCTCGTTGGAACAGTTGGTTGATCTCTTGCCCTGAATGACTTAATGGACCTCTTGTCCCCTAAGAAGCAGAGGGTCCAGCAGAGATTAGGAAGATTAGGAAGCTACTGAAGCAGCTGTTGAAAGCCCAGCGGCTAGGTGGGTGACTGAAAGTAGCAGAAGAGAATTGGAAGAGGGAGGAGTTTAGAACAAGGAATCTGAAGACCCAAATTGCAGCTTAAGAGAAAGCAAGAGACAGCCAGTGGTTCCTCGCTAGCTGTTTACGTCGCCTCAGAACTCCCTGGAAACCTCACAACCTTTCCCTCATCTTGCTCTGAGCTCCCCTTTCGCCATTTTAAAGTCGATCCTTTCAAGTTCCAGAAAAATCTCATTTTTTCCTGTTTTACGAGAGATCCAACCTAGAAGAAAGGGGTAATTTCCTGACGACAGTGAGCACAATTAAACAGTGGAGTGGCTTGCCTCCTGGAGTTGTGGGCGCTCCATTGCTGGAGGTTTTCAGGGATAAACTGGATAACCATTTGATCAGAACGGTATTCGGTCTCCTGCCTTGAGCAGGGGGTTGGGTTAGAAGACCTCCCAGCCCTATGATTCTGTGTTCTGTGTTCTAAAAGCATTCATCACAAAGCTGGAGTCTATGCACTTGCTTCCTGCTCTCCCTGAAGACTGTTGTGGAGATGTGTTCATGGCCACTTCAGTGCTGATTTGTCCTTGGTCGATTCCTAGGAGTTGGCAGCAGGACCTGGATATCATTGGTACTTCATCAGCCTTTAGATTGTTGGTTAATTGATTTCCTTCCTTCCCTCCCTCCCTTCCTCCCGACATCTTCAAATATTTAAATACCACTGATAATTTCTGGAGTATTCCAAACTGCCACTCTTTCAGTTTCTCAGTGCCTATAAAGCATTTTGTAGCAAGGCCATAATAATAATCCTTTTTATGGTTTGGTCTGGTCTATATTGGCTACCAGAGATGACCCCAAACCCAAGATGGTGGTCCCAACGGTGTGATCAAAGCTCTGCCCATTTTTTTTCCTGAAATGTGCATTGACACGCATAGAACTGCCTTCTACAAAATCCTGTTTTGGAACCTAAGTTGAGACTTTTACAGTCTAACTTAGCATCTGAACTTAGTGGGCTAGCTGAGAAGTCACATACGACGACATTTGTAGCAGGTCAGATAATTGCAGGACGTTGTAAGAAAGACTCCCAACTGTCAAGAATCTCCAGTGTTGTTTTTTTTTTAAATTCTGTTGTTGGGTGGAGCACATTTTCTTCCTGGGAAGAGGTGCTAGAAATCTGACAAGGGTTTCTTTTGCCCAGTGCTTTGTTTGAAGGAGGAAGGTCTTTAGGTCACCTCTTCCTGGAGCCAAGGCTTCATGTCCTCCTGAAAGCAAGTAGGAACCGTGCTTTCAAAGATGGGCTGAGCTGTCTCACAACTTCTGTCACACAGATAGAGCAGGGGGTCTCCAAACTTGGCAACTTTAAGACTTGTGGACTTCAACTTCCTGAATTCCCCAGCCAGCATGACTGGCTGAGACATTGTGTTGAGTTGAAGTCCACCGATCTTGGAAGTTGCCAAGTTTGGAGACCCCCTGATATAGAGGTTGCTTCTGTCTCATTCTGGCTCCCCTTCTCCAAAGTAGGTAAAGAAGGTTTTCAAGAGTGCTAGGGAGAAAAGGTTCAGAGCGTGGAGACAACTTGATTGACCGGAGTTGACTTAAGAGAGGTCTTGGTATGTGGATGTTACCTTCATGATTTGGAATCACGGTGAAGAAGAGCTTAAGGAATTCCTAGAAATTTCAAATAGTATCCACCCAAATATTTAACTTACGATGCAAGATGAGAGGATGGCAAATTTGCATTTTTGGATGTCCTGATCATTCAGAAAGAAACTCAGTGACATTGTCTACCCAAATATTTTAGCTATCATCCCTGCCTTAAAGAAAATCATCATAAAAACTCTTAGCAACTGTGCCAGATATATTTGTGAGCCTGAAAGGTTATCAGATATGTTGAGACATGTTGATAGTGCTTTACCTCCTAACACAGGGGTAGGCAACCTCAGTTCTTTTATGACTCATGGACTTCAACTCCCAGGAATTCTGGGAGTTGAAGTCCATGACTCATAAAAGAGCCAAGGTTGCCTACCCCTGTCCTAACAGAAGCTCCGTTGGGAAGATCAGGCAGGTGATGCAGTCAAACAATACAAATAATAAATATACATCCATGGTCCAAGCACCCCAGTGAGAAAGGTATTTCTCCCCTATATTGAGAAGATCACAGATCTATAAAACCATCTATAAACTAATGAAAAACAAATCCAGGTAATTATTCAATCACCCAAGGATGGCAGAAATCCATTTTCATCATCAGGACTTTATTGCGAGTATTAGGTATGTTTGCTGCCTTGAGTTATTTATGAAAAAATGAAGGGCTCATTTTTTTAAAAAAACCGATAAATAAAATATCTTGCATTCGTGGACAGATATATATTGGATCCAGAATTGTGGTATTAATAGCCGATTAAAGGAACGTGATTAAAGAACAGTTTAAAAAACAACGCTACCAAAATATACACCTGTTCAGAATGGACATAAGATCCCATTTGAACACACCTAAGTGCTGGCAATTATATCCAAGTATCACTTGGGATTGTGCAAGAAAAGAGAAAAGCTATTGAGATCCATAATCATTCTAACCACTTCAACAGCGATGAAGAGAGTCTGAAGGGCAACAAAGCCTGGATCCCTGCCTTATACTCTACCAAAATTAAACGGTCCTCCCACTAAGTAAAACAGCAACCTTAAAATGGGTATTGAAGGTACCTGTCAGGCTCCAGAAATCAATAAAGACATGCTGAGGTTTTTCTCAACAGTTTCCTTTATTGTTCCTCACCTCCAGACAGAAATCATGCCAGATTAAAGCAAATTACTTGCATCGTTACACATATTATTTTTTATTTATTCAATTTTCATTCAGCCTTTATTACTTTATAAGTCACTCAAGGCAGCAAACATATCTAACACTCCTTCTTCCTCTCCATAAACACCCAGTGAGGTGAGTTGGGCGAAGAAAGAGTGACTTGAGAACTCCTAGGGAGGGGCTGCCTTAACTCGCTCCCCCCTCCCAACTAGACTGTCTAAACTTTGCCATCTCTTGTTCCTCTGAAATGCAGCCCCTCCCTTTGGGAATCCAGACTTCATTCCGCTACAGTAACAAAATGGTGGATAACTTCTGCCTCACAGGATCAGCCATCAAGCAGTTAAGAAATATAGGTAGACAGGGACGTCCAACCTTGAGAACTTTTAAGGCTTGTGAACTTCAACTCCCAGAATTCCCCAGATTCTAGAATCTACAAATCCTGAAATAACACCAAGACAGGCAAATCAATCAAGCAAACCGGTTCTCTTAGGATTTCCTCAAATTCGACCAATCAGAAGTTTACACGGATGAAGAACCAATCGGGAACTAGCATTCTTAGACTCCCATGACATAGGTCAATCAGAGATGAGTTTCATTGGGAAGTTTATTTAAAATTCAGACTGTTCAGTTATAAATTCAATAGCTTATTTGGTGTTCGCTCAGTTGCTGGTGAGCTTCCAAGAAGTGTGTGCTACAGTGATTACTTTACCTCCACAGATGCCAGCATGGTTGCTGGCGAAACATCAGGATACCAAATAATTAAACCATGGGCATTTAGCCCAGAAGCTCATCATGCTGGCCATGAAAACTTACACTAGTATATCTTCCTTGTGGATTTCCTGTCTTTCATGAATTACGTCTTCCTCCAGGGTGGGACTTCCCTAGCGGCATTATTAGCACTTATCTCGAAAGAGTCGCTTGTCTGCAAATGTTAATTCATCTTAGTTAGATACTAGCTGATGAAGAACAAACAAAAGTTTTATTTATTTGTATCCTGCCTTTATTCTATTTCCCAATAACTCGGCAGCAAACATACCCAACACACCATCCTCCTCCTCCTATTTTCTCCACAACAACAGCTGAGAGAAAGGGACTGTACTAAAGTCACCCAGCAGCTTTCCTGCCTAAGGCGGGTTTTGAACTCACAGTCCTCCGCTTTCTAGCCTGGGGCCTTAACCATTAGTCGAATTCTTCTAATTTGTCTAAGCCAGGGGTCAGCAACCTGAAACAGTGAAAGAGCCACTCGGAACCGGTTCCCTCACAAAAGGAAAAACTGGGAGCCGCAAAAAATGTGTGCACATGCACGTACATGCGTGCATGCGCAGAACAGGGTTTGACTGAAGAGTGGAGCCAAGGCGAGATATGCACCTACCCTGCATATTTGAATTGATTGGTTGAACTTTTTTAGTCCCACTTTTTTTTTTTTTTTGGACTGCACATGGCGGAGGACTGGGAGCCGCAGGAGACGGCTGAAAGAGCCGCATGCGGCTCCGGAGCCGCGGATTGCAGACCTGTGGTCTAAGCTTTAGACGCGTAACAGGTTCTTAAAGAAAGGGTTGCTTTCAAATGTGCATTCACCCATCAAATTATCTTAGTATAACATTAAAGACTGCACAACACATTTCCTCGTTTTCCTGATATTGAATTGAGGATTCCAGACGCAGGGGTAGGCAACCTTGGCTCTTTGATGACTCATAGACTTCAACTCCCAGGAATTCTGGGAGTTGAAGTACATGAGTCATAAAAGAGCCAAGGTTGCCTACCCCTGCACCAGAGTAATTGGACCTAAACACCCATTTATATCTTCAGAAGAGTCCCTGGCGAGCTGCAATGGTAAAAGCAGAGTTGCACAGCTCTGCTTCTTTTGTAGATGTGTTGTGATGTCACATGGACCTTTAAAAGAGTTTGTGTTACAGTTTGCGTGTCACTCTTTCCATTAATCTGATGAAAATGGCGGGTGCCGTTGTATAAATAGCAGTAGCACTTAAAGAGACTCACATACCCTCTTTATCGTGCTTTACAGCTCTCTCTAAGGGGTTTACAGAGTCAGCCTATTGTCCCCAGCAATCTGAGTCCTCATTTTACTGACCTCAGAAGAATAGAAGGCTGAGTCAACCTTGAGCCCCATCAGGATCAAACTCCTGGCAGTGGGCAGAGTTAATCTGCAATTATGCATTCTAACCATTGTGCTACCAGGGCTCCTATGCAGTTAGCTCATGCTGGTTGGGGAATTCTGGGAGTTGAAATCTACCCATTGTAAAGTTGTCAAGCGTTTTTGAGTTGTCAGCGTATTTGAGCATCAAATTTGAGTATCAAGTACGCTGATTGCATGGTAAGTTTGCTAGGATACGTTTCTAGTAGGCAAAACCGACCATTTGTAAAAGAAAGAAGGCATACCTTATAAAATCTGAAAAATGGACTCTCCTTTAACTGACAATTAAGGTTTTTGACTGAAAAGGAATAGTTTTTTCCCAAATAAACCTCTGAAATAATATTTTAACTTACTGAAAATATTGGCTTAGAGAGGAAGATTGCGTATAATGTAAAGGATTCAGGGTAAAACATTTTTGTATTTAGAGTATTAATGTGATCCTTACATGCTCTATATCCCATCTACCCAAATTGTTGCGATTTCTAATGGCAATTTATATACATTCAATTTAACAATGTCTCCAGGACTCCTAACCCAAGATAAATTATTACTTCTTGGTAGAGTTGAGACTGCCCAGCGAAAACTGACTTTGACAAATTAACGCCCTTCACTCCAGACCTCAGTTCAGATTCAAACCAATTAATATTATACTGAGGTAGAGTCCAAACACATCCATTAATTTTATTAATTTCAGTAAGGAAAGTTCAGACTGGTCAACAAGCAGCAACATATCTGTATTTCTTTCATCTAGAGCAGTGTTTCTCAACCTTGAGAAAGGTTGAAGATGTGTGGACTTCAACTCCCAGAAGTCTCAAGCCAACAGGGGAATTCTGGGGGTTGAAGCCCACACAGGCTAAGTAGCCAAGGTTGAGAAATACTGATGTATCAAAAGCCAATCCCCACAGATAACTTAGATAAATTATATAAAATGTTCTGATTTTCTTCTAGACACTTCCTTACTTGTTTGATGCATGCCTTTTGAACGTGTCTAAATGCAGTAATATTTTCTAAAAAGAATTAATAAATCATATTGTTTAATTGGCCTACGAGGCCTGACTTTTGGTATTCCATGTGCGTGCATGCGGTCACGTGCGCACATGTGTGTGAGTTCTCAAATACCGATAAAATGCAAACAATAGAGCAGAAAGACAATAAGGCCATTGTCCACATTCTTTCCAATGGAAAGGGTATAGAATAAAATCTTTCTCACTAGAATTCTCGGACAAGATTAAAGAACTGGAATGCATTTAAAAGGGATTCTGGGAAGTGTTGAAAGAATAAAAAATAAATATTGCTACGCATTTCATATAAATCCTTCCCTACACCAAGTGAAATAATTATAGATGGCTTCACTAAGCATTATTTAAAACTTCAAGGTTTCCTGATAATCTCAAATTGTCAACTCCTTGTCTATAATAAATAAATCCCTCACCTGATCCGAATGTACTTTCTGGAAGTGGTTTATAAAAATGCCAGATAATGCTTTAATGAAGGAGCTATTTGATTAGCTTATTACAATCTTTTATCTACTAAAGCAATATAAGCTTTGTTAGCAGAATGGAACCAGTACTGTGTTCAAACGTATTCTGTGAAAGTTTAACATTTAGAAACCAGAAGATCTGCATATCTTTCCGTTTGCTCTCCTGGCATTGTATCCTTCCTTACATTATCAATTATATATTTGATTTCGTGCCTGGCTAAGTGTAGAAAGAGGCTCGTTTTGTTGATTATCCAGACATAGAAAAGAGCTGAGAAGGCAGTGAATCTTCCCTGAAGTATGTCTTCAGATGTAATATATAACTGCCCTAAATCACTGGGATGAAGTTTCAAGCTTGTTACTACTTTGGTTGACATGCCAAAACTTTTTTCTGTTTTTTTTTCTCTCCTGAAATTTGCAAAACCTGCTGGAGACATGTTAACATAAGGTGTATCTTAGCAAAAAAAAAAGCAATTTAATCAATCCAAACATAGCTATTTGCAATTTCTTGTCTAGGTCTGGGGAGGGATAATCACAGATTGAGACAATGAAAAATTAACCCTCTTCTTGTTTATATTTATCTTTTTAGAATGTCCTTTTGTTTTTTTTATATGTGCAGCTTAGACCTTATTTATGCCCTCATGTAGGCTTGCATCTTTCTACTCAGTAAACACAAGAGTATAATACCTTTAGTTTAATATTTTATTTTATTTGTTTTGAAGTTTGCTAGCTGTTCACTTTTTATTGCCATTTATCCAAAACCATGTAAGAACCAAATGTTCTTTATTTTAGAGGAATTTCCCACTTTCCCCAAATCCCCCCCACAAATGAGACATGAACAGTTACTATAGTTATATAATCTGAAGCAAAAATGTGAAGAAACCAACCGAAAAGGACAGTTTTGGACTATCAAAGAATATGTAATTGCTGTTTATTATAAAGTTGGATATAAGAGACACTACGCACCAACTAAACTAGCGTCACACATATATGGTGTTGAGATTTTGAAGAAAAAATGCAGAGGATGGCAAGAAAGATGATTAGGGGACTGAAGAACAGTTGCAGGAGCTGTGTACGTCTAATTAATGAAAAAGGCTAGGGGTGACATGATAGCAGTCTTCCAATATTTGGGGGGCTGCCACAGAGAATAGCAATAGCACTTAGGCGTACGTACCACTTCACAGTGCTTTACAGCCCTCTCTAAGCACTTTACAGAATCACATATTGCCCCCAATAATCTAAGTCCTTATTTTACTGATCTTGGAAGGATAGAAAGCTGAGCCGCTAAGATTCTTGAGCCGCTGAGAATCGAACTGCTGACAGTTGGCAGAATTAGCCTGCAGTGCGGCATTCTAACCACTGCGCCACCACAGCTCTTCTAAGAGGGGGTCAACCTATTTTCCGAAGCACCTGAGGGCAGGAAAAGAAGTAACGGATGGAAACTTAACAAGCAGAGATTCATTCTAGAACTAAGAAATTTCCTAACCGTGAGAAAAATTAAACCAGTGGAAGGACTTGCCTTTGGAAGTTGTGGGTGCTCCATCACTGGAGGCTTTCAAGAAGAGTCTGGACAGTCATTTGCACAGAATGGCATAGGGTGTCCTCCTTGAGCAGGGGATTGGACTAGAAGACCTCCAAGGATCCTTCCAACTCTGTTATTCTGTTATATGAGCTTTCTGCACTAACTGAACCAAAGATTGCGGCTTAAGAGAATGCTTATCTAAAATTGGATCAAGAATTTCATTAAAATCTCCATCAATTACCTAATGGCTGTTGCTAATGAGGACAAGACGGCTCAGACTATCATGAAAGACACCAGGAGTCTCCGAATTAGAGCTGTAAATACAAAATTAAAGCCAATATTTCTTAAACTTGTAATTTTCACATCTTCTGCATCATTTGCAACCCAGAAGACAAATGAGCTGCACCTATTTATGTGGTAAACCCCTTTTCCGTTTTGCAAAATCAATATGAGAAACCGCTCCGGCCCAGCCTTCACAAAACCTTCTCCTTCTCATCACCCCAGAGCTGGCTTTCCTGTAAAAGTGCACGATCAGCAGGAAGAATCAGTTTTTCTTCCGATCCCAGCCACTGTGTTTTGCTGGAGTCCAGCAGAATGAAAGCATACCCATAAAAAAATAAAGATCTTCAAAACCATTGATCTTTTGGCAAGGGGTAGATTTCCTATTCTCCCATTCGCCCTAGCTTCTGCTCAAAAGGGACATAACATGCCCAGAAGAAAAATTGTTTGGTTTGATGTTCAGAACAAAAAGACCCTCTAGAAACAGGGGGTTTCTTCTTTGGAGCGTATGCACCCTGCAGCGCCTGGCGTAACTTCCTGATTCTCTCCGTAGTAAATCCTGAGAGCAGGGGTCTCCAAACTTGGCAACTTTAAGCCTTGTGGGCTTCAATTCCCAGAATTCTTTTTTCTGGCCAGCTGGCGAATTCTGGGAATTGAAGTCCACAAAGCTTAAAGTTGCCAAGTTTGGAGACCTGTCCTAGAATGTAGGAATAAGGGCTGCTGGACAAGTATGCACACGGACACACACACACCCTTGAAAATTTAAGGCAGTTTTGGAAAGTTAAAGAAGACTAAATACCGGTAGTTCTATTTGATTTTGTTGAATGTCAAATCCTGACAGTTTTGGGCAGGCCTTACTTAATGGCAGGGGTCCTCAACCTTGGCAACTTTTAAGACTTGTGGACAAATCTTAAAGTTGGCAAGGTTGAGGACCCCTGCTTTATGGTATCTTCTTGGGAGAGACACACAGGAGAGAAGCTACTGCTGTATTTTATATAATGAAAGATTAGTCTGAAAAATGGATGTGATGTCTTTGGGTTCCTAGCTAGAAGTTTGCACAGATTCTTCAGCAGGACTCTATTTATAGAGGACAGACTTGTACTCTCTGCTCATCTTGTGATACTTGCATTCACCCTGCTAAGGTTTGTTTTGTGAAGCATCAAGGAAAATAGCTTTCACCAACCACAAGCCACTTTTCGTCAGTATTCCTCCTCGTGCACTTTAGATTCACCGGGATCGTTTCTGGAGACTACATCGATCTTGACAACTCATTTGCTCAACCCAGACAGCCTTTCTCAACTTAGGGTCACCCCAGTGGACGTTGGGCTTTAACTCCTATAATACGTCTCTTACGTTTGGCTGTTGACTGTTTTTGATCAGGCTCTGAACTCTTAAGACATCTGAAAGGCTCCAGGAGGTTATCTCAGATTTAGGAACCTCTCTTGGGGCGCCATGTAGCCTTTGGGAGATTGTGAATTTAATTGGAGCTGAGTGATGGCAAGGATGCTTTCGTATTTCACCTTAATCCTTTCGGATGTGATTGCTTTTACCTTCCCCATCAGCTTTCCCCAGCTGCTTTCTATTAACAGTGAAACACCCACAAGCAGCTCCGTATCTTTCTCTTCAGCTGGCAAGAAAGAGGAGGGGGGAAAGCGGCTGTCAGGGCCAGCAATCTGCAGCTAAATTTCAGATATATATATAAAATGTTTATAAGAACAGACGATCGGGCAAACAAGATGAGACGGAGAAAACCCGCACAGCTAAACCAAAAAAGTAGCTGTGCGGGTTCTCCGTCTCATCTTGTTTGCCCGATCGTCTGTTCTTATAAACATTTTAAAAGCCTGGCGCACCGGGAGCTCATCCAAAGGCGCACGTCATCCATTTCTACTCCCAAAGAAGGAAACCCACCAATCGCAAAGGTTCCTCTTTGACCTCTGTTGATAACAACGTTCCAGCTGTACTGAGGTATAACAAAGTTTGCTTTTCAAACAGTTGCTCTTTTAAGTAAACTTTCTGCAGTTTAACCTTGAATAGCTCCCAGGCCAGACTCCAAAAACAGGCTGCAAACGTTCAATGTTCTCCTGATGGTCCTTTGACTCAGCTCTCTCCAGTCCAAAATGGCGCCCCTTAACCACCATTATGCGCAGGAGCTTTTCTTCTGCTGAAGCGAAAACACGCCAGCTAAATAGCAAATCATTTGAGGGTTAACTACTGGCTGATTTTTGAAAAGAAAAAAAATATGTTCAGAAGGCATTGTGCCAGAAGCCATGAGAGCGTGCGTGTTATTTCCATTTGAAATCACAGTTGTGATTATCATCCCATTTCTGGCTTTGTAGGGACTGGTTGTTTTTTTTTTTTAATTCAACCGGGCTCAGTATTCTTAACTCTCCTAAGGTTGCCAAATGTTCCATGCTGAATCCTAAATTGACAGGTCCTCCAAGCAGCAGTATTTATAGAAAGGTGGTGGGAAGGAGCTACGGAAGAGAAAACAGACTCTCAATTAGCATTTTTGAAAATGCCAAATGAAAACGATAGAAGGCCTGGTACAGTAATAGTAGCATAACGTCACTCTCTGAAGTATAGTTTCGCGCTATGAGGGAGATCAGTGGGTTCTAAATTAGACAGAGATAATAACAAAGTTGAAGGGGACCTTGGAGGTCATCTAGTCCAACCCCCTGCACAGGCAGGAAACCCTATACCCTTTCAGACAAATGGCTGGCCAGTCTCTTCTTAAAAACTTCCAGTGTTGGAGCACTCACAGCTTCTGGAGGCAAGTCGTTCCACTGGTTAATTGTTCTGACTGTCAGGAAATTTCTCCTTAGTTCCATGTTGCTTCTCTCCTGTATTAGTTTCCATTCATTGCTTCTTGTCCTGCATTCAGGTGCTTTGGAGAATAGATTGACCTCTCCCACCCTTCTTTGTGGCAGAACCTTAGATATTGGAACTCTGTTTGTCTGTCTGTCTGTCTGTCTGTCTGTCTGTCATCTGTCTATCTGAGTTTGCTTCATCCCAGATCGGACTTGTAGTAGTTTGGAGGCAGGGATATCCAAAAGGCCTCCCATCTCCATCTCTCTAATATAAATATGAACCTGGGTCAGCAGGAAAGGCTAAGTAGCTAATTTTAGGAGCGATGATAAAAAGCAGCTTATGTTCTCTGAAATTCATGAAATCCACCCATCCATCCTTTGGGAATATGCCTCAAACTTGTCTTCCGCTCTTTCTCCTCCGGTGACACTGAGCCGGTAAAAAGAGGGGTTGGTTTTGCACATCCTACTAAAGAAAGCTAAAGAAAGATTGCATAGTTATGATTCAGCAAGTGGTGGGAAGTTAGCCATTATTTTGCTATGTCGCATGACCCAGCCACCCTCACCCTACCCCCAAGGCTTCAGTAGGATTCTCAGCTTGGGTACAAAGTGTGCAATGAAGGCAACAATTAAATGTTATTAACCTGGGTTAGGCTTGGTGTGTTGTGCGCAGCGTCCTCCTTGGTTTGCAGCCGTCCCATAACTGCACCGCTCATCCCTCTTTCCCTTTCTCTGCGTTCCTCGGTTTTTTTCGTGGCTCCTTGCCTGCCAAAGAAGGCTGTGCCACCCAAGGGTAGATTCTGAAGTTT
The DNA here is from genome assembly GCF_964194415.1 of Vipera berus. Lineage (NCBI taxonomy): Eukaryota > Metazoa > Chordata > Lepidosauria > Squamata > Viperidae > Vipera > Vipera berus. Next base: position 20,309,257 of record NC_138211.1, on the reverse strand, counting down.
CTGCAGAGAGATTACTCGGTCTTGAGCTTCCTTTCTCCCCTCAGTCACTGCTGGGATCCCCCAATGGCAAGGGGCCAGCCAGATCCATTGAAAGTAGTGGAGCAAAAGTGGCTGCATTGCTCAGGTCTCTGCCTTCCCAATTCCCCAGGCTGCTTCTGGCACCCAGGGCAGAAAGACATCTGTCCTCCTCCCACTCCTCATGACAGGAGCCCGGTCTTGGTGACACTTGCATAGGCCTTTTCTTGGTTCCACGCAAGCACAGCAGCATAGTAGAAGAGAGCACGTTGGGGTGGCTATGGACAGAACGTCTCCAGTTGACCCATATTCAGACAAGGGACTTGTTTCTCCTCAAAGAAAAGGCCTAGCTCCTTGTCCAGCTTCTTATGATCCAGGATCGACTGGCTGAGTTGGGTAATGCTGACCAAATGCCAGCTGCGATCAGGAGGGCGTTGGCACAAATACATCTGGTGCAACGGTTATTCCCATGTCCAAAATTTCTTGGAGGTCTTTCTCACGTTCACTCACGCCTTGCTCTCTTCAGCTTTGGGCTATTGCAGTTTGCTGTTTCAAGAGCTGCCCTTGAATACCATGGAGGAACTACAGTTGGTCCAGACTGCAGCGGAATGAGTAGCTATGGGTGTGCCTTATGTTGCCCATGGCAACCTACTTCTCAAGCTACACTGGTTCCTGAGCATCAGACAGATGCAACTGAAGCTGTGAGCAGTCACCTATAAACCCCATAGTGGCTTGTTGGACTGGATAGCTACAGATTTGCTAAGATCTGGCAGGGATGGCTTGCTCTGTGTCCCATCAGCAAAGCGAGGTCATTTTGGGAACTCATGAAGAGGCTCCCTCTCTGGACCCCTGCCCTTTGGAAGATGATTTCCTCTGAAATCCCCCCAGCCCTGTCCCTATTGTTCCCCAGGAAAATTGACTTTTTAACAAATCCTGGGCCAGGGTGATTTGTGATCTTACTTGGCGAATGTTCTTCCTGTATTGTTTCTTCACCATCTGTCTCTAAAATATGTTTACTCTTGTTGGAGATTGTTTCTGATCGTTGTCTAACATATAAAATGGCTTTGGTGATTGAGGTGGCTGATAAATGGATTAAATAAGGTCAACAGCTCAGAGGATGTCCAGATTTGCCTGGATTGTTGGACTGGATAGCTACAGATTTGCTATCTGTATACGTCGCCATCCTGGTCTGTTCATCCTTTTGGATCACAAATTGTGCAAGGGCGGTCGGTCATTTTGCAACCCTGCAATTAATCCCGTCAGGAGGCAAACTAACTTAGAGGGATAATTTTTGCACAATTAGCTGTTGTGGAAGCAGTTTTTTTGTTTGTTTTTTTAAAAAGGGAAAGAGAAACGTGTGTGTGTGTGGAGGGTGTGGATTCCTAGCTGTACCATTCTCAAATGTGCACTTTGGCTCAGAAGCAGGAACAGGAAGGCAAAGAAATTTTAAAAGGAAAGCTTGGGGAAAAAACGGAGCTAAAATGGAATTTGAAAAGGAGCCAATCACGAACGTTAAGGGTGTGTTGCTTTTGTTTATAGCCATCAGAGAAAAAAATGCACAGAAATTAGTGGCATCCGCAGGGCGGGCCTTGGTTTATGCATTGCGCCCATTATCTTGCAGATTCTGACACCTGCAGACCCTCCCCCCCCGGCAGAAATATCCAGATTTTATTTTTTTTTGGTGGGGGGAGAAGCATCCAGGTGGGCAAAGGCTGCTGTGCTTAATGCAGCCCAGCCATTAAGCACAGACTCTGCCAGAGACACCACTTACCGGTGTCGTACCTTACTGGGTTGGGTTATCCATCACCAGAAGAAGAGCAGATGCATTGCCAGAAAAGAGGCTGAAAGGAAGCACAGACGTGCATTCTGTCTGCGTGTGCTATTCCAGAAACATGGATGGGAGCTAGGAATCATGGCTGGAACTGGAATACCGATGGAGGATGTTTCAGCACAGCAGGGAAGACTGTGACCAGACGCCTGCAAGCACAACTTGGGAAGGCATGTCGGTGTAATCGACAGGTAATCCTCAGCTTGAACCTAGAATTTTTGTTGGTAAGTCAGATGGTTGCTAAGCGAATTTTGCCCCATTTCACAACCTTCCTTGCCACGGTTGCTAAGTGAATCACTGCAGCGGTTAAGTTAGTAACAGGGTTGTTAAGTTGACTTCGCTCGTCATAAGGTCTCCAAAAAGGGGATCCCATGACCTGGGAGAGTGCGACCGTCATAAATATGAGTCAGTTGCCAAGCATCTGAATGGTGATCATTTGACCCTGGGGAGGCTGCAACGGTCGTAAGTGTGAAAAACAATCATAGGTCACTTTTCCCAAGTGCCATTGTAACTTTGAGCGGTCACTAAATGAACTGTCCTAAGTCGAGGGTTACCTGTATTTGTTCTCCCTTTGGCTTGGAGAGCCATTCTGAATTGGGTTGAGGTCGCAGAGAGAGCCGCCTTTTTGGAGGCCAAAGGGAAAGCCTGCTCCATCAAGCCAGACGGATGATGGCCAGTTAAGAGGAAGGGAAAACTTACCTTTTAGTGAGCTCTTCTTGAAGTGCTTCCATTAGAACAAGCGTAGCTGCCACCGCGCATGCTGTGGCGATGATGGATGAGATAAAGAAAGAGTTGAGGCAGGTTAGGCTGCGAATTTCAAGTCCCATCGGACCCATTAGATATTGGACTGCTCTCTTCAATTTACTTCCTGGGACTGGGCCAAACAGTAATGCAGAAATACAAACACAAAGGATTGTGATTGGCCCAACAGCCCATGGCGGGAGATGTCGGGACACTAGCATTTGAAGTGACGCCACTGGGGAGATCTCAGATTCGTCGTCTGAAGGCCTTTGCTGAAGGCTACCTTGGTGGCCTCACTTCTCCTTGAGTCAGCAGAAAACCGGACCGGCATTAGCCCCGTGACTGGTGCCCTTCTGGCCTGACAGCCTCTGTTCCCAGTCAGGGAAACAGTTGACAAAGCCTAGCAGTTTTTACATCCCGTGTGGCTGCTGTTGGATGCACTGGCTGGAAGGGGGAAAACGGGACTTTAATCCCAGCAGAATATCTGGGGATGAAGGGAAGGCAACTGGGCAAGCGTCAGTAAATGACTTGTCTAAATCAGTGTTTCTCAACCTCAGCAACCTTAAGAGGTGTGGCCTTCAACTCCCAGAATACCCCAGGCAAGAGACACTTTGCTGCTGAGTCTAGGACAGGGGTAGGCAACCTCGGCTCTTTTATGACTCGTGGGCTTCAACTCCCAGAATTCCTGAGTCAGCTATGCTGACTCAGGAATTCTGGGAGTTGAAGTCCACGAGTCATAAAAGAGCCGAGGTTGCCTACCCCTGGTCTAGGACAACCGTGTGGTTGGGTGGGATCATTTATATAGCCTGGACTGACACTGCGGGATTCCTGGGATCATACGACTTGAAGAAGCAACCAGGAGACGGTGATAGTGGAAGCATCTTTTAAGAGTGTCGATCAGGCTTGAACTTAATTTGTGGAAGGTTAAGCCTCTAGAGCACGGGTCCTCCATCTTATTTCAGACCGCTCGGTGACAGTAATTTGATGGGCTACAGCAGACATATCAAACACAAGGCCCGGGGGCCAGATCCGGCCCCCGAAGTGGTTTCATGTGGCCCGCGAAGCCATCCTGGAAACAGTGAGGGAATGGCCCCCACTGCCTTGGCCCTGGCCCAGAGACCCTCCTCCTGCCAGAGACCCTCAGATCTGTCCTACTCCTGCCCAGGCCCCCATAGGCACCCTTGATGTGAACGATGTAGAGCTGGCCATGCCCACCCAGTAGGCCATACGCACTCTAGCCACGCCCACCCAGTAGGCCACGCCTACCCTGGCCATACCCACCCGGCCCGCTGAGGGCAACCGCAATGCTGATGCGGCCCTCAATGAAATTGAGTTTGACACCCCTGGGCTACAGTAATTTGATGCAGCTCCTAGTATGCTCGATACAATTCTGCTCAAAATATAAACCTAGCACCGTCTGCATATTCCATACACAATGCAAAGCTAGCTGGCTGAGGAATTCTGGGAGTTGGGGTCCACAAGGCTGAGGACTCCTGCTCTAGACTGATGTAGGGTTAGGCTTCTTCTCAACTCAGTTGTGCCCAAACATCCCGTTGTGGTCAATTAACTCAAAACGTGGTGCTACATTACTCTGGACTCGGGGAAATGTTCCTGTGTTTCTCACTAGGGCTCAGTAGCCAGTTTAACAACCTTGCTTGACCTTGAAAAAGCTAAGCAGGCTCAGAGAGGGTCAGAGCTTGAATGGGAGATGACCGGAAAAATCCTAGAAGTACCTTGCGTTAAGGCTGGTAGATGGCCAACCAACCCAATAATGTGAAATAAGGTTGTGTATGGAATATGCAGACGGTGCTAGGTTTATATTTTGAGCAGAATTGTATCGAGCATACTAGGAGCTACATCAAATTACTGTAGCCCATCAAATTACTGTCACCGAGCGGTCTGAAATAAGATAACAAACGAAAAATCAGCATAGAAACCCGTTGGCAAGATCCAGATAAGGCTCACGGGACTGAGAACTAACCTGATTCCCACAAAGTCATTTGGCTGGCTAGACAAGCTATAACACAACCTTGACACACGCTAAGAATAATGATCGTGTTTGTCTCTTTCTCCCCCCCCCCCCAAGTCTAAAATAAGTCATTTGTCCTCTGGCTTGTTATTAGTCTAAAGAGGAGCGATGCATGAGGCCGTTTTATATCTTGATAAAACGAGCAATGCGCCACAAGTCACGCCCGCAACATCTGAGCCAGGAGGCCTGGCCTGCTTGTCTGAAGCCTCCCAGATTCATACAAAGCTAGATCTTGACAAGCGTGGGGGCCAGAAGCCACACATTGCAAGGAGATGTGGGACCAGCTTGAGCTTGCCAAATGATGTGTAAACTGCAAAAAGAAAAAAGGGAAAGATGGTCTCTATTGCTTTCCTAGCTCTCCTCCCGCCTGCCCCCCCCCCCGCGCCCTCGTCTCTTGCTCATCTGGCTGTTGTTTATGGCAGGGGAGTGGATTCATGCCATGATCTCCCAAAGTGGGATCCCTTTTCTCTCCCCCCCATCCCAACACACGTCCAGCAATGAGCCTGTGCCACGCATGTTCTTCTCTTGTGCCGCTTGAGCTTCAGGTTTCGTTCATGGACCATTGCTGTTTGTTTCCACACTGCCAGTCTTAGGAGGATCCATTCCCTCTGCCTGTTTCTATCAAGTCCAGATGCTGTTCCCCCCCCCATAGGACCCCCTATCTCCAGCCTTGTCAACCCTAGGCAGAAAAGACAGCGGCTGGGTCGTCCCGCTTTCCTCCTGAACAGAATTTCTGCATCCTTGCCCTCACCTGTTCCCTGACTCCCTGCCAGATCCCCACCTCCCCACCCCTTCCAAGAGGCCCTCCTCCGCCTGGGCCTCGCACCCGTCAGGAGTTGGGTCCTCGCGGTTGCGCCAAGCCACGTGCCTGGCCAATGTCTTTGGCATCGCTCCACCGCCTCCCTTTGGCTCCCACCCCAGCCTCTGAAAGCAGCTCCTTCCAAGGGCCACCCCCAAAACAAAGCAACGCTGAGCTGGATAGCCCCCCTCCCCCAATGCTGTAGGAGAAGTACGAGATATCCTGGATGCATGCCCAGGTATTTGCGCATGCGTATCAAAGCATCCACGGCACAAGCTGAGTTTCCCTCTTGTTCTGGGCTGCTATCTGAGATTCTGCCTTGCAGACTTAAGGTCAGAATCCGGTCAGTTCTGGCTGTCTCAAGGCATTCTCCCCCCCCCCCCGTGAAATGGAAGCATGTCTTTTATTACAGAGGTCCCCAACTTTTTGGGCACCAAGGACCGGTTCCGTGGAGAGAGGCTTTTCCACGGACCGGAGAGAGCGTGGTTTTGTTTGCTGCCTGCATCTCGCGGATGGGGCTTTGCTGGTTTGTGTGGACCGGTTGCTGGCATGCCGCGGCCCAGTACTGGTCCACGGACTGCGGGATTTGGGACCCCTGTTCTAGTGGTACACCAATGCCTGGACATTGAGACGCTGCAGTTGTTAATGACTAGCAGAAATCTGATTAGAAGCAGCCAGTTACACGGATCCTGCTTGGCGCGTTCACACCATGGTTTCAGTCCCCAGTTCCCCCCCCACCCTCACCCTAATGCTGCCTTTGTTCCCCACAAAATTCTTGGATTAAACGCCTTGAGTGCTACACATGGTCTCATCCCCTGGCTAGAAGTAAAAGTAAGCTGGCCTGGGAATGTTTTGCTGGGGCTCCCTTAGATGTAGCCAGCAGCCTTCACCACTGGCCAGATGCTGTGAATCCGGTCAAGGGCTAAAATTCCCCCTTGTCTGGTTCTGAGAGGTCAGCTTATTGCTTCCTTCTTCCCTCTGTGCTCTTTTTATTTAATAATACTGCGGATTGCTAGGACTATTACGATGATGATGAAAATGCCTGTTGAGTGTTTGAAAGCAGAGAGGGCTTTCTCTTTGCACTCTTGCTCTACCACACACAGGTATAAGCCGTTCTTGTACCAAAAGCTGATATGTGTTCTGTACCAGCCTGCTACCGGCCCTGCAGAAAAGGCAACCCCTTTACAAACGGCAAGAGGCTGGAATTACGTCTGCCAAATTTATTACTACAAAAACAAACGACACGAACCAAGATACAGGAACTTTGAAACACTATCCGAGCGGTTGCTTTCAGCAAACCAGCCCTCCCCACACATTCCCCTTATAAAGAGTTCAGGGCGTGGCTTCTCTCTGCCTCCTTCCAAGAAGCCCCATTGCCTTCCTCTGTTTACTCCTACTTGACTGCCTCCTGCGTCGGGCGTCCTTGAACAGGGCCAGCTGTGGGTCATCTTCATCCACACTGTCAGGCTCACACAGCTGAGTCTCCGTGGTGACCAAGTGGGAGGGGCCTGCCTGAGGGCTATCATCAGCAAGATCTTCAACCCCCTCAGCAAGGTCTTCAACACCCCCCTCCTCCTCTGAGTCGTCCGACCCAACTGCCGAACCCACAGGCTGACCCTGAATCACAACAATATGAAGGAGCAGGGAACAGGGCTTTCTTCCCAAACGAAGGCTGTACAAGCTCGAGTCCTGGCAACCTTTGCTTTGGATTGGTGTTTTTCAACCCCAGCACGGTTTTGAGCCGAGGAATTCTGGGAGTTGAAGTCCACTCAACTCGAAAGTTGCTGGGATTAAGAAACGTTGCTTTAGACCAGGGGTCTGCAACCTTGACAGCTTTAAGGCTTGTGGACTTCAGCTCCCAGAATTCCTCAGCCAGCTATGCTAGCTGAGGAATTCTGGGAGCTGAAGTCCACAAGCCTTAAAGTTGTCGTGGTTGCAGGCCCCTGCTTTAGACTCTGAGTTCTAATTGTGCCTTCCAGTACAGATTATCCTTGAATTTCACCACAATTGAGCCCAAAATTTCTGTTGCTAAGTGAGACCATTGCGAAGTAAATTTTGACCCATTTTTAGGATGGTTTTTTTTTGCCACTATTGTTAAGTGAATCGCTGCAGTTGTTAAGTTAATAACACAGTTGTTAAGTGAATCTGGCTTCCCCCTTGACTTGGCATGTCAGAAGGTCGCAAAAGGCGATCACATGACCCCGGGACACCGCAACTGTCATAAATACGAATCGATTGCCAAGCATCCAAATTTCAGTCACATGTCCATGGGGACGTTGCAACGGTCGTAAGTGTAAAAAATGGTCGTAAATTATTTTTTTTCAGGGCTGCAGTAACTTTGGTCACTAAATGAACTGTTGTAAGTTGAAGACTACCTATAATTGACCTCACCCAATGTGTCTTCACTATTTCAATGAACCCTGCACTATTTTTGCATTGTGCAAGGAGGGGTCATGGCCAGGAGGGATCATGGTTTGGACTGGTGTTTAAACCCCACTTGTGTTGCCTCTAGTGGCATAATGGGGCTTCACAAGGCTTTGGTGTTGGCAAACAGTCCCAATTCCCTTTTAATTAGATTGTAGGCTCCAGATTCTATCCTTTTGTGCCTATTTAAAACATTGCAGAGGTATAGAATAGAATAGAATAGAATAGAATAGAATAGAATAGAATAGAATAGAATAGGATGATAGAATAGAATAGAATAGAATAGAATAGAATAGAATAGAATAGAATAGAATAGAATAGAATAGAATAGAATAGATGGAATGGAATGGAATAGAATAGAATATATGGAATGGAATGGAATGGAATGGAATGGAATAGAATAGAATAGAATATGTGGAATGGAATGGAATGGAATGGAATGGAATGGAATAGAATAGAATAGAATAGAATAGAATAGAATAGAATAGAATAGAATAGAATAGAATAGAATAGGTTGGGGACCCCTGCTTTAAAGTATAACCGCACAACAGTCCAAGAAGTGGTGTTTTCCAACCAATGCAAAGAACTGTTGGTTTGAAAAGCAAAGGTACAAAACCTAACTTAACGCCTGTTAGGAAAACTAGGATGTTTTTAGCGCAGCACAGAGGGATGGAAGCTTTGGCACCAGATCAGCCTTTCTAGGGAGAATATTGATGCTACTGCCAAAAATCTCCCTCTTTTAGTCGCCGTCTAGGAAATTCTTTTTTTCAAAACACAGAGCTCTTACAGGAAGGGACTTCGGAAGTTGAGAGGAACAGCACCATTTCCCTTCCCTGGTCGTGACTCTCTCTGAGTGTCCAACTGAGCCCAGTAGTTTAGATTTCTAAACAATGGGTGTCATAGGCACAAGAGGCTGGCCAGTCCATTCAGGGGAGCTATTTCCCCTGACCCCTTGGGTAAGAAGAGCCCTGGTGGTTAGAATGCAGTACTGCAGGCAAACTCTGCCCACTACCCGGAGTTCAATCCTGACCGGCTCAGCCTTCCATCCTTCCGAGGTTGGTAAAACGAGGACCCAAATTATTGAGGGCAGTATGCTGAACTCTGTAAATCGTTTAGACTTGGAGAGGGCTGCAAAGCACTATGACGTGGTATTAAGTGTCTTAAGTGCTCGTGCTGTTACAGATCGTCCTTGACTTACAGCAGTTCATATAGTGACTGTTCAAAGTTACCACAGCACTGAAAAAAGTGACTTATGACCATTTTTCACACGACCGTGGCAGCATCCCTACGGTCACGTGATCAAAATTCAGATGCTTGCCGACCAATTCATATTTCGGATGGTTGCAGTGTCCCAGGATGACCTGATCAGCTTTTGAAAATCTTTGCTAAGCAATTGGAAGCCAGATTCACTTAACAACCGTGTTACTAACTTAACAACTGCAGTGACTCCCTCAACAATTCTGACAAGGAAGGTTGGGGGGGGGGGAGAAAGCCCTAATAAGCAGGCATATACATAGAATGAAGGCTATTGCTAAGCACATTGATTTGTGCTTCTTAGATTGTAAGCCGCCCTGAGTCTTCGGAGAAGGGCGGGATATAAATGGGATTAAAAAAAATGGGGTATTGTTCACTTAGGACAGGGGTGTCAAACTCAATTTCATTGAGGGCCACATCAGCATTGCGGTTGCCCTCAGGGGGCCGGGTGGGTGTGGCCTGGGTGGGCGTGGCCTACTGGGGGCGTGGCTAGAGTGTGTATGGCCTACTGGGTGGGCGTGGCCAGCTCTACATGGTTCGCATCAAGGGTGCCTATGGGGGCCTGGGCAGGAGTGGGACAGATCTGAGGGTCTCTGGCAGAAGGAGGGTCTCTGGGCCAGGGCCAAGGCAGTGGGGGCCGTTCCCTCACTGTTTCCAGGATGGCTTCGCGGGCTGCATGAAACCACTTCGTGGGACGGATCTGGCCCCCGGGCCTTGTGTTTGACATGTCTGACTTAGGAACTGTCTTGCTTAGCAACAGACGTTTTGGCCTCAGTTGTGCTCGTAAGTGGAGGACTACCTGTGTACCATTTCGAGTCAAGCTCAGGGCCAGGTTACTGGATGGCAGTGTTTCCCAGCCTTGGCAACTAGAGTGACTCTTTTATGCAAATGGCTTGAAACTTTTAGAAACGTAAAGCGAAAGACTTGAGACTCCAGTTTTTTCTGCATTCTGCTGTACCCCCCCCAAAAAAAGTCGGAGTCATTACTTTCCCCCCCCCTCTTTTCTTTCTGCACCTCTACCTTCTTTAATGTTCTTAATTTTTATTTACATTTCATCTTACAATAAACTTTTTTAAAAAAAAAAACACAGTTTAAAAGAACTATTCTAATTCTATTTGTAATTCAGAACCGCGATTCCTGAGCAACAGTGTCACAGCTGCAGAGGACTGCGCTATCACCCATTTTTCCAATTTAACAAATGAAGCAATAATTGCTTTGGCAATGATAGAAAACCAGGCGGTCGCCATTGCTGCATTAAGCATGGGCCGCACGTGACTCTCTCTGGGTTGGGCCCAGTTTAGGCTGCTTCTGGGCTTCATTTTCCTCCCTTTCTTGGAGCTGGGATCTGAGACACTCACAGCGGCACTTGTTTTCCTCATTTGTTCTTTCTTTCGTTTGTGTGTTGTTTTTTTGTCTTTTTGTTTTTAATGTCTTTATTTGGAGGCTGCACATTCCCAAGGGCTCTGTGGATTTCTCTGCTTAGCATGCCATGCAACCCACCCGCACGGCGCTGCCAGGGTTTGTGCCACCTGCTCTGAGCACAGTTCCTTCAAACAGGGAGACTGCCGCTCCGCCAAGCAGCGTGGTCAACAACGGTGTGTGCGTGCGTGTTCCGTGACGAGAGAGGGCAAATTCTGCGTCGGGGAAGACAATGCAGGGTTTCCGTACGTTGTGCCAGTTGCGTGTATTTTATTTGATTGCCCGTTGTCCTAGTTTGCATCGTTCAGTGTGTATCACTGCGGTAGGCAGGGGTGAGTCGGGAAATGTGTTAGACATTTCAGCTCTACCCAATTCTAAAAGTCGACATACAATCCGTGGTTGTATAAACAGAGGCATAGAATGAAAATCACATGAAGTATTGGTACCGCTTTATAAAACCAGTTTTGGTCACCATATCACATAAAAGATGTTGAGACTTTGGAAAAAGTCCAGAAAAGAGCAACTGAGATGATTAAAGTCCTGGAGACTAAAACATAAGAAGAACGGTTGCAGGAATTAGTCTAGAGAAAAGAAGGACCAGGGGTGAAATGATAGCAGAATTCCAGTATTTGAGGGGCTGCCACAAAAAGGAGGGGTCCACTTATTTTCCAAAGTACCAGAAGGCAAGACAAGAAACCATGGATGGAAACTAATCAAGGAGAGAAGCAACCTTGAGGATTAAGGAGAAACTTCTTAACAGTGAGAACAATTAACCAGTGGAAGGACTTGCCTTCAGAAGTTGCGGGGGCTCCATCACTGGAGGTTTATAAGAAGAGACAAGTGGACGGCCACTTGTCTGAATTGGTATAGGCCAGGGGTAGGCAACCTTGGCTCTTTTATGACTCGTGGACTTCAACTCCCAGAATTCCTGAGCCAGCCATGCTGAGGGGAAAGGGAGAGGTTTCCACGCTGAGCCAAGCTGGCTCAGGAATTCTGGGAGTTGAAGTCCACGAGTCATAAAAGAGCCAAGGTTGCCTACCCCTGTTGTAGGGTCTCCTGCTTGAGCAGGGAGTTGGACTAGAAGACCTCCAAGGTCCCTTCCAGCTTTATTCTGATGGATTGATCGACCAGCATTTTGGCAATGAGTAAAACTGCTTTGGAGTTATAGCAGCTCTTCCTGTGGCTAAGCCAAAGGGTAGAATTTTCCCACTGCTTAGAGCAGGGGTAGGCAACCTCAGCTCTTTTATGACTCATGGACTTCAACTCCCAGAATTCCTGAGTCAGCTGACTCAGGAATTCTGGGAGTTGAAGTCCATGAGTCATAAAAGAGCCGAGGTTGCCTACCTCTGGCTTAGAGCAAGGTTTCTCAGCAACTTTCAGATGTATTCGATGCGTGGCTGGTTGGGGAATTGTGGGGATTAAAATCCACACATGTTAAAGCGGCCAAGCTTGAGAAACGTCGTCTTAAAGAGCAGCAGATACCTCTTGCAAGCTTCCTTGGTTTTGTCCAATTATGTACACACATACGTCACAAAGTCACATGGCTGGTATCACATGTTACCCTTGGTTAACATAAATTTTGGCTTGTGCTGTCTTGCACGATCTGCAAAACCAACCGGGTTGGTTCATTTATATATCAACATATTCTTCCAGCCTATTGTAGGGTTTCGTACATCAACCAGTTGAATAGATTTCCTGAACTACAAACAGCATCTTGTTCACACGATCAGTTTGTGACCCTGCTGTTACCGGTGTACGTATGGAGGGGTGTGTGGATGACTTGGCGGGGTGTGTGTAAAAATATTGGAATGGCAGTCTCGACAAGGGGAAGGTTCCTTAAACATGGTTCCGTGGTGAATTGGATGAGGCAGTGATTAGCGGAAATGCAGCAAGAAAAGGCCCAACAGAGCCAACTCAGTTGTCAAAGTGGTTGACAACTGGAGTACTCGGAGGCATCGCACCAGTCAGGATAGTGGATGGATCTCACCTCGGTTCTTCTAGAACTCAAAACTAGCTTGGCCAACTGGACTTTGAAATGGGGAGGCAGGAATGGGTGTGTTGTGGGTGTCACAGAATTAAAGGTTTTAGCACTGTGATGCCCTTGACGTGATGTCCCGGTGCCTGGAGGCAGTGCGGGTCTGGATGGGAAGGAACAGGCTCAGGCTTAACCTCTCCAAGACCGAGTGGCTGTGGATACCGGCATCTCGTATTGTCCAACATGTTCCTTCTCTTTTGATGGGGGGGAGGTATTGCCCCCCTCAGAAAGGGCTCACAACTTGGGTGTCCTCCTGGATTCACGGCTTAATTTGGAAGATCATCTAACGGCCGTGACCAGGGGGGCCTTCGCACAGGTTCGCCTAGTGTGCCAGTTGCGCCCCTTTTTGGACCAAGATGCCCTATGCACGGTTACCCATGCCCTCGTCACTTCTCGCCTGGATTACTGCAATGCTCTTTACATGGGGCTGCCCTTGAAGAGCACCCGGAGGCTTCAACTGGTGCAAAATGCGGCTGCGCGGGTGCTTATGGGAGTATCTCAGTACTCCCATGTTACACCACTCCTGCGCGAGCTGCATTGGCTTCCGGTTACCCTCCGAGTGTGATTCAAGGTGCTGGTAATTACCTTTAAAGCCCTACATGGCTTAGGCCCGGGGCACTTGCGAGACCACCTGCTGCCATTGTCAACCTCCCATTGCCCGGTTCGCTCCCACAGAGTTGGCCTCCTCAGGGTGCCGTCGGCCAGGCAATGCCAGCTGGCGACCCCCAGGGGGAGAGCCTTCTCTGTGGGCGCGCCGACTCTCTGGAACGAACTGCCCCCGGAGCTGCGGACAGCCCCTGACCTTCGGTCCTTCCACCGTGACCTGAAGACATGGTTGTTCCAACAAGCGGGCCTGGACTGATCATGGTTTTTAATTAGGCTTTTTACTGGGTTAAATTGTCCTGTATTTATTGCATCCTTTGTTTAATTCTTTTTAAAAAAAATTACTTTATGTTTTTTAATTTTTATGGTTGTGAGCCGCCCTGAGTCCTCAAGGAGAAGGGCGGCATATCAATTTAATCAAATCAAAATCAAATCAAATCAAAATCAAAAGGCCCAGCAGAGCCAACTCAGTTGTCAAAGTGGTTGACAACTGGAGTACTCGGAGGCATCGCACCAGTCAGGATAGTGGATGGATCTCACCTCGTCGGTTCTTCTAGAACTCAACACTAGCTTGGCCAACTGGACTTTGAAATGGGGAGGCAGGAATGGGTGTGTTGTGGGTGTCACAGAATTAAAGCTTTTAGCTGAGAATGTAAACATTTAAGAGTTGCACCCCTGCATCTCTTTCTTGCATGTCCCAAGTCTCTGGATAAATAAGAACAAGGAGCGTTAGTTATAATTGTAAAAGAAAAACAGCCTCTTGGGGTGGCCAAGCTGTTCGTGGCTTGTCCAATTGAAACGAAAGCCCCCAGTGCTATTGGGCCAGAAGTGCTTAGAACCAGGGGTCCTCACATGCGGCCACTTTAAGACATGCGGCTGGGAAATTCTGGGAGTTGAAGTCCGCAAGTCTTAAAGTGGCCGCGTGTGAGAACCCCTGGCTTAGAAGCTGAAGACTTGGAAACCTCAGTGAAAAGAGGGCAGAGCGAATTTTAAGCTCTTCCCCAAATCTTTTATTCTCTATACAGGTAGTTCTACGACTTAACGACCGCGGTTGAGTCAAAAATTTCCATTGCTAAGTGAGGCCGTTGTTGGAAGACTTTTGTCCCACGGGACAATCTTTCCTGCCACGGTTGTTAAGGGAATCTGGCTTAAACCCCCCCCCAATTGACTCGGCTTGTCAGAAGGTCGCAAAAGGTGAACACCTGACTTCTGCCCCCCCCCAGGACACTGCAACAGTCATAAATACGAGTCAGTTGTCAAGCGTCTGAATTTTTGATCGCGGGGCTGCGGCTCCAGTGATCCTAAGTGCGAAAGACGCATGCTGAACAGTCACGAAATGAACGGTTGTAAATCGAGGATCACCTGTATGCCCTACAAACAAATAGGACAAGCGATAGCTCAAAAAAAATAATTTTCTGCCCTTTCCATAAATAAATAAACAAATAAAATAAATACATTTCCTTATCGCTTGATTGTATTAGAGTAAAATTCTGTTGCTGTCTTCAGCTTTGTAATGATTTTATCCTTCGTTTAGTAGGGGTTTTTATTATTATTATTATTATTATTATTATTATTACTATTACTATTACCATTATTATTACTATTATTATTATTATTATTATTATTATTATTATTATTATTTATGATCACTCCTTGCAGTTTTAATATGTCTTGATGCCTTTTAGTGCATTTCTCCTCTTATCGTTTTATACCTTGCAACGTCTTGCAAATTGCTCGAGGGTGTATTTTTATGAAGGATGCAGTAGAAAACAGTTTAAATAAAGGAAAAAACAAGGACTGGGCGAGAGGTTGGCGGTGGCCTTCTGGGCTTGTATAAATATACTCTGCGGACACCTCTGGTTTTGTGTCTTGCAAAATTGCTTTTTTTTGTGAGAGAGGGAGAACGAGAGAGAGAGAGAGAGAAAATAGGTATGAAATCTCAGTGTGGATCTCAATACACATGTCTGCTACCGACAGCTTGCCTTGAGGAGGAATTGTTACCCAGATTTCAGGATTACTTCCGTGTGAAGTTCAAGGTGCTAACAATGACATACAAAGCCCTACATGGCATGGGTCCGGACTACCTACGGGAGCACCTTCTGCCAATGTCAACACCCCACCGCCCTGTGCGCTCCCACAGAGAGGGCCTCCTCAGGGTGCCACCGCTCAAGGAATGTCGGCTGGTGGCGCCCAGGGGGAGGGCCTTCTCAGTGGGTGCGCCAGCCCTCTGGAACTGCTTACCAACTGAAATCCGGATGGCCCCCGACCTCCGCACCTTCCGACACGACTTAAAGACTTACCTATTCCAACAGTCCGGCCTGGCCTGATAGCTCTGACAGCTTTAATTGGGGTCCCAGTTTGTTTTGCTTTGATTATTGTTTTCAATACTGTTTCACTTTGTTGCCTGTCCTACTCTGTACACCGCCCCGAGTCCCTCGGGAGAAGGGCGGTTTATAAAAACAAATAAATAAATAAATAAATAAATAAATTACACCCATACCAACCGTTCCGCATTTTGTACAATTCCTAAGCAGTGGCTTCCACGGAAGGAACATGGGAAGCTGTTTCTTCAGTAACAAAGAATCGTACAGGTAGTCCTCTTACTTACGACCGGTTGCTTAGCAACCGTTCGAAATTACAGCAACCCTTCAACAACGGTCCGATTTTATTTATTTATTTATTTATTTATTTATTTTATTTTAATTCCATTTATATCCCGCCCTTCTCCGAAGACTCAGGGCGGCTTACAAGCTTAGCAGTAGCCTTCATTCTATGTATATGCCTGCTTATTAGGGCTTTCACACACACCCCAAGCGGCATTATTACAAAGTCAGCTTAATTGCCCCCAACAATCTGGGTCCTCATTTTACCTACCTCGGAAGGATGGAAGGCTGAGTCAACCTTGAGCCTGGTGGGACTCGAACCTGCACTAATTGCAGGCAGCTGGTGTTACTTAAGGAGGCATTAGCCCACTGCTCCACCAAGGCTCTTTTGAAGTTACAACTCCCCCCTCCTCCTGCGGTCACCTGCTCACACTTTGGGCACTTAGCAGGAGGAGCTGTTTGCAGCATCCCGTGGTCAGATGACCCCAGTTTTTGACAGATTTTGCCAATTGCTGGCATTTACTTCCAGCTTCTGACAAAAATGCTCATTAGGTAAAGTTGATTCTCTTAACGACAGTGTTTGCGACCTCTGCAAAATACATTGTAAAGTCAAGTCTGGTCACGTGGTACCTGCTTAACAACTGCAACTACTTACGTCCGTAATTCTGGGCTCAGTTATAGTAAGTGGAGGACTACTAGTACACAGGAACAACAGCATCGTATGGCTCTCTCAAATTACTTATCCCAGCACGAAAACCTGCATCTGTTCTCTGCTTCAAAGTTCTGCTAATATCTTAGTTCAGTTGTCTTCAAACTTGGCAACTTTAAGACTTGTGGACAAGTGGATTGATTATATCCAGAACAAATATGGGACTAAAAAGTTTCATTTAGCATTTGAATAAGTCTTCTTTTTTTTCTTTTTTTCTTTTTCATGTAATATTTGTATTGCTTGTAGTCATTTCATATGAGCTAGAGTGCGATAGAATTAATAGTTTATTGTTGTTAGCATATGGATGTTTATGATTGTTCTTTGTTTTTATACCTTGTACTTAGCTCTGGGAAGTTGGGGGGGGAGGGGGGAATGGGGGGAGGGATAGGGAGAGTTAAGTAGGGGTGGGTGGAGGGAGGGGGGGATTGTTAAAGATAAAATGTACTGTAAAACTTTTCAATAAAAAAAAAGACTTGTGGACTTCAACTCCCAGAATTCCTCAGTCCACAAGTCTTAAAGTTGCCAAGTTTGAAGACCCCTGCCTTAGTTAAACACGGGGTCCAAACAGCAGACGTGAGAACCCTTCTAATAATTACTATAAAAGACAAAGGATAAGCATAATTTGCCAGACTATTGGGAGCAGATTCAAAGTCCTGCTGTTTATTTCAAATGTAATTTTTTTATCACTTTAAGGGACTTTCTAAGGTACCGCTTCCAAATTCCCGGGACAGAAGGGCCTGTGATTTAAAAATTACCTTCCTCTTAAGCCCCTCTTTGGATTTTTTTTTAAAAAAGGAATCCCTGCAGATTTTACTCCTCTAGTCATTGCCGACTATAGCGGATGGTACTCATCTCCATTTCATGGCCATTGGGCCAGCGCTGCCCAGAGACATTTCTGAGGTCAGGTGGCCAGCATGACACCACGGAGCACTGTTACCTTCCTGCTGAAGTGGTACCTGTTTATCTACTTGCATTTGCCAGCTTTCAAACTGCTAGGTGGGCAGAAGCTGGGGTGAGGAAGGGAGCTCACTCGTTGTGTGGCGCTTGGGTCTCAAACCTGGCTGCTGGCTTTCCAGCCAACAAGCCCAGCATCTTAACCGCTGAGCCACCATGCCGAGCCCCTCTTTGGATGGTGGGCTTGAAGTAGATGTTGGAGTTGCTCTTCCAAATCTAGTTGTTGCCTTTGTTAGATCAGGAATTGGTCTGCTTTGTGCAGTAGATTGCAAATGGCAGAAAGTAAAAGAAAGCCAGGCACATGACCCAACTAACTTGCAATTTGCAAGGGATCTTCTAGCGCAGAGGCCCCCAACCTTTCGGGCTCCAGGGACCAGTTAAATAGAGAGAGGTTTTTCCGCGGACTGGAGGATGCGTGGTTTTGTGTGATGCCTGCATCCCGTGGATGAGGCTTTGCTTGTTTGTGTGGACCAGTTGCTGGCATGCTGCGGCCCAGTACCAGTACCAGGGGTGGGTACCCCTGTTCTAGCGCCTCTCCCCCTTCCATAAAGCCATCCTAAGGATTCATTCCCCTGCCTTGCAGAATTAATTTCCTTGCTCTCCCTGAAATTCCACACCCTCCAGGAGAGGAGTAAGCCTCGATTCCGATGCAGCTCACAGGGCTGACTTAGAAAAGTCCAGGAAGGATGGTGCAAAGGGGGAGGTAGAACGGAAGAAACAATAGGCCTGCATGACATGAGGACGATGGGAAGCTATCACAGGACCAGAGTGTGCTCAACCTCCATTTTGCATGCAGAAGGTCAAGAAGCACAATGGTGGGCTTCAAAAGTAGGGATGTCCCCTTATTTAAATGTGGAGTGGTGTGCCAGCTTCACCTTTCCTTGTTCTGCAGCCCGCTAAACATGCCGTTGACTGTGCTGGCTGGGAAATTCTGTGAGAGTCAGCCATTATATATGTATGTATGTATATGTATATGTATTTAAGGGACGCGGTGGCTCAGTGGGTTAGGACGCTGATCTTGTCGATCAGAAGGTCGGCAGTTTGGCAGGTCAAATCCCGAGTGCCGCGTAGCAGAGTGAGCGCCTGTTACTCGTCCCAGCTTCTGCCAACCTAGCAGTTCGAAAGCACGTAAAAATGCAAGTAGAAAAATAGGGACCACTCCGGTGGGAAGGTAACAGCGTTCCGTGCGCCTTTGGCGTCTAGTCATGCCGGCCACATGACCATGGAGACGTCCTCAGACAAGCGCTGGCTCTTCGGCTTTGAAACGGAGATGAGCACCGGCCTCTAGAGTTGGAAACGACTAGCACGCATGTGCGGGGGAACCTTTACCTTATGTGTATATGTATACGTATATGTATATGTATATGTATATGTATATGTATATGTATATGTATATATGAGAGGAACCTATCCAGGCTGAGGCCTCCAAATCAGAAGCAGAGTTTAATTTTGAGAAGTCTCCTATTGCAGAGCCTAATTACTGAATAAGCTTTTCTCTTCCTGGGGCTCACGAGCCGTTCTAGATACCGTTTCCCCCCCTATCATTCAAATCCAGCTGTTCAGGACCAGTGAGATGAGTAGTTGATCTTTCCCATCCTTTAATTACATTTTTAGAAGCAGCAGGGGATCAGGATGATTGGAAATGCATCACCGAGCTATGACGGGGATTATCTTTTTTCCATCACATTTTCCTGATGGAAATCACCAGACGCTTCCCTCCCCCAATGGACATTTTCCTTGTTCCAGTTAAACTTTTCCACAGTGGGCAAAGCGCAGGTTTTATATTGGGAAAAGGAGGAGTAGGAACAAGGCCCTGGCCCCCTCCTTGTTCCCGGGGCCCTCTGATTCTCCAGTGGCCGTTTCTTTTTAGACCTACGGAGTTTTGTTTTAATGCTCTTCGGATGGGGGCTCCAGATTGACAAGTTCTGTTCTGTTGCTAGTAGCATCTCCATCAGCAAAAGCGGCATTTTGCAGTCTTTGTCCCCACAGCCTCCATATGTGGTTTAATTAATGTTCAGTTACTTGGGGTAGGATAGGGCCAAAGCAACTTCAAGACATGCTTCCACAAGACTGCTGGGAAAAAGAGTGGGAATCAGGCTTACAACAACAGGCTTGTAATGAGTGACCTGTTTGCTCAGGAAATTTCAGACCTTGTGTTGTTACTGGAGGCGGTGTGGTTCTCTGGAGCACGGTCTGGAAACAGGATGCATCTGTGGCACTTGCAAAATAAAAGAGCTGCGTGTAAACCCGAGAGCTGATGAGAGAGATTCAGCGGTGGGCGTTTATTTAGCTCAAAAGGGCAGAGGGGGGGGGTGTCTACCATCAACCCCCCACCTGCTTTGTGAGCACTGGTGACGACTGCTAAAATGGATTAGATGGGAAACTGCCGGTGACCTTTCCCCCTTCTGTTCACCTAGACATGTGATACATCTGCGGTGGGCGTTTATTTAGCTCAAAAGGGCAGAGGGGTGTGTGTGTCTACCATCAACCCCCCACCTGCTTTGTGAGCCCTGGTGACGACTGCTAAAATGGATTAGATGGGAAACTGCCGGTGACCTTTCCCCCTTCTGTTCACCTAGACATGTGATACATCTCACCATCCTTGTAGCCACCAAAAGCATCCGTGTGCAGGAAGGTGGCATTAGGATCGGCCCAAGACACTTGGGCACCTGAGACATAACATGGAACATAGAATCTTAGGGACAGAAGGGACCTTCAGAGGCCTTCTAGTCCAACCCCTTGCTCAAGCAGGAGATCTTGTACCATCCTGGTCAAATGGTTGTTCAGTCTCATTTTGAAAACCTCCAGCTGTGTAGCACCCACAACTTCCGGAGGCAAACTTTCCCACTGATTAATCATTCTCACTGTCAAGAAATTCCTTCTTCTAGGTTAGATCTTCCTCTTTTGCTGTTTGTTCAATTATCTGTTTGCTTGTTTACAATTATTGGCTGCCTATCTTACCTTGCTAGCAAAGAGGAACATTGCCCCAAAACCAAAGAATGGGGGCAGGTGAGGTAGGGAAACCATGGCTGGCTGAGCGTGAAGGGAGTACAAGGCAGCTAGAAGCACAGTGATGAACATCTCCTCCTGTCCTTCCTTCCCAGGCAACTGCGCAGAAACCTCAGCCTCTGCTTCATTATGAAGCTGCTTGGAAAGACGCCGATGTTCCCAAACTTCTGGCAAGAAGAAATCCAGGTTAGTGTGGGAAACCATGGGAAGGGGAAGGATCAGGGATGCTGTTTCGCTGGCTGTCTTTCAGCACAACAGGAGGTATCTTGGAATAACGTTTTGGGGGCCGTCCCCAAAAGAAAAGTCAAAGGGGTCTTGAATTTTGTTTATAGACCTTTTCCAGTTCATTTGTGAAAACCACCAGTTGTGAAAGAGGCAGTTCCCTGTTCAGGGGACATTGTAGACCAGTGTTTGTCAATCTTAGCAACTTTAAGATCTGTGGACTTCAACACCCAGAATTCCCCAGTCAGCCAGCCACTTAAGATGAAGAAACATGGCTGTAGAATTGGATTGCTGAATGGCCTGTTGTGAAAAGACTGGGGACGCCATCAAGAACGGGGTTTTTCAAACTTGGCCCTTTGATGACTTGTGGACATCAACTCCCAGAATTCCTTAGCCAGGCACGTGTGCCTGGCTGAGGAATTCTGGGAGTTGAAGTCCACAAGTCATCAAAGGGCCAAGTTTGAGGACCCCTGATCAAGAAGTTCAGAATCATGGCCAAGTTAATTGGGCCTCCATAAATTAAAATACAGGGACGCGGTGGCTCAGTGGGTTAGAACGCTGAGCTTGTCAATCAGAAGGTCGGCAGTTTGGCGGGTCGAATCCCGACTGCCGTGTAACAGAGTGAACGCCTGTTACTCGTCCCAGCTTCTGCCAACCTAGCAGTTCGAAAGCACATAAAAATGCAAGTAGAAAAATAGGGACCACTACAGTGGGAAGGTAATAGCGTTCCGTGCGCCTTTGGCGTCTAGTCATGCCGGTCAGATGACCACGGAGACGTCCTCGGACAAGCGCTGGCTCTTCGGCTTTGAAACGGAGATGAGCACCGGCCCCTAGAGTCGGAAACGACTAACACACATGTGTGGGGGAACCTTTACCTTTTTAAAATTAAAATACATTAACCTTGTTAACCCTACTTGCTAACTGAGGCTGGAAATATCTTTGTACGTGTTGTGGCTGAGTGGATTCTTCAAACCCAGTCATTTCGTCTGGTTGCTTTCCTGGAGGGCTTGTTGATCCTCACGTCAACGAACCAAGGAGCTGAACTGAACTGATTAGACAAATCGAACAAATACCTCCATTTAGCTGATTCCCGAAAAGTCTCTTGCCACGTCTCTGCAGATGGCTCTCACGCTAGCCTCAGCAGCCCCCGGTCCCTGTCTTTTAAAACACATCTGCAGCGCTGTCGCGCCATGCGTGCTTCCACCCTGCAAAAAAAACGACAAGAGGGGAACCCGAGTCTTCCAAGCTGCTGAGCAGTTCTGTCCCAAGGAAGGAAGGGAGGGAGGCAGGAGAGCAGAAGATAAGAGGGGTTGTCCCAGGGTGGAACTTCATAGCCACATTGGTTCTCCAACTTGCTTCTGTCTACAGAGAAGGCCTTTGAAGACCCACGACAGGGACATCCTGCATCCTGCCCGCTTTCTAAGAAAAGGCATTTAGGACATTTGGTAATTGTTCCGGTACTTTTTCATCCTCATCTGGGTCCTATCATTTGCCAGGGGTTAAAAAAAAAAAGAAATAAAAAGTGGGGGGAAGAGACCCACAGAATGACTTTTCAAGACGACCGCGCGCCACATGTGACCGACTAAAGTTGAGATACTTCCTGGCTTTGATTTCACCCCTTTGATCCTGATGCCGGAGTCTTTCTCTTGTTTTTCTGCGGTTGGGGCTCACGAAGAGTGGTGAGATCTTTCCCCGAGGAAAACCACATAAGAGAGACCCAGTTTCTTCAAGGGACTTTCTCGGAGATCTCTTTTAAAAGGTTCGTTCTTGCATCCTCCTCAGATTATCAGCATTTCTTACTCATTCGCGCATGCCGCCAGCCATCCGCGCAAAGGAACGGCATTTAATTTATAACCCGAGTTCAGACCCAGATGAATGCCTTCTTTGTAGGTGACTTTTTTTAAAAAAATAATAATAATCACAGAACTCCTTTGTTTCACAGTAATAATTGAGCATGAGCTAAATGGAAAAGGGTTTTGCATTTCTCAGCCAATTTTAATTCTTCACACTTGGCATTTATATATTGTTTTTAGGGCGTTGAAAGTTCTCGACAAGCCTCACCTCGGTTATCTTTGCTCGAGTCTGTGAAATTAATTAGGAAGTGAGCATCTTTCTCCCATTGCAGATGAAGGATAGGAGTTTTGTGCTGAGGGCCAAAGTTGTAGGTGCCGCATCATTGCCAGAAGTGGACAGAGATAAAATCGGAGGTGGGCAGAGTTGAGAGCAGAAATAGAATGAGTTGCACGTATTATATTGGCCACCCTGCTTTTCTCCCTTCTGTCTTTTTTCCTCTCCACTCCATAACTGTCTTCAACTGTTCGGACCAGAATTTCCACTGTTAAGCAAGGCAGGTTTTTAAGTAAGTTAAGTGCCCGATCTTACAGCTTCCTTTGCCATGGTCGTTAAATGAATCACATGGTTGTAAAGCAAATCCAGCCGGCTGGGAAGGTCACAAATAGTGATCACATGACGCCAGGATGCTTCGCCCATCATAAATACTTGCTGTTTGCCAAGCACCGGAATTGTGATCATGTGACTATTTGGGGGGGGGGGTTGTTGCAATGGTGGTTAAGTGTGAACAAGATTCATAGGTCACTCTTTCCAATGACATCATAACTTTGAATGGTTGTTAAACGAATCATCATAAGTTGAGGACTCTATGGTTGCCCTTGTTTTCTGGAAGGCTGTCCCCCCCCCACTCCTAAAGATACATTGCAAGCCCCCAACTCTTTCAGGAAGGTCTTTAAGACTCCGGTCCTTCTCCCAGCCATCAGGGGTCACTTGAATGAAAGTCCCCCTTTGGCTGCTTGGTTGTGTGCTTGGTTGCCATTTTATAGTTTAAATTTATATATTGTGTTTGTTTGGTGGTGTTCTTTTTGTGGGGGGGGGCATTTGGGACATATTCTTTATTCTGCACCTTGTAGGTCATCCAGAGGCACATTGATTGATTTGGGCAATCTTATAAACCTTAAAAATCTGTAATCAATCAATCAATCCTATCTAAAGATGTTAAGAGTGCAGAGAAGAGCAACAAAGGAGATGAGGGGCTGGAGGCTGAAACATGAAGAAGGGTAGCGGGGATATGTCTTGAGGATTAAAGGTGACATGAAAGCCGGTATCTGAGGGGCTTCCACAAAGAAGAGGTGTGTGTGTGTGTGTGTGTGTGTGTGTGTCAATCTGTTCTGCATCTGAACAAGAAGCAACGGATGGAAACTAATCAAGGAGAGAAGCAACCTAGAACTAAGGACTTTCCTGACAGTGAGAACAATTTAACCAGTGGAACGCCTCGCCTCCAGAAGTTGTGGACGCTCCAACATTGGAAGTTTTTAAGAAGAGCCTGGATAGCCACTTGTTTGAAATGGTAGAGGGCAGGGATAGGGTTAGCATAGCTGGCTCAGGAATTCTGGGAGTTGAAGTCCACGAGTCATAAAAGAGCCAAGGTTGCCTACCCCTGGTATAGGGTCTCCTGCTTGAGCAGGGGTTAGACTCTGTAATTCTTCTAAGTACGGAAAGGGGGGCAGAAAAACCCCATGTAAACCAGGAGTGGACAACTGTGGCCCCTTTAATGATCTGTGGACCTCAACTCCCAGAATTCCTGAGCTGAGTTGCAGTCCACAGGTCGTAAAGGGGGCCATAGTTGCCCACCCCTGATGTAAACTGATCTTCCTCTGCTGCAGTCCTAATTGCCCCATAGGAAGAAGGGATTCAGAGGGAGGTCGTCTTGCTCCACCCCCGCCTTGATCTGTTGTACCCAGAGAGAGTTGAGGAAGGGTCAAGTTCTCCATCTGCCCGGCTTCGCAGCAACCAAGGAACGAGTCCCAAAGCCCCAGTGCAGATCTCGCCCGATTCGAAACGAGGTTCTTCCCACCGCCAAGGAAAGGAAAACTTGTTGATCAGAGGCATATGCCTCCCTTTCCCCTCCGGCAACGGAGTACGATTTTTGGAAATGCCAACTTGCCTTCCTCTGCAGTCCATCACAGCATCCAATTCTCTGGCTTCGGCACTCTTAAGGCGTGCAGGTGGGCGGCTTATGTTTGTATATATACATATACGTTTAGTGATTCATCCTGGCACTAGCTATTGTTTAAATATTCTCCACCACTTCTTTGGAGGAAAGAAGAATAAGCAATCAGCAGGCACAAGGGAGAACGGTGGGAAATGGACGGGAAGGAGCAGGAGATTTTGACAGATTGGTTTAACTCTCCCCACCCTCTTCCGCCCCACCCCGCCCCCCGACCCACCCCAACTCTCTGGGGAGATGAAATTTCTGCTGATTTGTTAACATTCAAACCCTCCACAGGGTTACGCAGAGTATGAAACGAGCTTTGGAGGCAGGAACGAGGTGTCGAGGGCAGAAGGAAGAACAATATTTTAACGGGGCAAGTCCACACAGGGCTTCAGGACTGCCAGCTCAGTTTGAGCAAGACACACCATGTCAAGGCTGGCCAGGGCGGTGGCGACTAACCCAAGAAGGAAGCCATCTAGGTTTCCCCTGCAATCATGACTTTGCTGCAGGGGTGTCAAACTCAATTTCATTGAGGGCCGCATCAGCATTGCGGTTGCCCTCAAGGGGCCGGGTGGGTGTGGCCTGGGTGGGCGTGGCCTACTGGGTGGGCGTGGCTAGAGTGCGTATGGCCTACTGGGTGGGCGTGGCCAGCTCTGCATCCTTCGCATCAAGGGTGCCTATGGGGGCCCGGGCAGGAGTGGGACAGATCTGAGGGTCTCTGGCAGGAGGAGGGTCTCTGGGCCAAGGCAGTGGGGGCCGTTCCCTCACTGTTTCCAGGATGGTTTTGTGGGCCACATGAAACCACTTCGCAGGCCGCATCCGGCCCCCGGGCCTTGTGTTTGACATGTCTGCTTTGCTGGAACTAAAACGTCAGGGCTACAGAACAAAATAGAGCAAGTGACGAGCTCAGCATCCAAAAGCATCTTGACAGACTTGAACCATGGGCCCTATCCAACCGAATGAAATTTAATGCGGAGAAAAACAAGGTTTTACACTCAGGCAGGAGAAACCAAAGGTACGAGTATATATTAGGCGAAGCCTGCCTCAAAAACAGTAACGGTAAGAGGGACCTTGGAGTGCTAGTGGATGAGTTAGCAGTGTGGGGCAGCAGCCCCCAAAAGCTAACACAATCCTTGGTTGTATAAACAGAGGCATAGGATCAAAATCATGTGAAGTATTAGTACTGCTTTATAAAACCTTAGTAAGACCACACCTAAGCTTGTAAGCCGCCCTGAGTCTTCGGAGAAGGGCGGGATATAAATGGAATTAAAATAAAAAAAATAAAAATATTACCAAAAAGACGTTGAGACTTTAGAAAAAGTGCAGAAAAGAGCAACTAAGATGATTAAAATCCTGGAGACTAAAACATATGAAGAACATTTGGAGGATTTGGGTATATCTAAACTAGAGAAAAGAACCAGGGGTGACATGATGGCAGTATTCCAATATCTGACAGCCTGCTACAAAGAACCGGGGGTGAACTTATTTTCCAAAGGACCAGGAGGCAAGAGAAGAAACAATGGATGGAAACTAATCAAGGCAAGAAGCAACCTGGAATTAAGGAGAAACTTCTTAACAGTGAGAACAATTAACCAGTGGAAGGACTTGCCTTCAGAAGTTGTGGGTGCTCCATCACTGGAGGTCTTTAAGAAGAGACTGGACAGCCACTCGTCTGGAATGGCGTAGGGTCTCCTGCATGGGCAGAGGGTTGGACTAGAAGACCTCCAAGTTCCCTTTCAGCTCTATTCTGAATTGAAAGTTGAGAGTTTTCCTTTATTGGTCAGATAAGAGCAGAAGACAAGACAAGCCAGCCCCAGAAGATATTTTTTTTCCCCTGGAGAAAAGCTCTTTAGCTTAAATTCATACCGTCCTATGTCAGCTGTTAAATCTTAAGCTGATTTGGTTTCCAGCCCATGTCGGAGACCCTCTGATGGAAGGCATCCCCAGAGCCTATCTCCGTGCAAAGTGCAGTTCTGCAAAAGCCTGCTCTCTGCCAGGGCTGAATTTAGGAGCATTTGAGCTCCTGTGGCCTGAGTCGGCAGCCGTCCCAAGTGGGCTCCACGCAGCTCCGTCTGCTCCCTGGTGCTGCTCAAGGCACTTTTTCCAAATTCTGCCTTTTGCCCTCCGGTCTGTTGCCAGTTATGGTGCATCTGTACACTTTGGCTCACACTTTGCCATCAGGTTTTGCATAGTCCCTCTCCAATTCTTGAGAGGTTCAGGGCAGCTTTGCATAATGAGAAAGAAAAGAGGAATACTGTTCTACTGCACCACTTTACAGTAGGAGAAGTGCTGTACTTTGTGGCGAAGTATTTTCTGGTGAAGCTGCAGTAGCATCCAAAAGGCTCATTTGTGGGATGGATGGATGGATGGGAGGGAGGGAGGAAGGAAAAAGAAAAGAAGGAGCGGAAAGAAGGAGAGAAAGGGAGAGAAAGAGAAGGAAGAAATGGATGGATGGATGGATGGATGGATGGATGGACAGATAGAAGGAAGGGGAGGAAGGAGGGAGGGAAGGAAGGAAGAAAAAAGAAAGGAAGGAGTGGAGGGACAGAAGGAGGAAGGAGGGAGAAAGAAGGAAGAATTGGATGGATGGAAGGAAGGAAGGAAGTTTTACAAATGGTAACTGTTCCTAGCAGTACGATAATTTAAACTATCATTGGAATGGTTGTCCCAACTTTGTAAAGTTGGGAGAAAGTTGTAAAATTCCAACACATCAGAGGGAAGCAAAGTGAGGTCGAGTGCAGAGGAACTGCGATCAAATCCTTCAAGCAACAGGGTGTAGGAATATATTTTGTATCTTTTCTTTGGTTGTTTTTTCCCCCCCAGAGCTGGCGGCGGTGGGCTCTTCTACCCATCAGAGAAATTCCTACTTTAAGATGTCCTGACTGCTTTGGTGGCACGAAAGTACGGCCGAGGGGTTTCGGGGAGGGGTAGAGAGGCAGGCCTGTTGCCTACGATTTTTCCTGTCCTCTTGTGAAAAAGGAGCTGCCTAATCACGGCAGGCTTCCAGCCCGAGCAGAACGAGGAGAAGCCATCAAAGCCCACTTCACGCCTGAGAGCTCCTTAATCCCCGACTGTTTAAATTCTTCACACTTGTGCTATGTAAACCGCAGCGTTGGCTTTCTAATGACACTAACCTACACTTAGCTTGGGGGGGGGGCACTGGGAAGAGGGCTGTCTCACCAGTGGAGGCCAGGGAGAGTTAATGACGTTTCCTGGGCTCCTACGGGATGACAACGTCCAGGGGCGTTGTTTTTTTTCCCCCTAGAATCCGGACCCGGCACCCACGTCACTCCGCTCCGGCTCCCATGCCACTTCGGTGGGAGACAAAGAGGGCGGTCAGGAGAGTGTGCTGGGGGTCAGCGCCCTGTGAATCGAGGCCTTTCAGCAGAAACCCACATCCTGTCCTCCAGAAGGTCAGGCGCGCTGGAGGAACAGAGCTTCCCTTTCAAGAACGGCCTTTGCTGATCTTGTGGGGTGGGGTGGGGAGGGTTGAAACTGGCTCCGCTCCACTCGCCTGCTACACCGTTCCCTTTTTTGGCTCGAAAATCCAGGCGGGCAGAAACTGGAGTGTCCACAGCCGCCCCAAAGGGCTGGTTTGAGAGGGCCAAGCAGTTGCCTGATTGGCCACGCCAGGCCTTGAGGACTGGGAGTGCTGGCTTTGTGCCAGGCCCTTAGAGGGAGCAGGCGGCAGCCTCTCGATTGCCAGGCTGTTTAGCCATACACAAAACCGCCCCTGCTTTGAAAAAGCTGCTCCTCTTCGGTTTTGCTTGCGAGAGAAGCCGGTCTGAAAGCGGTCGGGGTCCTTATAGGAGAGCCACCTTAGTATGTGCACCAAACTAGCATTTTACAAAAGACAAAAGAGCTTTTGCAAGGTGTGCCAGGGCCGATGTGAACATTTGCACGAACATTAAGAGTCGCATCAGCTGCCAGAATGTTGGAAAGGAAGCGGATTGCACCTTTTCAGACGTAACACACTGGATTGAGCTTGTGGCAGATTCCTTTCGGACTTCCATACGGGTAGTTCTCAACTTACTAGGTTTTGTTGAGGGACAAAAGTCACAACCGCCCAGAAAAAAGTGACTTATGAGCGTTTTCCACATTTACAACTGTTGCGGCATCCCCATGGTCAAATTTCAGATGCTTGGCAACCGGCACGTGTTTATGAGGGTCGCAGTGACCCGCAGTCATGTGATCACCTTTTGCAACTTCTGATTAGGGAAATCAACAGGGAAGCCAAGTTCACTTACAACCGTGTTGCTAATTTAACAATGGTAGTGATATTCTTAACAACTCTGGCAAGAAAAGTCATAAAATGGAGCCAAACTCACTTAACAACTGTCTAGCTTAGCAGCAGAAATTTTGGACTCAGTTGTTATCATAAGTCAAGGACTACCTCAACATACAACTGTAATGGAGCTGCCCATTAATGGTTGTGACAGTCGTAAAACAGGTCAGTCACATGACTGGCCCACTTTACCACATTTCTTCTTCAATGTTCTTGAACATTGTTGTCATTAAGTGAACACCATGGTCATTAAAGAAACCAATAGTTTGCTATGGATGTGATTTTGTCAAAAAATGGAAGTGCTGGTTTTCGGCAAAACCATGGAAAAACAAGGTCGTGTAACTGCGGGATGCTGCAAACAGCAGTCAATGCATCTGTGTGACCAAGCACCCCAAGTTCTGTCATATGACTCTTAGGGGGGGAC
Organism: Vipera berus; assembly: GCF_964194415.1. Taxonomy (NCBI): domain Eukaryota; kingdom Metazoa; phylum Chordata; class Lepidosauria; order Squamata; family Viperidae; genus Vipera; species Vipera berus. Next base: position 20,279,898 of record NC_138211.1, on the reverse strand, counting down.
CCACTGTTGGGACTTTGACTCCAGGTTGTAAGTTCCCTATTTCAGGTCAGCGGGTAACTTTGAAGAGTCACTGAATTGAGAATTACCTCCTCCTTATGAGAGACTGCTGGAGAATTCTGGACGTTGAAGTTCACACATCTACAAGTGTCCACGGTCAAAAAACCTGACTTAGGATAACTGACTGGTTTCACATACACGTGCTCCGATCCCAATTTCCTAGAGCAGGGGTCCCCAACCCCCCAGTCCATGGACTGGTACTAGTCCGCAGCATGCCAGCAACCAGTCCGCACAAACAAGCAAAGCCCCATCCACGGGATGCAGGCAGCACACAAAACCAGGCCCCCTCTGGTCCACGGAAAATCCTCTCTCCATGTAACCCAGACATGTCAAACTCGTGACGTCGCATGACATATCGGAGCTTTTTCCCCATTGCCGGCAATGGGGTGGGCACGGTTTTGTCACGACGCATCCGGCCCGCAGGCCGGCAGTTTGACACCCCTGATGTAACCAGTCCCTGGTGCCTAAAAGGTTGGGGACCGCTGCCCTAGAGGGCTCCTCTTCCTGGGAAAGATGATGCAGTTCTCTCCCACTTCAGGTAGGGCATGAAAAAGACAGTAGGGTACCAGGCGGATCATGACATCCCAGTTTCTTCCATGGAAGACTTGAGGAAGGGGAATCCCTTGCGACTGGCTCCAGGCTCCAGCTTGGCTGGCTCATCGCTCCAGCAACCCGGAGCTCTTTCTCTAGTAGCAAAGCCACAAACCACATGTTTTACTCTCGGGCAACATCTGTGTACCATATGAGCTTGTGGGGGGGGGTCTATGGTTTAATGTGAGTGGCAAGTAGTGGTAGAGACAGCTTTCTTTTTTTCTTTAAAAGACAATCAGAGGTCTTCTAGGCAGCCAGCTCCCGTCTTCAGCAACGGGCTTGGCCTGCCTCATTATGTGCTCCCTGCATTTGACTTCCCTACCAGTCAGTGGCTGTCAGCCCTCCAAGCTAGACCAAACTTGGAAAACAAAGACACTCAAGCGAGTGCTACTGTCTTGGTTCCAATAGATGAGACCAGTAGAAATAAGAACTCTGAGGCAATTGATTTCCTCAAAGGACACTTTTAATGGCTATGTAATATCAGCACGAACAAAGGTGAAACCAAGACTGAAAGTTAAACCCCCCCACAAAGGTTACAAAGTAAAAGTTGAACTCCACACTCATTTGTGTGTCATAAATCATAATCCTCAATTAACACATTTGGTGGGCTTTCCTAATGGTAGCTACAGCCCGCCAAACACTTAAGCTGCTTGACCTTGGTTCCCATAAGAAATTCATTGTTTTGATTAAACTATAAGCATGCATCTTCCCGCCTCCCATTGCTATGGCAGCTGGAAAATGAAGAAACATGTCTGTATTCAGAGTGTTTGAAAGTCAGACAGCTACTTTTATTATAAGGTTACAGTACATGACAGTAACAGAATCTTGCAATTCTGAATGTGTTCCCCCACCCCTTATGTTCGTGAGAACTAGGGAGGGTCCTGTCTGAAATGCTTTTTTTTAGATAGGGCTCGCAACTTGGGAGTCCTCCTAGATGCACGGCTTACCTTAGAAGATCATGTAGTAGCCGTGACTAGGGGGGCTTTCGCACAGGTTCGCCTGGTGCGTCAGTTGCGGCCCTATCTAGACCGGGATGCCCTGTGTACGGTCACTCATGCGCTCGTGACCTCTCGTCTTGACTATTGCAATGCTCTCTACATGGGGCTTCCCTTGAAGACCACTCGGAGGCTCCAACTGGTACAGAATGCGGCCGCGAGAGTTGTCTTGGGAGTTTCCCGGTATTCCCATGTTACACCTTTGCTCCGCGAGCTGCATTGGTTACCAGTTGTCTTCCGGGTGAGGTTCAAGGTCTTAGTGATGGTTTTTAAGTCCTTACATGGCATGGGTCCGGAATACCTCGGGGACCACCTGCTGCCGGCGTCGACTCCCCTCCGCCCCGTGCGTTCCCACAGAGAGGGCCTCCTCAGGGTGCCTCCAGTCAGAGAATGTCGGCTGGTGGCCCCCAGGGGGAGGGCCTTCTCTGTGGGTGCTCCGGCTTTGTGGAATCAGCTGCCGGTTGAGCTCCGGATGGCACCGGATCTCCGCTCCTTCCGGCGCGGGTTAAAGACCCATTTATTTGAACAAGCTGGCCTGGCCTGATGAGTTACTTAGGGTTTTAATATTTATATATATTTTCTATTGTTTTTACTGTGGGCAATAATTTAATTCTTTTTTAACTTTTATATTTTTGTAGTTTTATGATATGCCCTGTTCACCGCCCTGAGTCCTTCGGGAGAAGGGCGGTATAAAAATTTAATAAAACCTTAAACCTTAAACCTTTCTCAAATTACATTTCTATCCTGGACTCAGATTTCTTTTATCTGATTGTTGTCTTGGATGCACCTCTTCCTCCTCCTCCTCCTCCTCCTCCTCCTCCTCCTCCTCCTCCATCATATTATTCCTTCCTTCTACTTACAGTGTCCCATTCCTGCCTGGTTCTTCTCTCTCACAGCTGCTTTTTTTCTATAAAGAAAAGGAACAGTAGGGGGAAAATAGAGTAACAGAATAATTTATTTATTTATTTATTATTTAAATTTACCGCCCTATTCCCGTAGGACTAACAGAGTTGGAAGGGACCTTAGAGTTCTTCTAGTCCTGCTCAAGCCCCATATACCATTTCAGACAAGTGGTTGTCCAATCTCTTCTTCAAAACCTCCAGTGTTGGAGCACCCACAGCTTCTGGAGGCCAGATGTTCCACTGTAAAGCCTCGAAAGAAATGGAAAGTTGTGAGGAACAGCGGGTGTGTTTGTGGACAGTGCTAGGAATGCTTGGCATCCTGGGTACAGACTATGAGTTGATTAGGCACCATCAGATTAATATAAATTTTTAGTAATCACATAGACCAGGGATCTCCAAACTTGGCAATTTTAAGACTTGTGGACTTCAACTCCCAGAATTCCTTGCTGGCTGGCGAATTCTGGGAGTTGAAGTCCACAGGTCTTAAAATTGCCAAGTGTGGAGACCCCCCCCTGACATGGACCAACTTCTCCAGGGTAGTCTGCCCCAAACCTGGTCTTCCAGGGACTTGGCTACAGAAGGGAGACGGAAAAAGCAGGACAAAGAAAGGAATTTCCACTCAGTTGCAGAGAAATCACTACAGAACTGTCTTTTTATTGAAAAGTTTTAACATACAATTTTTTCTTTAAAAAATCCCCCCTCCCCCTCCCTTCTCCCTCCCCCCCTACCTCTCCCCCCTCCCCCCCCCGACTTCCCAGAGCTAAATACAAGGTATATATATAAAAGAAAACAATCATAAACAACCATATACTAACAACCATAAACTCTAAAATCCATCACTCTCTAGCTTATATAGGATAAAACAAACCTTAGTAATATTAAATATATATAGAAAACAAAAATAGAAAAAGAAGAAAAGAAAGAAGACTTATTCAAATGCTACATGAAACTTCTTAACCCTATACTTGTTCTGGATAAACTCAATCCATTTTCTCCATTCCATAATATAGCGTTCTTGCGAGTGATCTTTCAAATAGGCCGAAATCTTCGCCATCTCAGCCAGGTCGGAAACCTTTAAAGTCCACTCTTCTATAGTCGGCAGTTCCTCTTTCTTCCAATACTGACCTATCAAGAGTCTAGCTGCCGTAATTAAATTCAACATCAACTTAGTGTCCACAACTGTAGCATCTATAATTATTCCCAACAAAAAAAATTGCGGACAAAACTTTATCCTCTGTTTAAAAATCTTCTGCATGTTCCACCAGACTTTTATCCAAAAGGCCTTAACCTTTTTACAAGTCCACCATATATGAAAATATGTTGCTTCTTCATCACCGCACCTCCAACATTTAGGCTGATAATTCGGATACATACTTGCAAGCTTTTTAGGATCTAAATGCCATCTATAAAACATTTTGTAAAAATTCTCTCTTAGATTTTGAGCTTGTGTAAATTTTACATTCCTCACCCAGATCTTTTCCCAGGTGTCCATTGTAATAACTTCCTGGATATTTTGGGCCCATTTTATCATACAATCCTTAACAAGTTCTGTTTCTGAATCAATCTCTATCAACACAAGATATATCCGTTTAATATGTGCTGGTCCCTGATTTCTGATTTGCTTTATCAAATTTTCATCAGTCATTGTAAAACCATTTTTCTGGTCTTCTTTCCACCTGGCCCGTAACTGAGTATATTGAAACCAATTTTGAACAACCTTCTCTTCTCGCAAGAGGCTATATGATTTCAAACACCAAACATTTCTTTCCAAGCTTAGGATCTCCTTGTACATAGTCACATCATGTTTGAAACCAGCATGTATATTTTCTATTGCGTGTTTTGGAATTGCCCACAATGGTATCTTGCAATCTAACTTATGTCTATACTTCTTCCAAACTCTCAACAATGCCTGTCTTAAAATATGCACTCTAAACACATTGTCTACCTTCTTGTCATACAACAGATATGCATGCCAGCCAAACAACAAATCGTGGCCCTCAAGATTTAATAATCTCTCTTGTGTCAAATTAATCCAATCACTTATTCCTACTAATGCAGCAGCTTCATAATATAGTTTAAGATTAGGCATTTTAAGACCACCTCTCTCACGAGTATCCTGCATAATCTTAAGTTTAACTCGTGGCCTTTTCCCTGCCCAGACAAATTTATTGATACCTCGCTGCCATTCCTCCAAATTAGAATCTTTCTTAAGAATCGGTATCATTTGAAATAAAAATAAAAATTTAGGCAGGACATTCATTTTCACTGCTGCAATCCGTCCCAACAAAGACAATTGCAATTTTTCCCAACTCTCCAATTCTTTTTGAATTTTCCCCCATAATTTTTCATAATTATTTTTATATAACTTTGTATTAGAGGGCGACAAAAGCACCCCCAAATATTTAACCCTTTTAACAATCTCAAATCCAGTTAATCCTTCTAAGAGAGCCTTTTGCGAAGCTGTCATATTTTTGGCCAAAATTTTGGTTTTCTGTATATTAACTTTAAATCCAGAAACCTTCCCATATTGTGTTATTATCTCCATCAGGTCCACAACAGAGTTCTCTGGCTGGGTCACTGTAACAACCAGATCATCTGCAAATGCTCTCAATCTATAATCCTGATCTCTAATTTGTATCCCCTTAATTTTTTCTGAATTCCGTATTTTAACCAATAATATCTCTAATGTTAACACAAATAACAAGGGCAATAACGGACACCCTTGCCTTGTGCCCTTCTCAATATTACATGCTTCTGTCAGACTATTATTAACTATAATTCGGGCAGTTTGTTTTTGATATAATGCCCTAATCGGTTGTAAAAAATTTTCCCCAAAATCCATTTTATCTAAAACTTTCATCAAAAATTGCCAATTCAATTGATCAAAAGCTTTTTCAGCATCTAAAAAAATTAGCACCGCAGGGATCTGGTTGTTCCTTTCCAAAAACTCTAACACATCAACTATATGCCTCACATTATTCTTCATTTGTCTACCACTAATAAACCCCGTTTGGTCCCCATGAATCACCTGTTGCAGAACCCTCATCAGTCTATTAGCCAAAACCTTAGCAAATATCTTGTAATCTGTATTTAATAGCGATATCGGTCTATAATTTTTAACTTGAGTAGCATCTTGGTCTTCCTTCGGAATCAAAGAAATAAAAGCTGTTCTCCAAGACGGTGGCACCTTTCCCCCCCTCTGGATTATCTGGAACAGTTCCTTTAACGGTTTAATCATCTCTAATTGTAAATTTTTGTAGTAAGCCGCAGACAAACCATCCGTACCTGGTGCTTTATCCACCTTCCCTTAATTGCTGTAAAAATTTCTTCTTCTGTAATTAATTGGTTAATCTCCTCTTTTTGTATTTGCGTAAGAACTGGGATGCTAGCATTCTCCAAATATATATCAATGTCTTTTTCATTAATCTTCTCCTTAGCATATAATTTAGAATAAAAATCCACAAAAGCATCCTTGATAAGATCCTGTTGAAACACAACCCTTCCTTTATACTCAATTTTGTCTATATTAGAAGCCCTTTGTTTTTTCCTCAGTCTATAAGCTAACCATCTACCTGGTTTATTAGCGTTGCAAAAAGTATTATGCCTGGCAAACCGCAAATTGGTTGCCACTTGGTCAGCCATTAATTTATCAAATTGTCCTCTTAACAGTTTAATAGCCTCCTTAGTCTTCACATCCTCTGAGTTCAAAATCAAAGCCTTTTCTTTTTCCTTTATTTCATTCTCCAGTTCTTTCCTCCTAGCTTCCACAGCACGTCTATGTTTATTATTCATATATATCAACACCCCTCTCATATAGGCCTTGCTAGCATCCCAAACCATGTCCATAGAGGTGCCCTTATTCATATTAATTTCAAAAAAATCCTTCATCCGCTGTTTGCATTCTTCCACATTTCTCTGATTTCTAAACAAATTCTCGTTTACGCGCCATGAGCGCCTGTCTCTATTCTCCTTATCAATCTCTAGCCAAACTGGACTATGATCAGAGATAGTTCTTACACAAATCTTCACCTTTTTGGTCCTTAAAAAAAATCATTAGTCAACAAAATAAAATCAATCCTGGAAAAAGATTGATGTCTGTCAGAATAAAAAGTATAATCCTTTTCCTGCAAATGTCTCTCGCGCCAGATATCTCGCAGTTCCAAGTCATCCTTCATTTCAAAAAAAGATTTAGGCAGTCTAGCATGACTTGGGACGCGCTTAAAAGCTCCAGCCTTGTCCATCTGTACATCCAAAACACCATTCCAATCCCCCATAAAAATAAAAGATTTATAATCCAACTGGGTAAGCTTTGTATGAAGTAAACTAAAAAAGTCAGCTTGTTGCTGATTAGGAGCATATAATCCAACTAAAAGCGTCTTTTTACCTTCTAGCAGCAGCTCTATCATAACGTATCTTCCATGCTTATCTGCTTCAATTAAGTCTGCTGTTAAAGCACTTTTAACATAAACAACCACTCCATTTTTCTTATTCATTGCAGAAGCAACAAATTGCGTGCCCAACCTTGAGTTCGATAAATACTTTTGATCCGCAACCCTAATATGCGTTTCTTGCAAACATATAACATCTATCTTAAATTGTTTTAAATATTGAAAAACTTTCTTCCTCTTCTGTGGTGAATTTAGTCCATTAACGTTCCAAGTTAAAAATTTAGTTGCCATGCAGATCATCCCAAAGCTCTTGGAGCACTGCTTTAATAGGGCTATCTTTTTTAGGCCGTGCTCCTCCCACTGCTTGGCTGTAAGTGCGTTGTGGAAGTACCATAGACTTCTGCTGATCTTGTTCTTTTATTTTTTTTGATCGTTTTAAAGCAGCACGCGTCACCCTCTGCTCTCTAGGATCATCCAAAGAAGTTGTAGCTTGATCTCCTCCAGCACCGTTCTCCTCTGTCTATCCATCTTCAGCCTCTTGATGTTCTCCTTCTCCCGATCCCTTTGCAGCTTCCAGAAGTGTTAATGGGGTTGCTTTTAAAACTTTATTGTAAAAATCACGCGCTTGCATCACAGTAACCAGACGGTACCTTTTACCTTCATGCATCACCATCAACCCCACTGGAATCTCCCATCTGAACCTTATATCTCGTTGCTTGAGCTCTTGCAAGAGCACTACAGAACTGTCTTTTGAAGACTTTTATCAGAAACAGGAGCTGAGCCGATGGCTAACTACAAAAGCAGACACAATGGGTCAGGAACCATTTTGCACAGAGGTAGAACAACTGTTTCTAGATGGATTTGGCTTCTCCCAGCTCCCTGCCCCCAAGCTACATGCGCTCAAAATACACCTTTGTTACTCATAGCTGAGCTCGGAAGAGAGAAGAAATGCATCTGCGAGTCGGAAAGAGCAAAAGCCCCTTTCCTAATTTTCAAATCAACGTGCCCTTTCAAAGAACACTTTGTTTTTAAAATTAACAAAGCATCAAATGGGGAAATTCTTTTCACACAGTATATTCATAGATCTTTGGTACTGGAAGATCGTCAAATCAACCCAGCGCCCTCACTCGAGGCACAAATGACGACCCTCATATTATCCTGTTTTGGACTTATTATTGTACGTAAAGAAGCAGCTCTCTGGAGAAGGCTCTGATGCCAGGCGGAAGGAAGAGGAGGACCAGCGGTGGTGGGTCCAACGATGGAAGACCTGAAGCACCAGATTGGGGAGACCGTGCATGCATGCATGTGCAGATCCATTTGCGTGAGCGACAGCCACACGCCCCCAGCACTAGTGCAAATGGAGTTGTGCGTGCTCACTTGCACACCTGCCACTCACATGGAATATTTCACACACACACACACACACACACACACACACACACACACACAGCCCAATACTGGTCCACCAAGCCTGAAAGGTTTTTGGACTGCTGCCATAATAATTTGCTTCTCGACACCACTAAGACCAAGGAGCTTATAGTAGATTATAGGAGGACTAGATCAGACATTCAGTCCCTGATCATCAGCGGAGACCGTGTGGAGCTTTAAGTTTCTGGGTGTTACCAGAATGGAGGACCTGACCTGGAGTGCTTATGTTACAGCATTGGTTAAGAAGGCCCAGCAGAGATGATATTTCTTGAGAAACAACAAGAAACAACAACTGAACGGAAAAACTGCTGGTGACCTTCTACCATTGCTCCATAGAGAGCATTCCAACCTATTGCATTTGTGTGTGGTTTGCTAACTGCACAGTAGCAGATAGGAAAGCATTCCAGAGGGTCATTACCATCGCCCAGAGGATTATTTGCTGCCCTCTTCTCTCCCCCACCCAAGATACTGCTGTCCTAGGAAAGCTCAAAAAATTCTTTAAGACTCATCCTGGACATTCTTTTTTTTTAACTATTAACATCTTGCAGACGGTACAGGATAATAAAAACAAAGACAAATAGGCTGAAAAATAATTTTTATCCCAGAGCTGTAACCATATTAAATACTACTGTATAGCCCAACATTGAAGTGCAGTATTAGGGGCAGCGCAATGGTGAATAGAATGTGATGTGTGTATATAATGTATGTTCTTATTTGTGGTTTTTGCTTGTGTGTAGTGTGCACTGTGGACACCACTTAGTTTCGTTGCGAGCTACACAATGACCTAAAGGTTGTTGTTGTTGTTAGCTGCGAAGTCGTGTCCGACCCATCGCGATCCTATGGACAATGTTCCTCCAGGCCTTCCTGTCCTCTACCATCTTCTGGAGTCCATTCAAGCCCACGCCCACTACTTCAGTGACTCCATCCAGCCACCTCATTCTCTGTCGTCCCCTTCTTCTCTTGCCCTCGACCTTTCCCAGCATGAGGCTCTTCTCCAGTGAGTCCTTCCTTCTCATTTGCCTTTTGGTACTGTCCATAGGGTTTTCATGGCAAAGATACTGGAGTGGGTTGCCATTTCCTTCTCCAGTGGATCACGTTATGTTAGAACTCTCTGCTATGACCTGTCCGTCTTGGGTGGCCCTGCACGGCATAGCTCATAGCTTCATTGAATTACGCAAGCCCCTTTGCCACGACAAGGCAGTAATCCATGAAGGGGGACCTAAAGATATTCTATTCTATATTGAACAGATTGGAGAAATAATATATATGAAGTGCTTCGAACACCTGCAAGAGCTCACATCCTATTCCTTACAGCTCCTTTCCGTTTTTTTGTTCCTTGATTATTCTATGGCCTGTCAAGAATGCAAATTTTTATTCTTCTCACAGCCGGTCAGTCTGCAGCGAGAACAGGGCCCTCCTGCTCTGCTTACCCAGCTCACTGGCAGGCTAGCAAAGAGCGGTGTGCCGTTGTTTCAATCACAAATTGAGTTGCTGCCCCAGAAAAGGTGGCGTTGCATTTGTGGGTCTTGTAAGCTGCAGCCTCTTAACTTCTCCGGGAGTATGAAATTTCAGCATTTTCTGCCCAAAGATGCTGAACTCTGTTTGACGAGACAGGGGAGCCTCTCTGCGAGACGGGCAGCCTGAATCACAGGCTTGTATAAAAGCAAACAAATTGGTAGACGCAACAAGGAAAGAACCAAGAGGTGACTAGCCTGCAAGCCAAAACATGAACAGACTTCTTGCTTCACACATTGTTTGGAAGCTAATTTTCCTGGTCTGTTTTTAACTGGAAGACTACGGTGTCCATGTGCAGTACTGCCACTACTCTTTCGTCTTCCATGCTCAGCCTGGGGTGCTCAAGACTGTTTTGAGATATTTGGGGAATGCAGAAAAATGTGATGTTCATGGCTGGATTTTGCTGCAGGAATTTAAAGTCCCCTTACAGAATATTTCCTCAGACGATTGTACAATTTCACCTTCTCTTCCTTCCTTCCCTGTTGTCATTTCCAGTGTTGTTGAACCCATCCCCAGCCAAAAGAAGACCGGCACCATTCTAACTGCCTTTGTTCACAAGCCATCTCTCCTTTCCATTGACTTACCCATACCTCTGTCTGTTCTTCACTCTTGATTTGAAGTACGACCATGAATGCAAACTCGGCTTCTGAAATATGTAGCTGCAGGTTGGGACTTCACACGTGAAAATCAAGCTATCCTCTTACACAGAGATGGGCAACTAGGCCCCTTTTCCAACTGGTGGACTTCAATTCCCAGAGTTCCAATATTTGAGGGGCTGCCATAAAGAGTGTGTGTGTGGGGGGGTTCAACCTATTCCTCAAAGCATCAGAAAACAAGAGAAGGAACATTGAATGGAAACTAATCAAGGAGAGAAGCAACCTAGAACTAAGGAGAAATTTCCTGTCAGTGAGAACAATCAGGCTTGCCTGAAATTGTGAGTGTTTCATCACTGGAGGTTTTTAAGAAGAGATTGGACAGCCATTTGTCAGATGTAATATAAGGTCTCCTTCTCAAGCAGACATTGGACCAGAAGACCTCCAAGGTCTTGCAACTCTATTATTCTGGCTCAGGAATTCTGGGAGTTGAAGTTCACAGGTCATAAAGGGGCCGTAGCTGTCCACCCCTGCTCTTGCACACAGCAAACTAATATGTCAAGAAGAAGAAATTTGACCTAAACATCTCTTTGAGATCTCCTTTTCTGTTTATTGTAGACATTGTAGGTGTGCAGTTATGGTGGCCAAAAATCAGAAAAGGTCTAGTAGGATCATTTCCAAGTAACAAGCTTTATTAAAGGGCATAAAAATTTCTTTGCAAGCTACATTCACTTTATCAGGGTATCATGAACTACATGAATATTTACAGTATTGTGAAATATAACAATATTAAGTTTTCCAGCTAACAGGTTTTATTAAAAGGCATCCAGGAATTGGGACAGCTAAATGAGAAGGACCAATGTGCCACACTGTAGAGTAGATCACAGTGGCTTAACACTAATTCAGTGTTAGACTTTGAATCTTTAGGCTAGGCATGTCAAACTGACGGCCCGCAGGCCAGATGCGTCATGCCAAAACCACGCCCACCCCATTGCCGGCAATGGGGAAAAAGTAGCGATACGTTGCACAATGTCACATGACATCGCGAGTTTGACATGCCTGCTGCAGGCAATGCTACATATTAGGGTCCATCCCCCATTATTTGGTTGGAAGCATATCATAAAGCAGATAGGTATCTCTCTATCTCTTTACTCTCCTACCATCGGGTAGGAGATATAGGAGTATAGCCAGCCGTACCAACAGGCTGAAGAACAGCTTTTATCCATGGGCTGTCAGGCTCTTGAACGGGAAATAATTTTATAAACTTTATGCATGATTGACTTGCCAGGCCGGTGTGTTGTGCAATTAGCTCACATGGTGTAATAAGATGGAGGGTTTGTGTCACTGTGAGTTGGGGGTGGGGGCACGAAGGGAGGCTCTGCCAATCTCAATGTATACATGGTTGTACTTTGACAATAAACATTCATTCATTCATTCAATGTCAGAAAGAGGTGACTGAGATTTGGGAAACAATTATTCCTGTTTTAGTGGCGCAGAGGGGGGGGTCAAATGAGATTTTGGGACTGCCTGCCACTGGATATTTGAAGAGCTCTCGTTTTCCATGAACCTGTTTTGTTTGTGTGTTTGTAGTTGCATCTGTAAGCGTCCCTTTTCTCCACAGCTGCAGCAGCTTTGCGATCTTCTCCCACTCATGAGGCCTGCCTGCTTAAAGCAGGCTCTTCAGAAGACCCAGAAGTTCCAGGAGGAGCCAACCACAAACCAGCAGAAGACACTGTCTGCTCTTGACCACGAGGTAAGAACCATGGAGGCAGAGGGAATGTTATGGAGGATTTTGTTGGTGTAAAGAAGGAATGGAATGATCTGAGGATCCAGAATTGAAAAGGAACTCCGGGAGTTTTCATACTGTCAACCTGGGCAGCTAGATTTTTGCAGCTGGGCCTCCCACTGCTCTTGCTTTCATAAGATGGCAGAGACAGGACCCAATAACCCATCCTTTGATGGAGGAAGGAGTTGGCAAGATACCCCACAGCAGGGATGAAGGAATTACAACAAACCTGCCTTCCATTAAGGACCTGTCTACTGCACGAGCCAGAAACAGCGCTGAGAAACTATCTACAGACTCCTTGCATCTAGGACAGGGGCCTTCAAACTTGGCCCTTTGATGACTTGTGGACTTCAACTCCCAGAATTCCTCAGCCAGGTCCGTGTGCCTGGCTGAGGTATTCTGGGAGTTGAAGTCCACAAGTCATCAAAGGGCCAAGTTTGATGACCCCTTGCATCTAGGACATAAACTGCTTCAACTCCTCCCCTCAGGACGCTGCTACAGGGCATTGCATGCCAAAACAACCAGACAGACATCTTTTTTCCCCTCATGCCATCACTCTGCTGAATACTTAATTACCACAATACTGTCTTATGTCTAAGTATATTTACCCAAGTAGTATGGCTATATTACTATTATCCTTCTCATCTATTCTACCTTCTCTTATTGGTATCTTATGATTATATTACTTTTGTATGTACAGTGAGAGCTTATGCACCGGAGACAAATTCCTTGTGTGTCCAGTCACACTTAGCCAATAAAGTGTTCTGTTCTGTTCTGTTCTACTCTACTCTACTCTACTCTACTCACCAAAAGGATACTCCAGTATTCATCTCCACTTACACCTGCGAGGTCCTTCCCCTTCACTCCAGAGATTCTATTGAAGTTGTAAAAACACGCTCTCAGCTTGTAGGCTGTTAACACCTCAGTGTTCTTCCATGTGAAAAGAAAATGAATCCCAGATCACCAACATCATCTGGAAACTGATGGGTAAAAGCTGTATTTCTAAAAAGCTGGTCCATTAGGCTAAAACTAGTCCCTGAAAAATTATTGGTGAGCTATCGGGGAATCCAACCATCCCTTAAACATGATTTAAAGTTCTTAAGTCTAACGACCCTGGGTTGGAGGCCTCTGCCAGAAGCAACCGTAACTTAAGAGTAGAGTTACATATCTCGGCCACAGAATTCTCCAGGCTGAGTCTGCAGCAACTCCCAATTTGTAGGTGGTGAGACGATCTTATCTCTGACTTAGAGGTTTGCTGGTAATGAAAGGTGGGCCTGGGTTAGGTGGACAATTAGGTTGACCCTGTCCATGGCAACTTCTTATATGCCTCATAGGATTTATTCTTTTTAAGTTTGGCGTATTTCTGTCAAATCCATTTTGAATTATTTGATGGTGTCTCAGTAAAAGATGGAGTGAGATGTGAAACATTGTCCATTATTAAACGTTAAACATAATCAACTATTTCTTATGCAGTGGGAAATGTGTGCAGCATAAAGTTGACTGGTATTAATAAGCAAATGGCAAATTTTCATCTGTAAACATTTTGCAGGAGAATCTACCTCCTTTTTCCCCCTGCCAGGTACCTGTACCGTCTTCCTTTTCCTCCTCCTCTTCCCTTCTTTCTGAACTGAGCCTAGACTCACGGGATCTTTTGTAGTCTCAGGCCATCATGAAATATATTGGAAATTTCCTCTGAAGAGTCTCTGAGGCTATGTAGCCCGTCAGAATTGCTTAGCTATCCTGGCATCAAGCCAAATTAAAAGGGGTGGCATTGCATTGTGTTTTTATTCTGATGAGCAAATATGTACTTTGCCCACCCCCCACCCCCCCGGCTCCTGGGAAATGTACTTTTTTTTGTTTTTGTGGAGAAGGTTGGTTTTGGTCATTGAGTTTTTGGAAATGTTTTGAAACATTTAAAAAGCCCGCTCGCCCCTGTAAACTAAGCATCCAGCTGTTTTGCCTATCCCAGGGGTAGGCAACCTTGGCTCTTTTATGACTCGTGGACTTCATCTCCCAGAATTCCTGAGCCAGCTATGCTGAGGGGAAAGGGAGAGGTTTCCAAGCTGAGCCGTGCCAGCTCAGGAATTCTGGGAGTTGAAGTCCACGAGTCATGAAGGGGGCCATAGTTCCCCCATGCTGGCTCAGGAATTCTGGGAGTTGAAGTCCACGAGTCATGAAGGGGGCCATAGTTCCCCCATGCTGGCTCAGGAATTCTGGGAGTTGAAGTCCACGAGTCATGAAGGGGGCCATAGTTCCCCCATGCTGGCTCAGGAATTCTGGGAGTTGAAGTCCACGAGTCATGAAGGGGGCCATAGTTCCCCCATGCTGGCTCAGGAATTCTGGGAGTTGAAGTCCACGAGTCATGAAGGGGGCCATAGTTCCCCCATGCTGGCTCAGGAATTCTGGGAGTTGAAGTCCACGAGTCATGAAGGGGGCCATAGTTCCCCCATGCTGGCTCAGGAATTCTGGGAGTTGAAGTCCACGAGTCATGAAGGGGGCCATAGTTCCCCCATGCTGGCTCAGGAATTCTGGGAGTTGAAGTCCACGAGTCATGAAGGGGGGCATAGTTCCCCCATGCTGGCTCAGGAATTCTGGGAGTGGAAGTCCACGAGTGATAAAAGAGCCAAGGTGTTTTTTTTTAAATCCCATTTATATCCCGCCCTTCTCCGAAGACTCAGGGCAGCTTACAATCTAAGCACAAATCAAATGTGCTTAGCAATAGCCTTCATTCTATGTATATGCCTGCTTATTAGGGCTTTCGCCCCCCCCCCAAGCGGCATTATTACAAAGTCAGCTTATTGCCCCCAACAATCTGGGTCCTCAGGTTGCCTATCCCTGGCCCATATTGATCGGTTGTTGATTTATTTTTCCCCCATCCCATATTTTGTCAAGTTAGAAGAGAAAGGCTGGGGCATTCTTTTCCATGTGGGGTCTGGCGGAGAGAGATCTCTAACAGGAGGACACAAGGACTTGGAGGAAACAAGAAATAATGCCTCTTTGGGGATTGTTTGCAGAGGGAGGGAGAGGCTAGAAGAGCCCGTAATGTACGGCTTTCAGTTGCAGACCGAGAGAAAGCCCAATCTCAGCCTTTTGGGGGAAACCAAACCAGGAAACGGACTCCACAGGAAGACCACAACCTTATTTTACCAAGACAGATTTCTGGCAGTTCTCGACTTACGATAACAGTTGAGACCGCCATTTCTGTCGCTCTGCGAGACATTGGTTAAGTGAGCTTTGCCCCATTTTTACGACCTTTCTTGCCACAGCTATGAAGTGAATCACTGCAGTTGTTAAGCGAGTAACGCAGTTGTTAAGCGGATCGTAGTTTCCCCATTGACTTTGCTCGTCAGAAGGTCGCAAAAGGCGGTCACGTGACCCCCGGACGCTGCAACCGTTATAAGTACACATCAATTGCCAAATATCTGGATTTTGATCACTTCACTTGGGGAGTGAAGTAGAAGTGTGAAAACTGGTCATAAGCCGCTTTTCCCAATGCCGTTGTAACTTTGAACGGTCACTGAACAAACTGTTGTAAGTCGAGGACTACCTGTATAATAACAGAATCCCCCAAGCCAGACGGTGCTGTACCTCTGCTCTCTGTTGTGAAACAGGTGGCTTTTCCCAGTGCTGCCTTGTTTCCTGGGACTTAAGGAATGCTTCATCCCTCTTTGCTCAAGTAACAGTTTGTGCACTCAAAGTGATTTCCCCAAATCTCTATTCCTGGGACATTTTCCAGCCCTCCCACCTAGAGCAAAAACAAGCTGTTAGAAGTAGTGATAAAACATGAAACTCACCAATACTTGCTAAAGATGGCCGCCCGGTTGTTGCCATACTTATGGCTACATTTTCAAGTCAGGAGCATCTACAGGGAAGGTCAAAAGCACCCAAATCAACATCCGAGCTGCCACCACCTCTGTGTGTGGCTTTTATTTAAAAAGGACAGGATTTGCAGCAAGTGCCATCTTTAATTATTATTATTTTTTGACACCAGCCCATGCCCCTCTTTGATGTGTATCCACACAGGGTTACTAAAGATTTCATCTTTTGTTTCTAAATCACTCGAGCAGTCAAGAGAAAAGCTGGATTTAAAGGCAGTGGCAACCAGATGGGTGTGCGGGAGGACGCATGGATAAATGATTTAAAAATAATTTATTAACCTTGAATGCCGCCTGACTCTCAACCATTCTAGGGGCTTCATAACAAAGAAATTACCCTAAAATCAATAATAGACTAGACTAGACTAGACTAGACTAGAATAGAATAGAATAGAATAGAATAGAATAGAATAGAATAGAATAGAATAGAATAGAATAGAATAGAGAAAATTAGAATAGAATAGAATAGAATAGAATAGAATAGAATAGAATAGAATAGAATAGAATAGAATAGAATAGAATAGAATAGAATAGAATAGAATAGAATAGAATCTAAAAGTCCAGCTCTGCTCAAACAGGAAAACCTATACCTACATTGTTATCATGTCACCCGCTAATCCAGGGATAGGCAACCGTGGCTCTTTTATTTATTTATTTATTTATTTATTTATTTATTTATTTATTTATTTATTTATTTAATTTGTATACCGCCCTTCTCCCAAAGGACTCAGGGCGGTGAACAGGGCAATACATAATAAAAAACAAGATACAAAAATTAAAAAGTAATTAAACAGCAATGCCCGTAATAAATTAATACAATTAAAAAGTTAAGATCAATTTATAAAACCCGACCCCATCCCATCAGGCCAGGCCAGCTTGTTCAAAGAGGTAGGTTTTAAGATCGCGCCGGAAGGAGCGGAGATCAGGCGCCATCCGGAACTCGACCGGAAGATGGTTCCATAAATCCGGCGCGCCCACAGAGAACGCCCTCCCCCTGGGGGCCACCAGTCGGCATTCTTTGACTCGTGGACTTCAATTCCCAGAATTCCTGAGCCAGGATGCCCTAGTCCTTCTTTTCTCTAGACTGGCCATACTCAGTTCCTGTAACCGTAAGGTTGTATGTTTTAATCTCCAGGTCCTTAATCATCTTAGTTGCTCTTCTCTGCACTTTAGAGGAAGAGAATATAGGGGAAGGGGATAGGAGTGAGCCCACCCTGTTTGACCTTATAAGAAAGCCTTATAAGGTAAGGAATATGACTTCTGGAGTCCTGGGAGATGACATTGTTTCATCAAAGGAATCCAAGCATCCTCACTTTTTTAAGAATTGCAAGCCACCCAGAGTCATTTACTGAGGTGGGCAGCCATAGAAATTGAGCAAATAAATAAGTAAATCAATGAACTCGGCAGGATCATGGGTGATGGGCAGTCCCTCAAGGAACCCGGCCCCTATGCGGTTTCAACTGCGCCTTGAATCACTCCAGGAAGGAAGGAATAAGGTTAAGCTGCGCTGCATCCGATCCTGCACCAACTTGCACATAGTATTAAGCATTTACTGTGTGCTCATTACATTATCTTGAAAAATTCATTTGTCTTTCCTTCTCCTCCTCGCTCGTTCCATTCCCAAAGCAGAGAGCAACAGAAATGGAAAAAAAAGAGCCATTCAGTCCAGGAATTTATTATCTGACTGATCAGATTAAATGCCCTTCAGGGTGAAAAAGATCTCATTTGTTTCTGCTATCATACCAGTCATTTTTGCACAGAAACAAAACCGTTCCTGTTGAAGGTGCCAAGTCCCTTTTAAACGGCGCTGAGAGCCGCTTTTGAGAAATTCCCTCTTCCCTCCCAGTTTTGTACAGGCTTTTTGTTCTTCTCTTCCCAAACAAGAACAGTTTCTGCCTTCGCAGAAGTTTGGGGCTGTGCAAAACCTCCTGTACTCAGTCGACAAAAAGTTATTCCTTGACTTGTCAATTATTCCACAACTTCATCTCAAAGCATCTGTAGTTCCAAGCTGCCTTTGTAGGAGACAAGCAACTGAAGGTAGACAGGGAGGAAGGAAAGAGATAAACAGCAGGCGTGACAGCCAGGAAAGGCTGGCTGCGTGGTGGGAGATGGGTCTAAAGAGAGCTTTACAATCATCTACAGGAAAGAGACTCCCTCTATTTTTCTGCCCAGGCGCAGCTAAAATCCCCCCACAATTTGGACTAACCTCCCCATCCCACCCCAATGGTCCCCCATCTGGACCAAAGAAAGAAACCCAAGCTGTCGGCCCGCTTTCCGTAGAAACCCCTAGATGATGTGGGCTAAAAACATACTATGTCAAGTTGACCTGAACTCAGGAAGACCTCATGTTTTCTTGGCAAGAGTACAGAAATGTGTTTGCTGGGGGTCCTCTTCCCGCAGGATCTCCTACATCGAGTCTAAAGCTCTGAGGCTATCTGACGGTTGCCCATCCGAGCTCTAACCAAGTCTGACTGTTTTCAGATTTTCTGAGATCCAGCAGAATTGGCATGCTGTCAGTTCAGGCAGTTGGGAAGACTCAAAGGCATATTTGCTTACTGATTTATCTAGGGCAGGGATCTCAATGGATTCTGGAGCTGCTGGTCTAGAAGATTGTCCACAGGATTACCTGACTGAAGCGTTAAGACTTCAGCCAAGGAGAACTTGACTTTCAGGTTCCCACGTGATGGTACTGATCCCTCGGTATATACCCTGCCTCATAAGACATTATTGCTACAAGAATGGAACGTGATCTGTTGTCATCTGCCCACATCTGGAGGCTTTTACGCTTCCAAATTATGGTGTTGATCCATCGGTGTTTCTCTAAATTACAATGGTGCCTTCTCTGTCTTTGCTTCCCTCGTCACTGTTGTGATTCAGCGTCAGCCTGTGGTTCTGGCAGTTGAGTCGGATGATTCTGAAGAGGAGGAGGAGGAGGGGTTTGGAGAGCCCTTTGGTGTCAGAGGAAGGTTCTGATGCACTGCAGAACTCTCAGCCTGGCCCCTCCCATCTTCTTCCTCCTCAGACTCAGCTGTGTGAGCATGAGGGATTGGAAGAACATGATCCATAGCTGGTTCTGTTCAGGGACGCTAGGAGCAGGAGGCAATCTAGCAGAACAGAACAGAGGAAAGCAATGAGGCAACTCGGGAGAAGGCAACGAGAAGCCACGCCTTGGGACTGCTGATAAAAGGGGAAGGTGTGGGAGGTGCTGGTTGCTGAAGGCAACCGTTTGAAGATCTTCTGCTAGAGTCCTGGTCTGTTATTCTTGTTTAACTCTTGTTTAACCTTTTGGTTTAAGTCTTGTTTGAACTTTTCGTTTAACTTTTGTTTGAACTCTTTGTAAATAAATTTGGTTGGGTTTTTTCCAGCCTGTTGATTATAAAAAGGGGTTGTCCCTGACATTCAAACAGGGCCGGTCGTAGGCTGGAACAGAACAGTCACACATAGTAAAGTCAGAGTCAATTACGCAACAATCGCACAAACACAAGCCCTGTAAGGCCCAAGAGAAAGGATGCTTATTTGCTTCCTTTACAGGGCTCACCAAATATGGACAAAAGCTGTGGGAATTTGCTCTCTGATGGATGGATTTGGAGAACGAGATTTTAGGCACAAAGTCTTTGGGGTTACTTATAGCATAAGATATATTGCAGTGTTTCTCAACCTCAACAACTTTTAAGATGCAAAGAACGGTTCTAGGAATTCAGTACGTCTATTTAATGAAAAGAAGGACGAGGGGTGACATCATAGCGGTGTTCCAATATCTCAGGGGCTGCCCCAAAGAAGAGGGTGTGTGTGTGTCATTCTATTTTCCATAGCATCTGAAGGCAGGACAAGATGGAATCTAATCAAGGAGAGAAGCAGCCTAGAACTAAGGAGAAATTTCCTGACAGAACAATTGATCAGTGGAACAACTTGCCTCCAGAAGTTGTGGATGCGCCATCATTGGAGGTTTTGAAGAAGAGAGGGGACAGCCATTTGTCTGAAATGATGTAGGGTCTCTTGCTTGAACAGGGGTTGGACTAGAAGACCTCCAAGGTCCCTTCCAACTCTGTTATTCTGATTTCAATTCACATGTGGGCTGGGGAATTCTGGGAGTTGATGTCCAGACATCTTAAAGTTGCTGAGGTTGAAAAAGACTGTTCCCTCGCCTGTAGCCTAACTGCCATTGTGCATTTCCAATCTGACACCCCTGTGAATTTCTCTTTGGCGCTCCTCTGCGCAGGATCTAAGTTGATTAGGGACTTGGCTTGAGATGCAAGCCAAGATGGGGGACGGGAATGAATAGGACAAACAGCTGGGAAGGGGGAGCGTTTCCAGCCCTGGGAAACACATTATTATTAAGCCAACCGCTGCAGCAGCCTTGGCATACCTTGAAAGCAATTGAAGAAACAGATCTTCTCAGTCTCAAGTCAACAGCTGTGGACTGGGAGAAGCATATTGCAGGTCAAACAGCAGATGTATGATGCTGCTCATCTTGTACACACACGAGCTTGCAGAAGTTGTGGGATTGTCTGTGTTATCTGGAAAAGAGAGAGAGAGAGAGAGAAAGAGACAGATTGTAAGAGTCTATTCTTAGATTTGACTTGCAAAAGAGTTGACTCCACAATGGGTATTTGAATTTCAGAAGAGTGGGGGGGGATTGATGGTAAATGGACACCTTTGGCTCCAGTGCTGAGTTTTTATAAAGAGAAGGCCAGAAGGACTTCCCACGCAAGATACGCCTGAGATCCCAACCCCGCTTGCAGGCTCAGAGGCCCCAAAGGCTATTGCAGAACCCAATTTTCAGAGGGCCAGAATGGAATTTCAATTCCTTGCAGCATCTTCTTATCACCGGCCGAAGCAGAAAAAGAAATCAAAACAATACAAACATAGTACAGGGAGTCCTTGGGTTATGACCACAATTGAGCCCAAAAGTCCTGTTGCCAATCAAGACATTTCTTAAGCGAGTTTCGCCCCCATTTTACAACTATTCTTGCAAGAGTTGTTAAGTGAATCCCCTCAGTTAGTAACATAGTTGTTACGTAAATCTGGCTTCCCCATTGACTTGGCTTGTCAGGAAAGTTGCACAAGGGGATCACCTGACCCCGGGACACAGTGACGGTCATAAATATGAACCAGTTGCCAAGCATCTGAATTTTGATCACATAATCATGGGGATGCTGCAATGGTGATAAGTGTGAAAAACGGTCATAAGTCACTATTTCCAGTGCCATTGTAACTTTGAACAGTCACTAAATGAACTGTTGTAAGTCAAGGACTACCTGTAACTATCCAATTTGGGCTGCAATAATCCAGAAGACCATTAGATGGCAGGAAAGAATGGAGGTTTTTCTGCTTCTCTGCCGCCATCTAACGAATGTATATATTTCTGTGGCCCAGCTCTACTAGACTTGCCCGGCATGGATTCCAGATATCTTTCTCCCTGTTTCTTATGGGAAACAATTCGGCTGGATTGTGCAAAGAATTATCTTCTGCATCTTCTTTTTTTCCCCACTCTGCTGCAAGCTGTGTTTATTTTTATCCCTCCTTAGCTGTTCAGTCTTGCCCGGCCTTCATTGCCAGTTCCCAAGCTTGAAACCCAGAGATCCACACTAGTGCTAATGAGGTTCCTTCAGCATCAATGGTTTGATGCTGTTTGCTTTCTAAAAAATACAAAAAAACAGACATTGTTTGAAAGCAATTATGAAATGGCCTTTTTGGAGAGGTGCAACCGCCAAATGTTGAATTTTTGGCTGTTTGGCTCAGCAAGCACTCAAGCCAGAGGCTGATTCAAAATCTGGCAGCCCCAAGGGGAGAAGCTGCAGTCTTTTGCTCCGATGGGCCTGTGCGATGGAATGGCAAGCAAGACAGCTGAGAAGAATTGGTTCACACGGCAAACAATATTTGTTGGCTGAGTGTAGAGTGCTGCATGAATCAAAAGCATGGCCTTATGGCTTGTTCTGTGCGAGCACAACCAACTGTGGTTTATTTACTAAGCCATAGCTTAGCAATCCCTATCTCAGCACATAGGTTTTCTCAGCTGTTGAGTTGCCTTCTCCAGGAAAGAGAAGTCTAAACTGGTAAATCCATGAGACTTCTTAAATAAGACAAATCCATAATTCTATCTAAAACTTGCTGCTGTCAGATATGGTGATGTACTGTTTTAGCCACTAATGTTCATATATTACTTTTGCTGTTGAATACGTTGGGTTAACCTCCAGGACCACCATATTTGGGCTGCAAAACTCCAAACAACCACTAGGGAGGTATCAAAGAAGGAGAACTGCCTCGGTCTCTTGGCCTCATTAAGATTTCTGTGTCCCGAGTCACTCGGGCAATCAATAACTTTAAAATAGAGTAGATTAGAAGGGGATGGATGGGAATTTGGGGGAGCTGTAGGGTGTGGGAACTCAACCCGTGTCCGAACATATTGTGTGAATCTGATTATACGGCTTATTTGTTTGAGCATTGCATGTTTTGTGAAGATAGCTATGATACTTGGATAGCAAAGATGCATGGGGATGTGCTTCTCAATACAGGTTCATTTGCACAGGGAGATTTTTTGGACTTCCCCAGATCTGGAGCCTGCAGTTTTTGGATATACTTGTGGTCCAGATTGCTGACCACAGGTGACCTTGCTTAGCTTCCAAGCCCAGACAAAGTGTATTATCACGTTAGTTTTTGTAGGATGAGTGAAGATAGGGCAGGTATCTTAATGATCAAACCCCTCATTCCAGGCAAAAATTGTGGCCTGTTGAGAGAACTGGGACGTGTTGAGTCAGCCTTTGTCCATTAGGTTGGTTTGGAGTTTTCTGCCACTTGTGAATCTGACAGCAGGCTCAGCAGGGAACCGAAGGGAGTGACACGGATATTGGGGGGGGGGAGGCGGCTGCTGCTGCTGCAAGGGTGAGGAAGTGCCAACCGGTAGGCCCTCTTCTTTCAGATTAGAGCTTCCTTTCTCCGTTCTGATGCAGAGAACAGGCATAGTAAACCTTAGGATAAACACTAGATCCGTGGTGGCGAAACTATGGCACGCGTGCCACAGGTGGCACGCAGAGCCCTCTCTGTGGGCACATGCGCCGTCGCCCCAGTCCTAGGCCTTTTTATAGGGTTTCACTTTAGGCCTCCGCCACCGTGTGCAAAAAGAAAAGAAAAGGTTCAATCAATCAATCAATACTTCTCGTGGGGGAAAAAAAGATCTCGCAAAGTTGGAATTGATTGATTAAACTTTTTAGTCCCACCCACTCTGCCGTTACCATTGCAGCCACGCCCACCCAGTGGGCTACACCCACCCAATGGGCCATGCCCACCCGGCACCCGACGATACATAAGTAGGTTTTGGGTTGCAGTTTTGGCACTCGGACTCTAAAAGAGCCTTGGTGGAGCAGTGGGCTAATGCCTCCTTAAGTAACACCAGCTGCCTGCAATTAGTGCAGGTTCGAGTCCCACCAGGCTCAAGGTTGACTCAGCCTTCCATCCTTCCGAGGTAGGTAAAATGAGGACCCAGATTGTTGGGGGCAATTAAGCTGACTTTGTAATAATGCCGCTTGGGGGTGTGTGAAAGCCCTAATAAGCAGGCATATACATAGAATGAAGGCTACTGCTAAGCTTGTAAGCCGCCCTGAGTCTTCGGAGAAGGGTGGGATATGAATGGAATAAAAATAAAAAATAAAATAAAAGGTTTGCCATCACTGCACTAGATGATGCGACCTGGTCAGCTTGTATTCAACCAGATGAACAGATTTCACAGCCCAGGCGAGGCACTTGCTGAATCCCCAACTTGGTGAGTGTGTCAGGATTTCCTACCTTCTTGAAGATACACTGAGGGCAGAAGCTTAGGATTGGACTTCAATCTTTTGTCTTGCTTCAACTCTTGGTCAAGCTGGCTAGCTTTTCCTAGCCTGGTGGCCTTCAGAAAAGTTGGCCTACCGTTCCTTTCTTCCCGCCCAAAGTGTGGTCCAGACAGCTCCTGATTCAAATTACATTTCAGCCATTGGTCTTACCTTTCTGCAATACGTCTTGCTCTTGAGGCACATTGTTGGCCTCTGTCCAGTTACTTACTCTCAACCCCTGCAAATGGTCTGGATAACCCAACTTGTGTGAAAGCTTGGAGAGAGAGAGAGAGAGAGGCAACTACTTTGCTGGAGAAAAATTCCCCGAGGATAGGCTCCAGCACGAGTGACCGATCCAGATTGGTATCCTGCAACCTTATCCTGGGACACATACGTTCGCCTTCATTTGTGAGGTGCAGCCCAGTTGCGCAGAGATTGTGGAACCAGTGGTAGGACAGGGAATGTAAAAATGTCCCATGTAACACAGCGGTTGAATCATAATACAAATTCCAATAGTTCTAGGACAATTTTGTTTCTGATAAGTTTTTCCTCTCTCCCTCTCTCTCTCTCTCTCTCTCTCTCTCTCTCTCTCTCCCTCCCTCCCTCCCTCCCCCCCTCTCTCTCTCTCTCTCTCTCTCTCTCTCTCTCTCTCTCTCTGAATCACCCAACAGTACACAATCAAATTACCTGCAGCTTGTATGTGAGCCGAGAAAGCAATAACAAGGAGGTTGCAGCTAATGAAATGAATTCCTCGAGAAAAGAGGCATTTCCTTTGTAAGTGGCTGCTGCTGTTACCTTCTGTGCATCTCAAAAGGGGGGGGGGTCACTCACTTCCCATCTCAAGGGAAGGCTTTAAAACGGGGTCTTCAAACTTGGCCCTTTGATGACTTGTGGACTTCAACTCCCAGAATTCCTCCATCGAGCCACCTCATTCTCTCTCGTCCCCTTCTTCTCTTGCCCTCCACCTTTCCCAGCATTAGGCTCTTCTCCAGTGAGTCCTTCCTTCTCATTAGGTGGCCAAAGTATTTGAGTTTTAGCTTCAGGATCTGGCCTTCTAAAGAGCAGTCAGGGTTGATCTCCTCTAGGACTGACCGGTTTGACAACAAGGTATCCATGACTAATGACGCATTTGACCCCTGCCTCGGGCTGGAACTCTTGTGGACAACAAGGTGGTTGTTGTTGTTAGCTGCAAAGTCATGTCCAACCCCTCGCAACCCCATGGACAACATTCCTCCAGGCCTTCCTGTCCTCTACCATCTTCTGGAGTCCATTTAAGCTCACACCTACTGCTTCAGTGACCCCATCCAGCCACCTCATTCTCTGTCGTCCCCTTCTCGTGCCCTCAACCTTTCCCAGCATTAGGCTCTTCTCCAGGGAGTCCTTCCTTCTTTCTCATTAGGTGGCCAAAGTATCTGAGTTTCAACTGCAGGATACAATTTGGGGTACTTTTTGTTTTTCAGTCCCCCAAAAAATTCTGAGGGGGAAAAAGAAGAATTTGTTGTTTTCTTAGTCTTTCAAGGTGAACTGTGGAAGACACACACCGGGGAGAGCAAAAGGCACAAATAAGAATAGAAGGGAATTAACTTTCAAGGTGTACCAAAGCATTTATTTGGTCTTGTAATTATTTTTGTGCCTTCAATTTTTTTGTCTTTTCCCTTTGCTTGAACTTGAGATTGGTTGTTTTTTTTTAAATATTATGACTAGTTTTGCCGGATAATGCCTGTGAACTTTCCAGCACACTTCTTCCACAATCCTCCTAGCACCAGTTTTGCAAATAACTCTTTCATTTTCTATGACACATTTGATGGGGTAGGTGATGGATACCCACCTGCAGAGTCTTATAAATAATCTGTCACCATCATCCGTGGGAAAACCTACCAGTTACTTGGGAGGCAGGTCAAGACAGCCCCCGATGAGACACCAGTCACTGTTTGCATCACTCCAGACACAGGATCTGCTTTGAAAACAATCTTCCTCCGGATCCTTAAAGATACAGAAGCTCCCTCCTTGGCATCTAAGACATGCTAACCAAGAGAGAGGAATACCGAAGGCTGGAATTTGAGCTTCTAGAGCAGAGGTGTCAAAGTGGCGGGCCGGATGCGTCACGCGCAGACCACGCCCACCCCAGCTTTGCAGAGGCAAGAAACATCACCATACGTCATGCGACGCGATCGAGTTTGACATCCGTCTTCTATAGTTTGCAACCCAAAGCTTCGGAAAAGATGCAATGCAAAGGGTGAGCTAAAACAGGCCAGCCAACCAGGTTTAAATTTGCACCCCGTAGTCGAAGGTTGCTGAATAGGAGCCTGGTGGGAATTGTACTGAGTGAGTTTATTATATGCAATGCCAGTTGTTACTGAGGCTGAATGGAATGCAGGTGGTCCTCGACTTCCCAATCGGAGGCAGAGTTTCTGGGGCTAAGCAAGTCAGTTGTTGAGGAGGTCACCCCCCAACCTTAGGTCTCTTTTCGCCATAATTCTTGAGTGAACCACTGCAGACGCTGAGTGAGCCGCTGCAGACGTTGTGCTACCGGTAGCAGCTAGTACTAGCTCCGTAACTTCAAACCGTTACTAAACATTAAGGACTACCTGGTGTCTGTAAACCAGGTTAAAACCATAACAGTAATTACAACAAAGGGATAATGAAATGAGAATACAATGGAATCCATAATACCAATATTTATGCACCTGGGAGCATAAATTACAGTAAACAACCTACCTGCCCCCCAAGGAAGTCACATCTCAGCCTCCAAACCTTACTGGGGCAGCCAAATTTCCATGGTTTCCCTACGTCCCCAGCACAGCTCTTTTGGAGCCTTCCTCCTCCTCCTCCTCCTCCTCTGGCCATCCCTACAACTGATGAATTTGTTGCACACCCCACCATGCTCTTTGTCACCCAACTTTAGCATAGTGGGGAAAGGTGGGTCTGGCTCAGAACCTCTCCACCTCTTGCACATCCATTGCAGAAGGAACACCACAGCCACATTTTTAACCAGGGTTTGTGGAGGAAGGCCCCCCTCGGACTGCAGACAGAAGCCAAAGCGTTGCAGCAGACTGCGGCCACAGGCTTCAGCCAAAGCTTCCTCACGTCCTTGCAAAGGCAGAAAGCAAGCACAGGCCGTTCTGAACACGAAGAAGAGCCTGACGGCTCGGCTCGACTTGTTTGTTTAAACTATATTAATCACTTCTCTGACCAGTGCTCGGGGCCGATGTGTGCAGCACAAAACAATCAAGGATTCAAATAGCCATTTAAAGCAACAGCGTGGCGTGCAAAAGCAATTAACACGGAATGAGGTTTAAAAAGTCCACCTCGGACAAGTTTGCCGTTGGCCCGGTGCCGGATTTCAAGAAATAAGGTTATCCTACTTGGCTTCCCAGATGGTTTTCTTTGACTCTGGTGGCCCAGAGTCTTCCCAAGGCAGTCCAGCTGGAACTCGGCTGATTGGCCTCTCCGTACGGTGCAGTCAGCCTGTGTGTCTGTGTGTGTTTGTAGTAGAAGAGCAGAGAGCTTCAGGACATTTGATGGCCAACAGAGGACTGGGGCATGCCGTTGAGCAGAGAGGGGCCAAGCCTTATGAGTGTGTGATTGACTCTAGTCAGTCTAGCCACCCCCTTACACCAGTTGGCTGGGGAATTATGGGACTTGAGGTCCACACCTGTTAAAGTTACCCACATTGGGAAGTTCGGCCCTACACTCTAGTAGCTCCTGCAGAGAGGTCATCACATCCAACAAGGTTTGTGAAACGGCCATCAGAAGATGGAGTGGGGGTGGGGGTGGCCCTGAGATACCTCCTAGCCCAATCCCGTGCTTGAGCAGGAGACCCTATACCAGGGGTAGGCAACCTTGGCTCTTTTACGACTCGTGGACTTCAACTCCCAGAATTCCTGAGTCAGCCACGCTGAGGAGAAAGGGAGAGTTGCCAAGCTGAGCCATGCTGTCTCAGGAATTCTGGGAATTGAAGTCCACAAGTCGTAAGAGAGCCAAGGTTGCCTGCCTCTGCCCTATACCATATCAGACGAGTGGCTGTCTGGTCTCTTCTCTATTGATGGAGCACCCACAACTTCTGAAGGCAAGCTGACCCACTGGTTAATTTCTCATATTGTCAGGAAATTTCTCCCTAGTTCTAGGTTGCTTCTCCCCTTCATTAGTTTCCATCTATTGTTTATTGTCCTGCCTTCGGGTGCTTTGGAGAATATGCTGACCCCCTCGTCTTTGCAGGAAGCCCATTTGTAGGTACACTCCAAGCTAGTTTGACTGAGCAAATGCCACAGCCATTGTGTATCTCTCTTTTTAATCCTACGCATTTTCATTCAGTGCAATGCAAGAGATTGTACTCTAGAATTATTATTTTTTACAATGCAGATTTTTCCACATTCCCACAGATGGAACATGGCATTTGTACACTTGCTCACTGGAAAAAAAAACCAGCCAAGGGAGGTGGATGAAAATGGTGTCTTTCAAGGTAGCATCCCTGTCCCAAGGATTTGTCACCTCCCTGGCTTCCCACCATTCCATTTAGCCCAAGGAAGAAATCAAGGAGGATCATTTTTCATCAGTTATTTTGGGCTTGGAAATACAGGCTGCCTTGAAGGGGGGGTGTTTCAGACCTCTGGATAGCTATGAAATTCCGTCATTTGCATCCTCGTTCTTTCCTGTATAAGAAAAGATGTTTACAAAACACCACCAGGTAAAGTAGGACACGTACAAGCGTTGAAGATAGCAAACCAGAAGTCCCTTCCAGAGCAGAAGACTTCCGAATGATGGCAAAGTAGCATTTTCCACAGTGTTAGGAAATGCAGAGTTGAGCGCTTCCCTACGTCTCAAGGGCCCCAATAAGAAAAAAAAAATCAGCATATTTCAGCCGCCGAGAAAGCCACATTTATTGCAGCTTGCCAAAAGGTCACTGAAAATGAGATGTACGCCAAGAATGTGGAGCAGGCTTCTCCTCAGATGAGATGCCTCGGCCGATGTTGACGGTTAACTGATTCTTCTGAGCAGGACCTCCTCATTAGGGCTGGCCACCCGCTGCTCCTGTCCCCACGGGAAAGGTCCCTCCAGTCCTTCTGAATAACCGAACCGCGTCGATGGATGACAATTGCTAATAATGCACCTGAAGACAAAGGAAAGGCTCTAAAAGGGATGATCTCCATATCTCCTTCAGGCTGATGGGCCAAGGCCCTTCGGAGGGGTCAGAGGCTTCCCAAAACGGTCAGCCTCAAAATGGGAAGGTTGGGCCATGCAGATCAGAGCACGGCTGTCAAAATTGTTCCATGTGAAGGTTGTGTTTCTTGCATGAAGACCCTTCGTCAAGCAGTGCAGCAGGGCGTGATGTGAGTGACAGGTGTCAGGGGGATTGGGAACAAAGCGAATCCAGCAACTGCTTTGCCCCATTTTATCACCTGCTGCATTCTGTGTTTTCAACCCAAACCTCTCAGTGTGAGTTCCTGAAAGAAAAGAAAGCTATAAAGGCAACACATAAATCACGTCAAGCGCATTGACAGCCCTGCAATTTATATGTAGCAATGAAAATGGGAATGTTTGGAGAGCAACAGGAAAAGGCGGGTGTTTCCTCAGAAAGTGGGGAGTCAGAAAAATCAAAATGGTGGCTTTGAGGGCCTGGTTGTCTGGTTGAGTCTTTTGGACCGCCCCCAAAATATCACAGGTTTTTTTTTAAACACACCTTTAAGCTACCCTGGATCTCTTGTATGTGGAGGTGGGTAGTTGGCTGACATAACATTATTGCATGTAACAACCAAACCAAAATGTGGATTCAGCAGAGGCAATAAATACAGCAGTGAATACAGAATGAAGTTATCTACAGATCTCCCCTTTGGAATGGACAAATGAGCCACTTTTTAGCTGTTATAGCTGTGGAGATAATTCTTAGAAGACCATGTGAAATACTGAAAGAAAACAAAAAAAAAATCTAGTGGAAACTGAGACAGGTTTCCTGGGGCAGTGGGGGAGAAACGTCTGTGTTCTTTCCTGTTTAGTGGTTAGCAAAACCAGAAGATGGCAAATCATTAAACTTCAATAAATTACACAGCCCAGGAATTGGCATGGCTAAGGTAGAGAATTAGAGTTTTCTCCATGTGCTTTTCATACAGCCTTGCTTAAGGCTCACCATCTTCATCCAAGCTCACCAAATGCTCTTTGCATATTCATGCCCTTCGACAAAAATCACCTGTTGATGGAGCCGTCGATCCCTGCCACCCCTCAGGAGAAACCACTGCTAACCAGGGTTTCGGGATGGGACAACTTGTCACCGCTATCTCACCACAGCCATCTTGCTGCGGCCATCTTGCCCTGGCCAACTCACCACAAGACAACTCACTTCAGCCAACTCGCCATGGGAAAACTAGCCGCGGGACAATTCCACGCCTGATAACTTGAGCGCGATAAATGTTATTCGCCACTGTTTCTTCGACAGTCTTTCCATTGACAGAAATTGGAGTCGGCCTGCAGTGAATTGGCTGAGACTCCCAGTGTCTCACATTTTCTGTTCCTGCCTTCCACTTCCTCACATCACAGAGTACTGGAGGCCATCTTGGAGACCTGGGAGAGGCTAAAACTGATGCACACCTCCCATTTTGCCAGATCAGCACAGATTAAAGACTCTTTGCAACGTGAGGATGGATGCCCTCTGCTTCTCCTGTGGCCATACAGGACTTGCAACCTGATGGGAAATGTGAACTTGCCAGTAGGAATTCTCACGTGTTGGCCTTCCGGTTGTCTTCTGTCTGGATAGCACCGTAGGAATAAAAAATTAACAGCAGCCAATTATTTTTAGGCTTCTCTCAGTAACATTCCATGCCATTGAGCTCGTCAAATCTCTTAATCGAAGACTTCTCTGTTACAAAAACTAACTTTTGTAGGATTAGGCTCTCATAGCCAGCATTGCTGAAAACCGCCCACTCCTGCCGATCTGCCCTGTCTTGGCCAGTTGCCTGGTGTGGAGACAATCCAAGCAGCACCATGGATGGTCAGATTTTCCTTGTTTGGAATTAAGGAACCCTCCTGCCTCTCTGCTCTTCATCAAAACTGGGACCCAGCTTCTGCTTCCTGAGGAACGCCGCTTCCTGCCCTTCCTTCTGTTAACACCTGTACATTTTTATCAGAACTTCTCTTTTCCCTTCCTATGTTTTGTCTAGCTCAGGGGTAGGCAACCTTGGCTCTTTTAGGACTCGTGGACTTCAACTCCCAGCATTCCTGAGCCAGCCATGCTGAGGGGAAAGGGAGAGGTTTCCAAGCTGAGCCGTGCTGGCTCAGGAATTCTGGGAGTTGAAGTCCAAGAGTCATGAAGGGGCCATAGTTCCCTCATGCTGGCTCAGGAATTCTGGGAGTTGAAGTCCACGAGTCATAAAACAGCCAAGGTCTAGCTGGATGGTTCTCCTTTTCCTCCTGTCACCCTGACGCTCAAGGCAGCCTTTCCGGGAAGACCATAATTCTACTAGAACTCTGTTGCCTTTTGAATCTTGCATCCACATGTATAGAAGGCACACTCCTTATTAATGATAATTACAGCAGAGCCTCGAGGCCCTGTTATTTACATTAGTGGGTGGAGGGGGGGGGGGAAACCCATTGGAAAGGCACCTCAAATCCTTAATTCAAGCTGAAAGGGTGGGTTGCAGTTGGGGATGTCCAGACAACCTTGTTCAGCATCTTTCTCCCTCCTTCCTTGTTCCAGGGCAGAGCGCAAATACGTGTCCTTTCTGCATCTTCCTTTCCTCCAGCGGGTGGATCTGTGGTAATCTCTCAAACAGCAGTTCTCCTTTTGCAGAGCTGTGGCATTCATGCCTGCAGGGAGAGCCTCTGCAAGATGGTTCTGCCTTCTCCTGTTTCCTGGGGCCCCTTTCAGAGACAGGGGTGCTGCCGTTCTGAGGCTGACGGGGCCTTTCCGCGCCTCCCTGATATTGGAGGTGTGGCACGTCGCTCAATGTACGGCACAACTGAGGCCAAAATCTCCGCTGTTAAGTGAGCTGCGATCCATTTTTACCACCATTCTTGCCACAGACATTTAAGTGAATCACTGCAGTTGTTAAGTTAGCAGCACGGCTGTTCCCCAATGGCTTGGCTTGTCAGAAAGTCGACAAAGGAGGGGGGTCATACGACCCCGGGACATTGCGACCGTCATAAAAACGAGCCAGTGGCCAAGCGTTTGAATTTTGCTCACCTGACCGTGGGGATGCTGCAGTGGTCATAAGTGTGAAAAACGGTCCTGAGTCGCTTTTCCCAGGGTTGTCGTAACTTTGGTCACTAAGCGAACTGTTGTAAGTTGAGGACTATCTGTAAGCACTTGCTGGGCTGCTCCAGAAGCGATGCTGAGAAGACGGTTCTGCAGTGTCTCCTCTGGAGCTCCCGTCGCCTGTTTTCTCACCAATGAGAACTTCCAGCTCATTCTAAAACTCTTGGGATTTCTTGCCTGCTTCCTTCGGCCACGGCACCTTGTGGCCTCCACCGTTGTGTCTTTCCCTGCTGTTTGAAGTCGTGGCTTGGTCACTCCTCCAGCCCACTCGCCACTTCCTGTTGCTTTTCTTCACTCCGAAAAGCAAACGCATTGAGGGCAACGAGAGGACCAGAGCTGGACAGCGGCTGTTTTTCACACATGGTCAACTCATGGCAACAAGGATGTTTGTCATCTGTACACAACTGCTGCAAAAGATGGACAGGTAGGGCTTATCAGGAAGTGTCCCAGGGACTTATTCCCCATAGGACCACCAGGTCAGCTGACTTACTCTTGTCTCTGCTTAACTCAAGGGCATTTTGTTCTGCTTTGCACATGTTTAAAAAAAAACCAAGGAGAAAAACTCATCTGCAAGTGACCTCTGACCACTGGGCATGTTGAGGATTTGTTCACACACCTCTTCCTACCTGCTATAATTTTTGGGGGGGAGATGGGGAGTCCACACTCCTGAAACTGGCTAGGGCGTAGCTAAATAACTGCTCCATCTATGAGTCCAGATTTTTTGAAGCGTTATATCTAATTTACCACCTCTTCATTCAAATGAATTGGGAAGGGAAGGGAGACATAATGGAAAGAGGGAAGGAAGGAAGGGAGGGAGGAAAGGAATTCCCACAGAAGTCAAACAGTGCAAAGATCAAACATTTCTAAACCTCAACTTACCTTAACTTTTGGCCATTTACTTACTTCATTTCATTTCACTTCATATTCATCTTCGTAAAT
The DNA here is from genome assembly GCF_964194415.1 of Vipera berus. Taxonomy (NCBI): domain Eukaryota; kingdom Metazoa; phylum Chordata; class Lepidosauria; order Squamata; family Viperidae; genus Vipera; species Vipera berus. Next base: position 20,246,776 of record NC_138211.1, on the reverse strand, counting down.
GCCTCAAGGCGATTAGCATTTGAAAGCCAAGTGAAAAATTCCATTTCACTGTGCATTTCATTCATTTTTACATTAATCAAAAGGAGGCTTGCCCCCCCCTCCTCCTTTGTGTTGTTATTATTTTATTAGGCATTAGCAGTGACAGGCAACTCAGTCTGCAGTACGTTCAGGTCTTCCAAAGTTGCTTCCCATTTCATTTGCAGTTGTTACAAACGATGCACAAAAGAGACTTGCTCCAAATCCAGGAATTTATTGAAGAATTTTTCTACCCTAATTTTTCCGCTTCAAAATGTCGCAAACAGATGCAACACTGACTATCTGCTAGCTAGTGGAACTGAAATTGCTGGCTGAATAGATTCCCACTTCCCTTTCAGTCTTCCCTTCCCAAAAAAATTGCTTGCTTTCTTGTTTGTTAGTTTGTTTATTTATTTAATCAATTTGCGTAGCTGCCCTTCTCAGAAAGTGACTGTAAGCAGCAAATATTGGTTTGTGTACTTATTCATTCATTCTTAATGCTGTTTATTCATCTTGATTCTTCGCTTTTGAAATGCATTGGCAGCATCACCTTCCATAACCCACAGCTTTTCTCCTTCCATTTTGGACTTAGAAACCTTTCAGATGTCTTGTGGTGCCACCAGACTGGTTTCTTTTCAGAAATATTGCCGGCTGCCCAAATGGTGTTGATATAGTCCAGGGAAAGTCTACTCTTTGTTCTTGCCAGTTTCAAAACAAGTACGGCAGAACTGTTTAATAACTTCTTTCGGATGCGGAATATACAAGTTGCGTTACATTGTGAGTCAACCAGTGAGTGCATCAATAGTCTGGAGTAAGGTAAAGGTAAAAGTTTCTCCATCCAGTTCGTGTCCGACTCTAGAGAATGGTGTTCATCTCTGTTTCTTAGCCGAGGGAGCCAACGTTGTCCAAAGAGGCTTCCATGGTCATGTGGCCACCATGATTATACAACAAGGCACACAGAACACTGTTGCCTTCCCACTGAAGTGGTACCTATTTATCTACTCACATTTGCATGCTTTGGAACTGCTAAGTGGGCAGGAGGTGGGGCAAGGAAGGGAGCTCATCCGTTGCTCAGCACTCAGGTCTCGAACACACACACACACCATATTCCAGTCTGGGCTACTGAGTACTGAGTTGTAACTCTTTTGTGTCTAGGACTATCAGGCCAAAGGCAACATGTCACCAACATGAACTCACTTCTGAGAAGAGAGCTATGGCTATCTTGTCCTGCAAATCTTTGGATGTTTCCACATTCATGATTTATAGCATTTTAGAACACGGTCTGGGTACCACTACCCCAATGCATTAATAAGAAAAACGGACCTTATGTTGTCACAATGTTGTTTATATTGGTGATGCCGTAAGATGCTATAAATCATCTGGATAGAAACGGCATCTGTCTTTTTCTGTGAATTTTAGTGCAAAGTCTCATTTGTCATGTGCTGACAAAAGAAAGAAGCTAATTTCTTCTTAGACTTCCTAGCCACTGTTAGAGTTTATTTATGTATACTATCACGTTTCTACCACCCTCCTTCTAAGGACTTAAGATCATTTATAATAAGATCAGTAAGATCACAGCAAAACAAGACAACCACAGATAAAAACCAGAAGGATATTAAATCATAATCTGGGTTCACCTTCCTCACTAAAAGTATAGGAATTTGATAAATGCATGCATACATACATACATACATACATGTATGTATGTATGTATGAGGTGGCTGGATGGAGTCACTGAAGCAGTAGGCATGAGCTTAAATGGACTCCAGGAGATGGTAGAGGACAGGAAGGCCTGGAGGAACGTTGTCCATGGGGTCGCGAGGGATCGGACACGACTTCGCAACTAACAACAACAACATACATACACATACACACTTAAATATGAGCCAGCAGTGTGCTGCAGCTGCCAAAAAAGTCAATACAGTGCTGGGCTGCATTAACAGAGGGATAGTATCAAGATCATGTGAAGTGTTAATACCACTTTACAATGCCTTGGTAAGGCCACACTTGGAACACTGCATCCAGTTTTGGTCACCAAGATGTAAAAAAGATGTTGAGACTCTAGAAAGAGTGCAGAGAACAAAGATGATTAGGGGACTGGAGGCTAAACCATATAAAGAACCATTACAAGAATTGGGAATGTCTAGTTTAATGAAGAGAAGGACGAGGGGGGACAGGATAGCAGCGTTCCAATGTCTCAGGGGCTGCCACAAAGAAGAGGGAGTCAAGCTGTTCTCCAAAGCGCCTGAAAGCAGGACAAGAAGCAACGGATGGAAACTAGTCAAGGAGAGAAGCAACCTAGAACTAAGGAGAAACTTCCTGACAATTTGAACAATTAACCAGTGGAACAACCTGCTTCCAGAAGCTGTGAATGCTCCAACACTGGAAGTTTTTAAGAAGAGACTGGACAGCCATTTTTCCGAAATGATATAGGGTTTTCTGCTTGAGCAGGGAGTTGGACTAGATGACTTTTAAGGTCCCTTCCAACTCTTGTCATTCTGTTATAAAAGCCATCTTGCATCTTCAATTGGTTTGCCAGGTGGAAACCTATTGGCAACCAGATCGGTGGCTGGAGGACTCCTGTTTGAGTAATAAACCTACTTGCCTCTGTTAGCAACTGGGCCGCTGAGTTTTAAACGCCTTACAGCTTCCAAGTTGCTTTTCACTGCAGTGCTGCGTAGACTGCATTGTGGTAGTCTAAAGGTAAGGCATGAGTCACCGTTGTAAAGTTTAAAGAGTTCATTGTTGCTTAACAGTGGGATGTTAACCATTAAATCTGCTTCCCTAGATCTGTTTTATTTGAAAAGCTGGAGGGTTGCTTTGATTTTTATCGCTTTGGCTGCCTTCTCACCATGCACTTTACCTGGTTACTGACTTAATGCAACCTGGGAAATCATAGAAGTATCACCCAAGGCTAATACCAACCAAGCAGAGCCTGCAGTTCAATTGCATCCACTAGACCTTTAAGTCACCCGGTGAAGCAGGTTGAAAACCAAATTAATCAGTAAAGCATACTGACAGGTAAACATGGTTGTGAGCAGATGCTGAGAATGCTGGCACATTCAGCAACGGTCAATCTTAAGAATAAAGTGGATTGCTGCATAGGGACACGTTTTTATCACTATAGAATTATTTTCATTGCACTGAAAATATCTGGAAAGATCTCTCTCCTGACATACCTGGCCCTGATCCTGCTGACCTTTAGAATAACAGAATAAGAGAGCTGGAAGGGACCTTGGAGGTCATCTAGTCCAACCTCCTGCTCAAGCAGGAAAGCCTATACCATTTCAGACAAATGGCTGTCCAATCTCTTCTTAAAAACTTCCACTGTTGGAGCATCCACAACTTCTGGAAGCAAGCTGTTCCACTGACTAATTGTTCTCACTGTCAGAAAATTTCTCCTTAGTTCTAGGTTGCTTCTCTCTTTGGTTAGTTTCCATCCATTGCTTCTTGTCCTACCTTCAGGTGCTTCGGAGAACAGCTTGACTCCCTCTTCTTTGCGGCAGCCCCTGAGATATTGGAACACTGCTGTCATGTCCTCCCTTGTCCTTCTCTTCATTAGACTAGACATACCCAATTCTTGTAATGGTTCTTTATATGGTTTAGCTTCCAGTCCTCTAATCATCTTTGTTGCTCTTCTCTGCACTCTTTTACAGTCTCAACATCTTTTTTACATCGTGGTGACCAAAACTGGGTGCAGTATTCCAAGTGTGGCCTTACCAAGGCATTGTAAAGTGGTATTAACACTTCACATGGATCTTGATTCTGTCCCCCTGTTAATGCAGCCTAGCACTATGTTGGTTTTTTTGGCAGCTGCAGCACACACAGGTTTATTTTTTTCAGATATTGAGGCTAGTTGATTGGCTCTTCAGCATGGAGAGATACAACAGGAGTTGGCATTCCTGTTGCATAGTATTTTTTTTTTGCTCATTCTTAGCCAGGGTGGGCAACTATGGCCCCTTTACAACCTATGGACTTCAATTCCCAGAATTCCAGAGCCAGCCATATTGGCTGAATAATTTTGGGAGTTGAAATTTATAGGTCATTAAGGGACCATATTTGCCCTCCTCTGTCCTTAGCTGTTCTGCAGTTGATTGATCGTATACAACCCAGAATCGCAATTTGTTGAGTTGGGTAGCCATGCAGATTCTGTAAGTAAATAAATTATGTATGCAATTCCTTTGCTGCAATTTTATGTTATTTAGTTTTTAATTATTTAATATTGCAGTTGGAACACGCCCTGATGAGGGTACTAAATTATAAATAACAGTGTTTGTTTGTGATCACAAGTTACATGTTAGCCATCAAATCTTGGGCAAACACATTTTCTTGGACTGCTTTTTTGTTACAGAAAGAAATTGGTGGGGGGGCTGAAGTTGAAATATAAGATGTGACTGCTAGTTGTGCAGACAGCCAGGATCTTGACAAAAGCATTTTGTAGGTCCACCTCTTTTTAAATTCTACAGTAAAAATCCCACACCAGGGTACAGGTTTGATGCGGAAAAGTAAATAGTTGGTGACGTTTTCCTTCTGATTTCTTTTCGCTGAAAAGCAAGCTGGTGGCTGGATAAGAACCCAAAGCTCACTCCGTTTTCCTCCTGTCCTTAAAGCTGATCCAAATACCTGTTCTAAATTGTTTTATTCCCCCTCAGAAGAAACCATTAATTTTATTTACAATGGAGATCCACTATCTGACCCCTCAGCCACACGTGGTTCTAAATTTTAGATGCATCTTCCAGCATCCCTCCATATGTTATCTCAATTTTTAATGTGACAGGAAGCAGAAATTCTTGGGGAGCAACCTCATTAATTGTTAACTAGAATCATTAAAAAAAAAGATCGTTCTCTTGGTTCTGCCAATTACATGGCTTTGCCTTCTTTTTAGAATACATCTCTCTTCACACACACACACACACACACACACACACATCTTTCAAAAGCCAAATTGCTTTTTGCCTTCAAAAGTTGTAAATTTGTGGCTTATTGGTAGGAAAGCATGGGGGCATCCTAAATTATGGTGGGCTACAGATCTGAGTTTCAAGCACCTGGCTGAGCACTAGGTGGTAGCAAAAACATACCCATCATTCTTTGCCGCCATCTAGAGGCTGTCTTGAGTTTTGCAGACCACATCTGGTAGGCCTAGAAAAGGATGTACAAAGCTTACCTCAACTATGAATTACCTGTGCACAACAGTTGGCTTACAACAGTTCAGTTCAGTTCAGTCACCTATGACCATTTTTCACATTTACATCCTCATGGTCACATGATCAAAATTCAGACCCCTGGCAACTGACTCATATTTATGATGATTGCAGATTGGCTCAATTATGATCATAAGTCAAGGACTACCTGTATGTGAAACAGGTTCGGCCGTGGGTACTAAATGAAGCTATCAGGACTACCAACTTTATTGAACATCCCTCCTTCCCAAAACACAACAGGTTGCTCTTCAGATCAAAAATCTTTCCCTTTATTAAGCCGGTTGGTTTATCGATTGCTACTGTTTTTTTAGGAGTTGGGGTTTTTTAATACTAAGAACAGAAAAAAAGGCTTTACAGTGTTTCCCCCCCCCCCAAATATATTATTTCAAAATGGGTTGTTTGTTGGAACATCTCATCTTTACCTCTGGCAAGCAAACTTTATAGGATTTTGAGAGGGTTATTTTTTTGCACAATTCTAAACCCCTTCTAAATCTGGAGGCCACATCAGCGCTTAATCCTGAGCCATAAATCAATACACAGAAGGAGGAGGCAGGCTGGGAATATCATATCTTTTTTTTCTTTGCTGCCTCACTTTTGATGGATATAATGTCTTTTGCAATCTGCAGAAATTCCCACCCACCCCCACTCCAGTCCTATATAGTTACAGGTGGGCTAGCGAGATGGCCTTCAAACTTGGGAGTCATTTGCAATCTAATATCTGGAAGCAGCAAAACAGCTGGGAACTGGCACGTGACTACAGTGGTAAAGCCTGAACATCTGGTTTTGCCACAGATTCCTCCTCCTCCTCCTCCTCGGATCCTGCCTCCCCTACCCAAATACCCCATTGTACAAAGCATATAATAACATCAAATTTGCAGATGACACCAAGCTGGCAGGAATAGCCAATACTCCAGAAGATAGGCTTAAGATACAGGAGGATCTGGACAGACTCGAACACTGGGCACTATCTAACAAAATGAAATTCAATTGTGAAAAAAGTAAGTTTCTACATTTAGGCAGGAAAAATCAAATGCGCAGGTATAGTATAGGTGGTACCTTGCTCGATAGTACTGTAGTAACTGTGAGAGAGATCTCGGAGTACTAGTGAACAATCACTTAAATATGAGCCAGCAGTGTGCTGCAGCTGCCAAAAAAGCCAACACAGTCCTAGGCTGCATTAACAGAGGGATAGAATCAAGATCAAGTGAAGTACTAATACCACTTTACAATGCCTTGGTAAGGCCACGCTTGGAATACTGCATCCAGTTTTGGTCACCAGGATGTAAAAAAGATGTCGAGACTCTAGAAAGAGTACAGAGAAGAGCAACAAAGATGATTGGGGGACTGGAGGCTAAAACATATAGGGAACAGTTGCTGGAATTGGGTATGTGTAGTTTAACGAAGAGAAGGGTGAGGGGTGACATGATAGCAGTGTTCCAATATCTCAGGGGCTGCCAGCCTTTCTGTGCCAGCAAAAGTTTTCCGGAGCCCTGCACCAAAAAAGGTTGCATTCATCCACCCGGCTAACCCAAAATGTGCTCTTCTTGCAACTCCGTACGTTGTGTGAACCCAGGCAAGTGGACTGGAGGACTAGGCAGTCCTCTGGAGTCAAACAGGAAAAGAGGGTTTGACCCAGGAGTTTGTGTGCTGCACCTCTTTATTTAAAGATTTGCTGACGGGGGCAAGATGCGTGTCCACACGTGCCCATCTGAATCACCTTTTTCCCTTTAAAGAGGAATGAACTTCACAGGGGTTAAACAGCGATGAAGTAGACCTTGCTGTTTCCTGGTATTGTGTATGGAGTCCCAGGGGTAGGCCACCTTGGCTCTTTTAGGACTCGTGGTCTTCAACTCCCAGAATTCCGAAGCCAGCCATGCTGAGGGGAAAGGGAGAGGTTTCCTGGTGAGCCATGGCTGGCTCAGGAATTCTGGGAGTTGAAGTCCACGAGTCCTAAAAGAGCCAAGGTGGCCTACCCCTTGTCTAGGCAAACAGGGAGAAGCCCTGGTGACATCACACACGTAGCAATGTCATTGCAGAAGCAATGGGAGTACCATTTTCAAAGGGGCATCGCTTGCTCCCTTCTTGTCCCCTTCTGAAGGCCAGCTCTGGTGCTGGGCAAACTGAGCTCAGCAAATCTTCCTCCACCCTGGACCTGCTCTTGCTGACAACGGGCCACCCTGGAAGTTCTTTCCTTGGGGACTGAAGGCCTGTTGCCAGATCCATGCACAAATGGGCCATTTTCACAGCCTATCACGTGGTCCAGCTGGTGCCTTTTCTTCAATAAGCTGGGTGTCTCCACCCGTAGTGCCGATGAAGCCCCTTTTCGCTTCTTCAGTTCTGACTGAGGGTCAACTGTTGAGACCCTCGTTTCTTGGGTCAGTAGAGAGTCTTGCAGACTACCTCGGTCTTCACAGGAACGGGGCAGATCCCACACTGCTCAGGTGGGGGGAAGGTTTTTGGAGGTAGAACATGTGTTGTTGTTGTTGTTAGTTGCGAAGTCGTGTCCGACCCATCGCGACCCTATGGACAATGTTCCTCCAGGCTTTCCTGTCCTCTACCATCTTCTGGAGTCCATTTAAGCTCACGCCTACTGCTTCAGTGGCTCCATCCAGCCACCTCATTCTCTGTCGTCCCCTTCTTCTATTGCCCTCAACCTTTCCCAGCATGAGGCTCTTCTCCAGTTAGTCCTTCCTCCTCATTAGGTGGCCAAAGTATTTGAGTTTTAGCTTCAGGATCTGGCCTTCTAAAGAGCAGTCAGGGTTGATCTCCTCTAGGACTGACCGGTTTAGGTAGAACATAGATTACAGGTAGTCCTCAACTTAACAATAGTTCATTTTTGTGGCCATTTGAAGTTACAGCGGCACCCCAAAAAAGCAACTTACGACCGTTTTTCACACTTACGGCCGTTTCAGCATCCCCACAGTCATGCGAATAAAATTCAGACACTTGGCCACTGGCTCATTTTTATGACGGTCGCAGTGTCCCGGGGTCACGTGATCACCTTTTGCTACCTTCTGGCAAGTAAACTGAATGGGGAAGCCAGATTCACTTAACAACCGTGTGAAGGTCGGTAAAATAAGGACCCAGATTGTTGGGGGCAATAGGCTGACTCTGTAAACCGCTTAGAGAGGGCTGCAAAGTCCTGGGAAGCGGTATATAAGTCTAAGTGCTATGGCTATTGCTAACTGAACAACTGCAGCGATTCACTTAACAACTGTAGCCAGAAAGGTGGTAAAATGGGGCAAAACTCACTTAACAATTGTCTCACTTAGCAACATAAATTACGGGCTCAATTGTGGTTGTAAATGAGGACTACATGTAATAGGGTCGAAAGGGAACTTGGAGGTCTTCTAGTCCAGAGGTCCCCAATCTTTTGGGCACCAGGGACCGGTTCCGTGGAGAGAGGTTTTCCCACGGACCGGAGGGTGTGTGGTTTTGTGTGCTGCCTACATCCCACAGATGGGGCTTTGCTTGTTTGTGCGGATCAGTTCCTGACATGCCGTGGCCTGGTACTGGTCCACGGACTGGGGGTTGGGGACCCCTGTTCTAGTCCAACCCCCTGCCCAAGGCAAGAGACCTTTTTCCATCCCAGACAAATGGCTGTCCAGTCTCTTCTCGAACACCGTCAGTGATGAAGCAGCCACAACTTCCAGAGGTGAAAATGCAAAATGCTGGTTGGGTTCCTCCTCAGATAGGCCATAAAGGTGGTGGCGCTGCGGTTGTAAACTAGGCTCAGCATCTTTTATCGTCACCCATTGTCTTTATCACGACGTACGAACCAGGCCATGCGTTTTAAGTCATATCACTGATTTCAGAAGCTATAGCAAAACAAAAACTGGTTCTCTCAGCTTTACGCTAAGTTCTCCCAGATGCTAAGTTCTAAGTTCTACATTCTCCCAAATGCTAAATTCTAATCTTAACAAAGCACCACGCCTGGCTTCATGGAATGTACAATGTCCAGAGTGTATAAACTGTATTAGCCTAAAATAATGGCTTTGTTTCCACATTACACAAATGTTGGGTTCCCACAACACCTCGAACCATAAGTTACCTTGTCCTAGTTTAGCCCAGTCAGGTTGTGCAAAGCCTGCCCAATTGTCTTTGGTTAAGATGGGTCTAGGATTTAGCATGTTGGGTGAAGCCAGCTTCACTCACACACACACACACACACACACACACACACACACACACACACACAAACAGAGAAAGAGAGAGAGAGACAGACAGACAGACAGACACTCCCCAGGGGCAGCAAGAGCTATTTCTGTGGGCAGGCCAGAGCCCAAGGGTATGTACATCAGGGATGCGTATCAAAAAAAGTCAAGATGGTGGGTGCAACCACAGGATTGAAGCCCAGCCCCTTTTCCCCATGGGTCCTAAAAACAAAGCAAGCTGCTTTCCTGTCTCTGAAGGTCCCCACTTATGTCAAGTTTTGAGGAAGCCTCCAGTCTCACCTCCTTACAATTGGAACCTTGTCTCTGTTGCCTTTCCCGCCCTGCGACCCCCTTCCCTTTGTGCTGATGTGGCCATAGCCCCCTAGACAACATCTTAACAGGATGGGTGCTATGAAGGGTCCCTGGGATTTATGCAGGCCTGGCCCACCCTTGTTCTAGGTCAGGGGTAGACAACCTTGGCTCTTTTATGACTCGTGGACTTCAACTCCCAGCATTCCTGAGCCAGCCATGCTGAGGGGAAAGGGAGAGGTTTCCATGCTGAGCCATGGTGGCTCAGGAATTCTGGGAGTTGAAGTCCACGAGGCATAGAAGAGCCAAGATTGCCTACCCCTGGCCTATACCATTTCAGACCAAAGAACCATGCTGGCTCAGGAATTCTGGGAGTTGAAGTCCACGAGTCATAAAAGAGCCAAGGTTCCCTACCCCTGCTCTAGGTAATGCAACACAAGTATTAGGTTGCCCGTTCCCACACTCATGAAACCATTTGCTGGCTGATTCTGCACAGTAGTTTGCCCATTAACGGAGGTGTGAAATTTGCCCTAGGTGCGTATTGGGTATGTATCTGTGTTTATGTTCTGGTCAGTGAAGTTACAGAGGACAGGGAAAAAGTATCACCTAGGCAAATATCTGATTTAAAAACTACCACATGCAGGAAGGTTACAGCTTTTAGTTTTGCTAGCAGTATTATATTTCTTCTCCTGTGGGGGGTGCCTTCTGGGCTGCCAACTGGATCTGCTCCCGTGCTTTTAAGAACAGCTTGACGCTCCAAAAATTGAGATGCGATGCTCCCTCTTGCTTTTTATCCTCACAATATGGAAAGACCCTTCAGCTTCTATCCAGCCAGTTGCTGCTAAAATTACAGGAGCAGAAGCAGCTCCGGGAGGTCCAGGCTGGCTGGGGCATTCTGGGAATTGAAGCCCACACCTTCTAAAGTTGCCAAGTTCGAGAAACATTCCTCTGAACCACTTTAGCCGTTGTGATTTTTTTCAAAATGCTTCTGTGGGAAGCTTTATATCAAAATATATTGTATTCTTCATACTGTCTCCATCTTCTCTTAAACATTACCAGACTCCACAATGGACTGAGAATCAGCATCTCTAGATAATTGACGGTCAAGCTGAAACTAAGCTAATCAAGTAAAAATAGCAAACGGGGGTGGGTGAGGGTGGGTGGGGAATCTTTAACTGAAATTTTCTCAAACTCCCAAATAGGTTACCTAGACTTAATCCACATATCAAAGGAGAAGGTCTGTAAACACAGACAGAGTTGATTAAAATAGTCTCCCAGAGAAGTTGCATGTTCACAAGAATAAACAACAGAAATGCCATGTGAACTGATTGCACCACACCCAGGCCCCTCAAGTAACACCCTAGAATCAGCACATAGGCCAGAGGTCTTCAAACCTGGCCCTTTTATGACTTGTGGACTTCAACTCCCAGAATTCCTCAGCCAGGGTGAGGAATTCTGGGAGTTGAAGTCCACAAGTCATAAAAGGGCCAAGTTTGAAGACCCCTGACATAGGCACTTCCCCACCCAGGACAAGCTCCCCTATAAAACAATCTTGCTGTACCCCATTTCTCTGCAGCTGCCCCCAAGGCAACCCTTTTTGCTTTTAGGAATAAATATTTCTCCTTTCCTCACAGCTGTCTGGATTTCATTTTTTTTATTATTGTTGCACAAGAGTTGGGACTTGAGTTGAAACCCCAAATTATTCTTCTGATACTTCCTTGAAGAGTTGCCAACCAAACTACTGCTTGGCCCATTGGGAGTTCATAGAGGTAAATAGTTGATGTTTTTTACAGCCTGCTAGTATGGTCATTTACGAATGCTTCTAGACCCGTGGTGGCGAACCTATGGCACGTGTGCCACAGGTGGCACGCAGAGACCTCTCTGTGGGCACACATGCCGTCGCCCCAGTCCTAGGCTTTCAGCTGGGTTTTATAAAACCTTTTCGCTTTAGGCCTCCGCCGCCGTGTGCAAAAAAAATAATAATAAAGGTTCAATCAATCAATTTCAACTTCTCGCGGGAGAAAAAAAGATCTTGCAAAGTTGGAATTGATTGATTGAACTTTTTAGTCCCACCCAGTCTGCTGTTACCACCGCAGCCACGCCCACCCAATGGGCCATGCCCATCCGGCACCTGACAATACATAAGTGGGTTTTGGATTGCAGTTTGGGCACTCAGTCTCTAAAAGGTTTGCCATCACTGTTCTAGACAGTGTGGTTCCGTCTTCTGAAATGGGCTGCAAAACTCTCAGTGGCCACTAGGTGGCTGCAACCTGACAAAAACTCCAACCTTTGCTGCAGGCTAGTGGCCATCTGGAGTTTTGCAACACAGATAAAAGGTGGCCACCCCATTGGCCCACTACAGTTCTTTTAAGAAGCTCAGGCAGTCGGGATTCTTAACTCTGAATTCTCGAGCAATATGAAATATACCTCATGCCTCTTTTCTCATTCTGCGCAGCTCTGACCATTAAAAATTTGAGTTTGGCGGGTCAAATCCCGAGTGCCGCGTAACAGAGTGAGCGCCTGTTACTCGTCCCAGCTTCTGCCAACCTAGCAGTTCGAAAGCACGTAAAAATGCAAGTAGAAAAATAGGGACCACTACGGTGGGAAGGTAACAGCGTTCCGTGCTAGTCATGCCGGCCACATGACCACGGAGACGTCCTCGGACAAGCGCTGGCTCTTCGGCTTTGAAACGGAGATGAGCACCGGCCCCTAGAGTCAGAAATGACTAGCACGCATGTGCGGGGGAACCTTTACCTTTACAGATACACAGATTCATATTGTGCAAATCCAAACCCTGTGGCTGGTTCAAGCTTCACTGGGCTGTGTAAACTGGAAAAAATGGGTAATTGAGTAACTATGATTAAGTTAACCATGGGAAAACATGTCTTGCAAATACTGCCTTCATGTGCACTTATGAATTTGAATAACTATCTTCAGAGTGCACGCAACACCCTGAAATCTGCCTTTCTCTCCTCCCACCTCAGCTCAACTACCCAACTCATTACTTTAATGCCTCGGTGTTATACTTTCTTTCATGCTTAATTAGAGCTCTTTTAATTGCTCAGAGATTCTTGGTCGGAAGGCAAGTGGGAAACATATAGGATTAGAAGAAGAAGGCAGGAGGGGGGGAAAGATACATATTTATTAGCATTTTCCTCCCTCTTCTACAAAACCAGAAATAAAGCGAACAACGTTTCAAAGTTTATTTTTTACAGGCTAGGTTATGGGTTAAATACAGTCCTTCATCTTTTCCTGATATCTTCAGATGCCTAATTAATTATAATTGCACTATACATTTCTTGAATTGTCTGTAGATTGGCGCAGAAGATATACAATCTGCTTCTTTACAAGGAACATAATCTGGGATAATGGAGAAAGATGAGCAACTGGAGGAAAGGAGGGAGATTGAGTTAGTTGCTTAGCAGACAAATAATTAAACACACACACACACACACACAGTTCTGTTATAGCAACTGCAGGTCAAAAAAGACAACATGGCAGCCACAATGGTGTATTTGAAGCTCTCTGTTTTTCATTTGTACAGAGTTTCTGTCGCAACCATCATCTGGACCTTTTTTTGAACTCCTCAATTCTGGTTTATTGTAAAATGCTAATTATTTATTACTGTTATTGTTCTGGGAGATTGGGTCATGTGCACTGCAGTTTAGGATTTGTCATTTGCTGTTAGGTAGTTTTAAACCATGATGGATTGGCTAAATGGTTGCATTTACCCTAACCTGCTAAATCAGGGGTGTCCAACTGCCGGCCCACGGGCCGGATGCGTCATGCCGAAACCACGCCCACCCCAGCTCCAGCAAAGGGGGAAAAGTCACAATACGTCACAACACGTCATGTGACATTGCGAGTTTGACACCCCTGTGCTAAATCATGATTTGTAAGCTGTCCTGGCTAGATGACAACATGCTAAGCTACAAAGAGGCAAAGTCTGTGTTACTTGGTTGAACCCAATCCGTTTTTAGACTGAACAGGATGGATTGAACAGGGAAATCTATTCTATGAAGACAGAATTTCTTTGAGCTTTTTCCGCAGCTCTTCTTTCATTACTTTTGATTGCTGAGTTAGCCAAAGTGAGCCCCCCCAGCTATCTCTCCTTTGCATTTGCCCTTTCTGGTAACCTGCAAAAACCAATCAGTAAAATGTAATGAAATGTGCCTGGTTAAAAACTCGGGAGTAATTTATTTAAAATCGCAACACCGTAAACAAATAATGGAGTTTACTGCTTTAAAAAGAAGCAGTGCCCAGCTCAAGCAAGGCAGGCTGAAGTGGCCTTCAGATATGGCTATCTTACCTGGGCTGCAAAATGCCAAGGAGCCATTGGATGGCAGTAAAGAGAATGTTCTGTATCCCTTTGCTGCCATCTAACTGTCATCTGGTTTACTGCAGCTGAAGTAATTAATCCATGAATGAAGGGTAGTTGCATAACACACTGAAGCATCAATGAATCACACAGGCAGGATGCAAATGAATAGTGGTTGGCTGATTTGTGGTCAGTGTGTCATGAGAATATAGGCATATATTTTTACTTCTTTTGCAACAAAGGTTTTTCAGTATCTGTCCAAAAGCTGCTGTAAATGGGCTTAGCTCACTCCCTTGCTTCCATAAAGGATCCTCTCCTTTTTTTCTGACTCACCAATGGTGCTTACAATAGGAAATTGGAGCATCTTTTACCGGTCTACTATAGAGAGCGTCCTCTCGTACTGTATTGTGGTTTGGTATGCTGGTCTGACAGCCGCGGATAGGAAAGCATTACAGAGGGTGGTGAGCACAGCACAAGACATCATGGGCTGTCCCCTGACACCACTGGATGACCTCACCAGGGCTCGCTGCCTTGGAAGAGTGAGGAAAATTCTCAGGGACGACTCACACCCTGGACGGTATCTCTTTACTCTCCTACCATCGGGTAGGAGATATAGGAGTATAGCCAGCCGCACCAACAGGCTGAAAAACAGCTTTTATCCGTGGGCTGTTAGGCTTTTGAACGGGAAATAATTTTTATAAACTTTATGCAGAATTGACTTGTGAGGCCGGTGTGTGGTGCAATCAGTTCACATGGTGTAATAAGATGGAGGTTTGTTGTCACTGTGAGTTGTGGGGTGGGAGCACGAAGGGAGGCTCAGCCAATCTCAATGTATACATGGTTGTACTTTGACAATAAAGGTTCATTCATTCATCTCCAGATAGCATTTGTACTGCTCTGGGATCAACATCACACCTTTAGGATCCCCCACAGTATTATCTCTCTTCAAGAGTTAAACTGGTTTACTCTCGGTGGAGCCATGGTATAGTAAAACCTACAAGGCGACTAGTCTGCATAGGTGTGTGAAGGTGAAGATTTGGGACAGGCAGTCTGTTTCTCCATTTGCAGAATCTGGTTCTCTGCTGGTTTTCTGCTTCCTGGCTGCTGACAGGTCCTTCAAATGGAAGGGGGGCTTGATGGCTTTTCAGCTGCCCCCAACAAACTGGTGAGATAACGAAGGCTGTAGGGAAGGATAGGAATGGTGCAATGAAGAGCGTTCACTTTTTCATATTGCAAATTATCCAAACACAGAGAACTTGGAAAGTTTACTCTGAAGACATTGTCAGGGAATGTCGGAGGCAGGGTGTCAAAAAAAACAAACCCACAAGATGGCAGACACAATCGTGCAAGCAAAGCTCTGCTCCTTATTTTTAACACGTGTCGCCACACAAATAAGAGGCGTGGGGCTTTGCTTGCACGGCTCTGGCTGCCATTTTGAATTTTTAACCTCCACCACCCTTGCAGACAAGCCTGGTTTAGTCAAACGACTTTGAACAAAAGTCCTGTGCTTAAAACTAAAGAGAGGTTTAATCCAGCATTTCTCAACCTTAGCACCTTTTAAGATGCGTGTGGGTTTTAACTCCCAGTCTTCCCCCACCCCCACCCTGAGCTATGTGAGCGAATGCCGGACTTGAAATCCACGCATCACAAAATTGGCCAGGTTGAAAAAGACCGGTCTAATCTCTGTCGTTTATTTCCCTAATGAGAATGCTCCAGGTTTCAAGATGAATGACAATCCACTCTGGCTGAAATAATGATATGTATGTATGTAACTCCGTATGATGGAAATTAGAATTCTAGGAATGGAAAAGGCCACGGAGTCCCACTTCCTACTCAGTAGAGGAAGCCAGATTAAAGCATCCCTCACAGGTGGTTGTGCAGCCCCCACTTAAACACATCCATTGAAGGCAAGCTACCTGTTCTCGGAGGCCTGTAATTGGTCCCTGTGTCAAGCTGCTCTTTAATTGCAGTGAAAGATCAGACAGGCTCTACTTGACAGCTTCCTCCCTTTGCCTCCACCCCCCCCTACCCCAGATCGCACCTGCATTCCTCTCTTGGCAATGATGCAATAAAAGCTTCCCTGAGACTTCACTGTGCGTGGGATGCTGATAGTCATGGCGGGACAGTTATCCTGGCTGAAAGAGCAGAGAAAAGGGTTACCTGCAGCTCTGACTGACACATATTCTACCTATCATCCTCTGCCATTTGAAACCAAATCCCATGCAGGAAGTGGCATCCCCTTTTATGATTGCAGGTAGTCCTTGACTTACAGCCATTCGTTTAGTGACCATTTGAAATAACAATGGCACTGAAGAAGCATTTTTCACACAACGGTTACAGCATCCCCGTGATCACGTGATCAGAATTTGGATGCTCGGCAAACAATTCATATCTATGATGGTTGCAGTGTCCTGTGTGTGTGTGTGTCAAGTGATCCCCTTTTGTGACCTTCTGACAAGCATGGGGGAAGCCAGATTCACTTAACAACCAGGTTATTAACTCAACAGCTGCCGTGATTTCACTTAACAACCGTGGCAAGAAAGGTCGTAAAATGAGGCAAAAGTCACTTAACTGTCCCCCTTAGCAACAGAAATTTTGGGCTGAATTGTGATAATAAGTCGAGGGCTACCTCTATGTTCGGTTCTGTTAGTAGGATGACCCTGTCCAGCTACGGAGGAAAGTGCTCTGCTTACATGGAGAACTTTGGGTCAAACAAGATCCCTTTCCATCCCAACCAAGGATCTTGCCTGGGTTTTCCCAATGTGCCAGTCCCAGGTCAAGAAAAACAGCTGCTGCGTCCATGGAGCACACGGTGCCTGCGCACATAACTTGCTTTACGGCTCAACCTGTGTGGCCCCGTTTGTATAATACTTTCCGACTGCACACTCAGCTGCCCAACCCAATTCCCCGCTTAGTTCTGCCATTTTTGCGGGGTGGCTCAAAATTAATGGGGTGGTGCAGGATCTCAGCTCTTTACCTGCCATCCTCCCATAGGGCTGGTTTTCCATGATGTTTTTTAAAGGGGAAGAACAATTATTTTAATTAAAAAGTGTGGCTGTTTATCTCCAAGGACGGAACATCCCATTTCGGAGCGAGATGATAAGAGTTGGCTGCCTTGCTCGCTTCTGATTTCAGCCTGATATAAACTTTGAGCTGCCTATCTTCGTTTTAATTATTGTCTTCCCTCTCAAAGCTTTACACCAAAGCAAGTTTAGCATCATCCAGTCTCCCAGCCTTGGGGCCTGCTTCTGCTCAGCTAAGTTCTTTTCTTTCTTTCTTTCTTTCTTTCTTTCTTTCTTTCTTTCTTTCTTTCTTTCTTTCTTTCTTTCTTTCTTTCTTTCTTTCTTTCTTCCTTTTTCTTTCTTTTTTCTTTCTTTCTTTCTTTCTTTCTTTTTTCTTTCTTTCTTTCTTTTTTCTTTCTTTCTTTTTCTTTTTTCTTTCTTTCTTTCTTTCTTTCTTTCTTTCTTTCTTTCTTTCTTTTTTCTTTCTTTCTTTCTTTCTTTCTTTCTTTCTTTCTTTTTCTTTCTTTCTTTCTTTCTTTCTTTCTTTCTTTCTTTCTTTCTTTCTTTTTTAAAGGCGCGTCTGGGGTCGAAAGTTTTTTTTTTCCCCGAGACCATTCTGGGGCGATTGCAGGTCTGGAAACTTTTTCCAGGAGCTCTTCCCTGTAATCTGCACCCATACATGCGCCCACACGTAGGTACGGGCGCCCTTGTTAACAAGCCTGCGATTCCCTGATAACATCTCTTTCCCCGTCTGATGCTCTTTCTTCCTACTTAGTCAAGAGCCTCCTGATGTGATCAGCTTCTGTCTATCTGCCTGCCGTCTCCATCTGTTCGCCTTTGTCTTGGGCTGAGTCCAGGAGAAAAAACCCTGGCGCATCTGAGAACGTGCCCGTTCGGGACTGGCGGTTCCCGACCTGCTCCCTTTTCCATCTGCGGAGGCAAGAAGGAGGGCATGAGGAAGGGAAGCGTGCGTTTCGCTTCCTAGACTTTCTGATTCATGGACCTTCGTATATTTATTTTGGGGTTAGGAAGCGGCTGAGTTTTGTTTTGACTGGGTTTGTTTCCCAAAGGGCCCATTCCCCTCGTTTCTTTGCTCTGGCAAGGTAAGAATAGAGATTCGACATCTGCCTGGGACAGAGGCTAGTCCTCCTTGTAGTTGGACCCCTCCCCATCCGAGATCAATCAATCAGAATAGAGCCGGAAGGGACCTTGGAGGTCTTCTAGTCCAATCACCTGCTCCTCAAGCAGAAGACCCTATGCAATTTGAGACAAGTGGTTGTCCAGTCTTTTCTTAAAAACCTCCAGCAGTGGTGCCTCCACAACTTCTGAAGGCAAGTCGTTCCACTGGTTAATTGTTCTCACTGTTAGGAAGTTTTTTCTTAATTCCAGGTTGCTTCTCTCCTTGATTAGTTTCCATCCATTGTTTCTTGTCCTGCCCTGTGGTGCTTTGGAAAATAAATTGAGCCCCTTTCCTTTGTGGCAGCCCTTCAAATACTGCAATACGGGTATCATGTCACCCCCTAGTCCTTCTTTTTTTCTAGATTAGTCATACCCAGTTCCTGCAGCCGTTCTTCATATGTCTCCTGGCCTTTAGTCATCCTAGTTGCTCTTCTCTGCCCTTTTTCCAAAGTCTTAACATCTTTTTGGTAATGTGGTGACAAAAACTGGATGCTCTACTCCAGGTGTGGTCTTCCTAAGGTTTTATAAAATGGTGCTAATACTTCACATGATTTTCATACCATGCCTCTGATTATACAACCAAGGATTGTATTAGCTTTTTTGGCTGCTGGCACACACTGCTGGCTCATATTTAAGTGTTTGTATGTGGGTTTGCATTAAGATGTTTGCATCTGGGTACAGAGATCTTTGGAGATGAAACTTGGCTCTCAGAGGGATGCTCATGTTATGGTTTCCACAAACACGCGCACACCCCTCTACACACACACACACACACACACACACACACACACAGAGGGCCTCAGTTTGCAAAAGATGTGCCTGAGCTTTGAGCCTTTCACCAGGAAATGAGGTCAGTACCTTTCCATACACATGTGACTCTCCTGCAACACAGCAGGTGTTTTCCAACAGAGTCAGTAAAGAATTGACAAAACATGCACTTGGAAGCTGAAAGCATTAACTCCTACAGCAGTCCCTTTCCACAATCACACCCGCACCAGCTCTTAACTGTGGCTTGTAATGTATTAACCGTGTGTAGCAGTTGGCATGGCTGTCTCCAGGGGACGTAAAAGCTGCTGAAGCATTTCAGTGAATTAGAAGAAAAATATGCTTTGGATATTTTGAAGGAGAAACACGTGGCAGATGTTTCTAGTAGTGCGTATACTAGGGAAGGAGCTGCTAACACTTCCATTTCACTGGATGGGACACAGAATCATCCCTCTCCCTAACCCCCAGTTTTAAGGTATTTGTTGTAAAGGAGTAGGAAACTAATCTCGAAGAAAGAATGCACAGATAGGAAAACATACAGTTAGGCTTGCAAAGGAAGATGGGTAAGAAAGAAACTCAAGATTGCTCCAGCTTGATTCTCTTGGGTATAAGGCAGGGATCTCCAAACTTGGCAACTTTGAGACTTGTGGACTTCACCTCCCAGAATTCCCCAGCCAACCATGCTAGCTGGGGAATTCTGGGAGTTGAAGTCCACAGGTCTTCACATTGCCAAGTTTGGAAGACCCCTGGAATAAGAGGAAAGCTCAGTCACATTCTCAAAACCCTTCTAGTACCCTTTGACAATAGAGTTCCAGTCGCGCTTGTGGTGTCTGTTTCCTGACCTGGCCTACTTCAACGGGCTGACAACCGTCCTGCAATCCCTAATTTCTTGAAAAACCCTTTTTTCCTGCTGACCGCCTCTAACGGCTCCACTATGTTTGTAGGAGACAGTAAGTAACATTTACTGCTTGACTTTTGGCTGCAGAATTACCTGGGCGCAAGAGGGAAAGCTTAAACCTTGAAGGTTTAGCAAGAATTGGACTGGCATCAACTCAGGTCACCCAGCACGTTTGGCAGAAAAATTGACTAGTTCCTCATTTATGCAACAGGGAGCTTAAGAGGGGCCAAGAGGGAGGTTGGGCTGGGTTGGGCCGGGCCAGGGTTGCCATACCTTTGGTGTACTTTGGATGTTAGTTGCTTTTTTTCATTCAGCCTCCCTATTGTTCACCCGTGGTGCTTCCTGCTTCCTGGCAGGTATAATGAGCAATAGCCTGCCTGACTCCCCCATAGCTTTGACCATGCCAGCTTCTCTACCTGAGACTGCTAAGCCACACCTGCCATCCCATTTGCCAACTTGAAAGTTTGGGGGACACCTTAGAAGCAAGCACCAAAAGTGTTTGTTTTTATCTGAATGCACAAAAGCATACCTTCAGTTCAGAAGTTCACGGAGGAGAAGAGGTGGTCAATTTGGAGGCCAGAGGTCCATACAGGACAAAAGGTATGATTCTGAGTTTCCCCCCCTCCCCTTAGTGCAGGGGTCTCCAACCTTGGCAACTTTTAAGACTTGTGGACTTCAACTTTCAGAATTCTGGGAGTTGAAGTCCACAAGTCTTAAAGTTGCCAAGGTTGAGGACCCCTGCCTTAGTGGCAACCTTGCTAGGTAAGATAAGCTCAGAAAACAAAGTTTGTATTATCGTTAATTATTTGTGGCACACACCAGCGGCTGGGTGGCCTAGAGGTGAAGACGTGTGGCCTCCCACTCAGAAGATTGAGGGTTCAATCCTAGATAACGGCAGATGTTTCTCTATCAGGGTGTAAAGAACTCCACGTGGGCGTTAGGAAGGGCAACCAGCCAATAAAAGGTCGCCTCCATTCTATCGCCCCAACTCCACCCCAAATAAAAGGGATCAGGAGTTCTGGGAGTTGAGGTCCAGAGGTTGTAAGGTTTCCATAGTTGTCCACCCTTTCAGTTTTCCAAGAAATTAGGGTTAGGGATTGCAGGAGAGTTGTCAGCCTGTTGAAGTAGGCCGGTTAAGGAAACAGACCTGGCCTACTTCAGACTAGGAGATTTCCACTTTAAAGCTAAACCGTTTTATTGAGAGGTAACGTTTTCAGTTGAAATAGGCTCCTGGCCAAGGAAACCTATCCTTCAACACATCGGTTTAGCTTTAAAGTGGAAATCTCTTCGTCTTTCAAGTGGCACCTCGTGTTTCATCCTTATTCATTGCCTCAAATTGGTAAATCTACATCAGACGTTCAGTTCTTACAGCCACTAGGAAAGGAAATGAAGGGTTGCCTGATTAATAAGCGCTTGCCTCACTAGCTGACGGGAATCCTCCCGGGCCAAGGCCCGGCCCTGGTAAGATGGATCAGACTTAGAGTAAAGATTGGACACTACATCAAAACCCCTTTGAGCAAGTAGGTTCACGCCGGGTCGGCGTCAACCTGCATCGCGAAAGGACATCTAAATTGATTTGTGCCTCACCGAACCGAGGCTGATGGATTTGGATTCTCATTAGACCAAAGTGGGGAGTGGGAAGAAAGACCTTTCTTTTAATTACCAAGTAGGGCTGAGCCCTCTAAACCACACGCAACCCTCCGGAAAGGCCATCTTCTCCTCCTCGGCTCCCCATTCATTAGAAAGGGAATAAATTGCTTAATGTCAGGATATTTTTTACATACCGGGTGAGCGCACATGAAAGGATTCTAAATGCCGCTCTCATTGCTCTGCAACTTTCTTCCCAGAATTGAAGGCAGCGGAAAAAATCGTTTTACATCTGGGGAGTTTTTGCACTATAGCATTCCTACTTCGGCAGTTAAGTACCTTGAACCATCCTAATTGATGACTGGGTTATTCTAAAATACCCTGTTAAAGATGTGAGCTCCTAGCCCCCCAAATCGGCTTTCGGTTTTCATCTGGACTGGAAACAGGGATCAGCAGTCCACAAAAAAACAAGACCTTCAGTCCCCTTCTTAGTTTCCAGGAGGTTACAGCCTTTGAGAGAGGGCTACAGAGTATTAATTCCATTTTTTCCCCAATTCCCATTTCCATGATCTATTCAGCTGAACCCAGCTTGAACACCTGCTTGCAAAGCATTCTCTATCAGCATCTTCATGCCCTCTAATAACAAATTAGATGAGAGCCAAAATAGGTCCACTGAATAATTACATACTATAGTACATAGTACAGTATTGGCAATATTAGCAGAACTCAAAACCTATGTCTGTCTGTCTACCACCTACCTACCAACCTATCTGCCTACCTTTTCTACCTTCTCAGGTTTTACACACACACACCATTACAGGCAAGAGTGTAGAAAATGACCAACCTGAGCAGAAGGGAGGGGTCAAACACATCATCAGTCATGAGTCCCTTCGTGCCCACCTGAGATCTAAGTCCAGCCCACATTGAATTCCTTCTACTCTTACCTCCCACTAGTTTCCCTTGACTGCTATTAGTTCAGATTCGTGTTGAGAGCTTAAGCTTGCAATAAATCTTTATACCCATTTGAACTGTCTGGATCTCCTGATTTTTCCTGCGCTTGACAAAGAGTATGAGAAGGTCAGTACCGTAGGATGGAACATTTTATTGCCAAGGCGAACAACCAGACTCTCGTGTAGAATTCAAACTAACTACTTTATTGTTCTCTGCCTATTTCACAGGAATCTCCCCAGACTGGCAGCTGTTGCTGGGAAAGGCTAGATGAGGATCAAAGGCACTAAGGGGGTGGGGGTGTGAGAGACCTTGCCTTCATGTGTTTATGTAGCAAGTTTAGAGCAGGGGTGGACTCGTGGACTTCAACTCCCAGAATTCCTGAGTCAGCCATGCTGAGGAGAAAGGGAGAGTTGCCAAGCTGAGCCATGCTGGCTCAGGAATTCTGGGAGTTGAAGTCCACGAGTCATAAAACAGCCAAGGTTGCCTACCCCTGGTCTAAACCAATTCTCCACTTGAATTCTCCTCTCAATTAGGATGGTGGCTCTCCAGCATTTTGCTTATATTCAAAGGTTGTTAGATGTGTTAAAATGTTTTAGGTTTTACTTATTAATCTTGACTGATGATCAGTGGTTTATTTATTCATTTTTATTTATATCCATTTATTAGCTTTATAAATAACTCAAGGTGGCGAACACACCACAATGCTGTTTCCTCCTCCTAGGTTTCCCACAACAACCCTGTGAGGTGGGTTGGGCTGAGAGAGAGGAACTGACCCAAAGTCACCCAGCCAGCCTTCATGGCTAAGGCGGGACTAGAACTCACGGACTCCCACTTTCTAGCCGGATATCTTAACCATTAGACCAAATTGGCTCTCTGTCAATGATGTTAATTAAGTTTAAAGTTCAATGTATGTACTTTAAAAATGTAATACAATGGCAAGGGGTATCAGTGGGCAAATCACAAGTGGCAAGTGGGTGGCTTATGATGGTACACAGAATTTTGAGTGCGCCACCATCTTAACTCTTTTTTTTAACTATACCTTGCAAACACCTCAGCCTTGCACATTTTTATTGTGTGCTATGATGCATGTACAAACATGCAAAGCTTTGATGACTCCTTTAAGCCTTGAAGGAGGTTCCCTATTCACCTCTGAGTAACCTTGAGTGAGATCTGTAGCAGAATGACAGGAAAATGAGAAAACACGCAGATAACAAGAGAAAGAACTACCCCAGCAGAATAAGGAGGTGGATACTCAGGTTGAAAAACCAGGTATCCAGTTCTTGTCTTCAACCACACTCAGCATCTGTCTTTTTAAAACTCTCCAGCGATGCTTAATGGTTGCATTGCAGGTATGTAAAATTGGGGAGGGGGCATCCACTAAGGAAGGATGAACATGAGATTTATTTATTTATTTGTGTCAGAAGCATCACAATTAAAATAAGGCAAAGTATACGACATAAAATTTAAAATATAAAATACAAGGTAGTCCTCAACTTATGACCACAATTGAGCCCAACACTTTTGTTGTTAAATGAGACATTTGTTAAGTGGGTTTTGCCCCGTTTTACGACCTTTCTTGCCTCAGTGGTTAAGGTGATAACTTGGTAACCTGGTTGTTAAGTGAATCTGGCTTTCTCATTGACTTTGCTCGTCAGAAGGTCACAAAAGGGAATCCCATGACCTTGGGACACAACGACGGTCATAAATACGAGTCAGTTGCCAAGCATCTGAATTTCGATCCCGTGATCAAGGGGATGCTGCAAAGGTCGTAACTGTGAAAAAAGGTCCCAAGTCATTTTTTTTTCAGTGCTGTTGTGACTGTGAATGGTCACTACATGAACTGTTGTACGTCGGGGACTACCCGTACAAGATTAAAGTATGTACAAATTAAACAGATCTTGACCAGAGACTAGCAACATTGATTGTACTCTGCCACCAGGTCCTTAAGTGTTTGCAGTAGCGGCAAATATCTGTAGCTCGGCTGTAGGATGAAGATTCGTTCTCTGATCTTGTGGAAACCAGCCCACAAGCTCGTAGAAATGAACCTTCACCCTCATCCTTAAGTGTACGCTGATCAGGGCACAAAAGGTGGGTATGCATACGTGTTGTCTGCGTTTCACCACAGTCACAAAGATAGCCCCATTTGTTCAGAGCGACTCTGGATCTTATACTTGTTCGCAGTCTATGCCAAGGTTCCTCAAGCTTGGCGACTTTAAGACTTGTGGACTCCAACTCCCAGAATTCCTCAGCCAGCAAAACAAGTCTTAAAGTCGCCAAGCTTGAGGAACCCTGGTCTATTCAACGATTTCCATATTTCCCAACTTTCAACAGGCCCAACTGTCAGCTCCTCGGTTGTTTCCATCCCGTGTTGGTTCTTTGTTGCTTCCATAGGTCCAGTCTGCTTTCGGATTCTTCCAAGTCTTCTGCTGACATCCAAAACCTGAGATCCTCCTGACCCAACAGAACGAGTCAAATGGCAATGCATTTGTTCTGGTGTGGAACCTAGAAAAATACCTCCCACCCTTCTCTCCCCCATTTTATAGCCTCATATTTCCCCACCACCCCTACTAATTACATTGCTGGGCATCGTTCCATTTTCTCCCCTATGAAATATTTGGTTGTTTTATACTCGATTAGCTATGATATTTACTTCTTCGCTCCTCGGTAAATTTTTATTAAATACTCATGTCTACCGCCTAGCATTTGCCAGGAAGAGCTCTAGTTAATGAGCCAAGATTTTGCTTTATTTTTTTTCAAAAATTGAACTATAGATGTTCCAGCTTATCCCCAAGCAGCTCATACAATCACCTGCCAGCCAGATAATTAAAATCCTTTAACTGAAAGATACAAAAACAACAGGTAGAAGAACCTTGAGCCGTAGTGTCCAGGGCAGTAGATTAACAGGAGCCGAGATATATTTAGTTCTGCGTCTCTCTCATTTTGGAACAGCCAAATCTCTGGGTGGCCTTAAACCAGCCACTTTCTCTTGGCAGCTCATTCTAATTTGCACCCTCTAATTTCCACTGGAGAAATAATTATACTCTACTAACTGAGGTGCCCCAGACGTCTTTCATTAGATGATATTGTCTAGGACTCTAGGTGATATTGACGGCTAAGGAACTGTGAGAATTGATATCCCAAAGTGGCTGAGATTGAGAAAGACAATCTATTTCCTTCCTTCCTTCCTTCCTTCCTTCCTTCCTTCCTTCCTTCCTTCCTTCCTTCCTTCCTTCCTTCCTTCCTTCCTTCCTTCCTTCCTTCCTTCCTTCCTTCCTTCCTTCCTTCCTTCCTTCCTACTCTCAATGTCTTTTGATGTTTCATTCTCTGGAAAAATTCATCATCATTATTATTACTATTATTATTCATTAAACATGAACCTCAGTCAACTGAACATTCAAACTGACTGGCGCTAATGGTCGACACGAGTTGCTGCCAGCATCCTAGGTATCAACCAGGTACCTCCTTAAAATGTAGGATGTTCCGAGTAGCGCAGTTTTTTTGTAGCATTGCTGGAGTTATTGCAGGAAGCTGCAGTTTCTTGATGTGTTTTGCAAAGTTTTTGGACCTAGTTCCCAGTGTCCTGATGACTATGGGTATCACTGTTACACGTTTCATCCATAATCGCGCAGTTTCAATGGCCAGGTCGTGGTATTTCGTAATTTTTTTCAGTTCTTTTTCTTCGACTCTGGCATCTCCTGGTACAGCGATATCAAATCAGCTGTACGCTTCGGTTCTCTACAACTGCGATATCTGGCATGTTGTGTTCCAAATGGCGATCTGTCTGTATTCGGAAGTCCCACAAGATCTTCACCCTCTCATTCTCAATATTATTATTATTATTATTATTATTATTATTATTATTATTATTATTATTATTATTATTATTATTATTATTATTATTTATTAAAAAGAGAAACACCATCCTCAAAATACCCAGTTTGTGAATGATGATAAATCTGTTGACAGCAAGTATTAATTGTTGTTGCACCCCATTGGAGAAAAGTTATTCTTCCTTCATGAATGTACTGAACACTTCGGATCTGGGATATCCTTCTTGGGATTAGAGTTAACATAAACTGACCTATTAGGGATAATTAAAATAAAAAAACCATGTCTGTTGAGAAATGGAATAACCATGCCCCCTGTGATAGGAAAGTTTGTGTGTAGGAAAGACCCGGGCCCCGTTCCCTTGGACAGGTCTACAACAACTCGCCACAGGAGAAGAGCTACAACTAATATTGAAAAAATAGTGGAATAGAATCATGAAAGAGAGATGGCAAAGGAGGGACAAAATGAGACGTGAATGACAAAAATTAAAATCTTTTTAAAAATTATTTTAAATAATTAAATTGAATTTTGAATTGTCCTGCAGCAAGTTGGCCCATGGTGAGTTGACCGTGGCAGTTGGCCGTGGTGAATTGGCTGCAGGGGCTTCTCCCATTCTGCCCTTGGACTACAAGGCAGTGAATACTATGTTACCTGTTTTAGAAAACACACATACAAACACACCTCTTAACTGGACCCCAATGTGTGGGCCTAGAGAGTGTTGATACACCTCTATCTGCATGGGGCTTTCTACCATTTTTAATTATTATTTGATATTTTTTTTCTTCACCACGAAGTAGTTATTCATCTGTATTGATCTGTTTGGGTACAATTTGTGCAGTCATGAAATTGGGGCAGCCTGTTAGTCCTCTTAAATAAATAATAAATACATGCCAGGATGCTATTCGATGCTTCCCCTTGTCTCTTGTTTTTGGTCCACATGGCTTCAGTTGAAGGTTCTGGATTTGGGAAGCTAAGCAGGGTCAGGCCAGGCCAGGCCTTGGATGGGAGTTGCCAGAAAGGCTTTGGGTAGGAGGCCAGTCTGGAAAAATTGAAAAAGCAGGTCCCTTTTGAGCTGCCGAAAAGAAAGTTGTGTGTTTGTGTCCATGAAGTTATCAGGAGCTGAGCCTGATTTGAGAACATCTTGACCTTGTTTTCAAAAATGTATTCATATTCATTCTGCATAAATTTAACAAATAAAAGCTGAGCAGCATCTGTTATGGATGTATTAGCTTTTTGCCCCAACTTAATCAAGGTAGTGTACATAATGAAGGCTGCTTCCCATTTCCCCACCACCAACACCAACAACAACCCAGTGAGGTGGGCTTGACTGAGAGAAGAATTGGCCCAACATCCCCCAGCCGGCTTACCTGCCCGAGGGAGGACTCGAACTCACAATCTCCCAGTTTCTAAACCAGCACCTTCGCCACTTCACCAGACTGGCTTTGTTAGACTGCTCGAGATTTTCATTTCTGCCATCAGGCAAAAGGATTGGACTAGATGAGGGACAATCAAGCATTTGAGGGCACAACATGTCCCTCAAACAATTGGAAGCTCCAGTTGGTGCAAAATGCAGCGGCCCGCATGGTTTTGTGCAGACCTTGGTGTTAAGATGTGTTACCTCTCCTTCGGGAGCTGCATTGGTTGCCGTTTTGCTTCTGGGTGCAATTCAAGGTGCTGGTTGTCACCTTTAAGGCCATTCATGGCTTGGGATCAGGTTATCTAAGGCAGAGTCCCCAACCCCCAGTGCCTGGCTGAGGAATTCTGGGAGTTGAAGTCCACAAGTCATAAAAGGGCCAAGTTTGAAGAGCCCTGCGTTAGATGATGGTTGGGCCACTGATGGCCCCAGAAGGAGACATGAAGTCTGCAAGAGCATCTGCTTCTCTGTCTAACCGATCTCTTTCTCTCCCCCCTGCAGGCCTGTTACCTTTGCTACAATCTCCTGGTGTTAGCCAACGTGGTTGTGGAAACCAAGCCAGCATCCCCAAAAGAGCAGGTAAGATGGGGACCAGGGTCAGGACAGCAGGAAAACTAGCTTTGGAAATAAAGAGGCTGTGTTCAGACCAACCTTAGACAGCAAATCTCATGTTAGGGAAATATATGTATATATATTATTCCATATATTGGAATAATACTTACACGGTGTGTGACATTTAGCCTGGCAGTTGCTCAATTTTGCAGGCAACATAAATTTCCGTTTCACAGCTCCACTGGAGCCAGCTTGCTTATACAACTCACTGAAGTGGAGAAATGCTGGCTCAGGATATCTGTGGGTCTGGGGAAGGTGCAAAATTGATGTGGAGTTGTAGTTTGCAATTAATAACTAAGAGGTACTTAACAGAGGCCTTTCTCGGAACATGGGAAAGTCAACCAGGACCTTAGCGTGTTTATGTGTATGCATGAAGGCAGAATGTAGTTTATTTGGGCTTTGCCACAATTACAGTTTGTTAAGATAAGTTTAGGGTATTATCAGTTGTGTGAACGCAGCCAAAGATAACGTGAGACCCATCTTTCGGGAAGAAGCAGTGGAGGGCAGAAAAAAGCGTGTCCCTACTGGAGTCTTGTTGAAACAGGTTTAATTGTGTGCACCATCCAGAGTCACAGTTGTGAGATGGGAGGCTATAAAATTTAATAAAGTAAAAAAAGGGAGAAAGCGAAATTGGAGGATCAAGATCCATATAACATACAAATATTTCTGCAATTCCCTTTCTTAAGGCAGACACAATACATTTAACCTGGTCTGGAAAACAATAGCAATTACAATCACTGCACAAATGTAGATAATTGCAAGTTTAATTAAGGGTTTTGTGACTTGGCCTGTTGTGCAAGTTCAACCCAGAAAATGAGTTAATTCAGTTATTAAGTTCTGCATGTTGAGTGAATGTAGTGATGTGTATAACATGTAGTTTAGCCACTCTCTACAGCAGGGGTGTCAAACTGCTGGCCCACGAGCCGGACACATCACAACAAAACCGTGCTCACCCCATTGCCGACAATGGGGAAAAAGCTCTGATACGTTGCGCGACGTCATGTAACGTCGTGCTCTACAGCTAAAAAAAACCCAAAGCACAAATATTTCTAGTTTGTATCATTTCAGGATCCAATCTGGGTCCGTCACCAAGACCGGAAGTTTGTCTTCCAAGCTTTCAGACTTGTGCTAGAGCCCATCTTCAAGGAACTTCTCCCTAGCAGACACACACACACACACACACACACACACACACACACACACACACACACTTGGAAGACAAACTTCCGGTCCTGGTGACGGACCCAGATTGGATTATCCTGGAACACATATATTAGCCTTCATTTGTGTATCATTTCACTTTGCAAGTGAGGTAGCAAACACATGTGGGGATGCTCCCCTCTGACCTAAACCAGGTATGCTGGCTAGGAATTCTGGGGGTTGTAGCCTGTCACATCTAGAGGGCTCAGGTGGGACGTATGCTAGGAGATGTCAGTGTCATGGTTCCGACAGATGCAATTCTTCAAAGAACCTGGAGGCATTGTTTACCTTAAGGAGTCTTTAAACAAAAGAGCATAGCTTCGGCAGGTACATGGTAACGCCAATATCTGTATTCCCCTCCCCTAAGCACACAGTATCAAAGCACAGTTCCTCCCTTTAATTAACCGTCATAAATCACATTCTCCAATTAGTTTGAATTGTAAGCTTTCCCTCCTGTTTAACAGCCCGCCAAATTCTTAGCTTATTTCAAAACAGCCTTGAGAGACATTCTTCCCACTCCCGCCAGCATCAACTAATCCTAACTCTAAAAGTAACGCACAGGTTTTAAAGAAGCAAAGCTGTCTCTCCACTTGTCAAAGCGAGAACCTCTGATTTTAGCAGCCTTGACAGTCAGATTGTAACGGAATGCGGGGAATGACCTCGAGAGGCAGGAGGAAGAGCTGCAGACCAGACAAAGGCCAGACAAGGGTCAGCTGTGTCCACAGAAGGACTGAGGGAATGGTGAACATCCTAGAAGGGACCCTCCTTAGTTTCTTGGACAGTAAAGGGGTGGGTGGTGGGTGGGGAGATGTACTTTCAGATTTGCAAGATTCTGTTGATGTAACCTTTTAATAAAATAGAATTTGTTTTATTTGGGCAGGGTTCCTGTCTGGACTACCTCACCAAAACTAACCCTGTCCTTCACCATTCCCCGAAGTGCATTCTGTTCCATTCTGTTCTGTCCAAAAGTTTAGCTTTGCTCCTGCCCCGCTCTCTTGTTACTACCCAGTGGATTCTTCTGACCTTCTTCATCTTTGACCATTCTTCCCTTTCTCCTGCACGCTCCGCAGAGCCACCTCCAGCAGCTTTGCCTCCAGGTGCAGCAGCACATCAGCAGCAGCATCCGCGAGGACCCCGCTCTCCTCTACCGGACCAAGTTGAAGAACTTGGCTGCCCAGACCTACGTCAAGTGGCAGGAGCTGCTGTCACAAGGCTGCCTCCAATTAACCCGCTAGCAGGTAGGGTGTGTGTGTGTGTGTGTGTGTGTGTGTGTGTGTGTGTACCTTTCATGGGCAGCCTGCAGGGAGCTCTAAGCATGGGGAACCTGCCATTGCAATAATTCTTTCCAGACCTCTGTCTACTAGCTCCAACCCCTGGTATTGTCTGCCAAAAGGGTGGAATGTCGGAGCCGGCCTGTTGAGAATTTGTGGGGAGGGCACCAAAGGCAGGAAAAGGGGAGAGGGGAGATCCCCAAGCGCCAGGCTGAGGAAGGTCTCTCGCACAACCTTCTGCCGCACTGGTGAACAAGTGTCCTAATCAGCATGTGCGTGTGTTAACATATGTTTGTGCCGGGTGCCATTTGGAATATACTCTGCTCCAGGCAACAAATATTCAGCCTTGGAAGGAAGCTCTGGCAGCTGCAGTTGCAGTTTCCAGCTGTCTGTGGCTAGCTGCACATTACACCCCCCCCCACCCCAGCTGGTGGCAAAAAGCCCAGCCTGCAGCACGTGGGATTGGGAAGGAGCGAAGCAGGCCGGCCGGAGACCCTTTGCCGTGAGTCAGTCCTAAAGGCTTTGCTTGGATGCTGGGTCTCAGCAGCCGGCCAGAAACGGAAGTGCGGCCGATGCGTGCAAAACACACCCTCGCATCCTTTCCGTTCCCTCTTGTCATTTGCAAAAAGCTCCCAAGGCCAGGCCGTGGCTTCATCACTTACTCCAAGGGGAAGCCTTTGTGAGCTCCCCTCCCAGCCAACCGGAACAAAGTGGGTCAAAAATGTCAGATTTATTTTTTATTTCCAGTTTTGGAGGTGATGGGAATGGGAAGGTTCCAGGGCCTCAACCGCACCCTTTAGAGCAGGGGTCTTCAAACTTGGCCCTTTTATGACTTGTGGACATCAACTCCCAGAATTCCTCAGCCAGCATGCCTGGCTGAGGAATTCTGGGAGTTGAAGTCCACAAGTCATAAAAGGGCCAAGTTTGAAGACCCCTGCTTTAGAGCAAAGGGGGGGGGCAGGGGGGGAAACCATGACCCTTTTATGACTTGTGGACTTCAACTCCCAGGATCCCTGAGCCATGCTGGCTGAGGAATTCTGGGAGCTGAAGTCCACAAGTCATAAAAGGGCCCTGGTTTCCCACCCCTGCTTTAGAACAGTGTTTTTCAACCTAGGCATCTTCAAGATGTGCGGACGTCAGCTGAAGCCCCGCACATCTTAAAAAATGCCAAGGTTGAAAAATGTTTTTTTAGAGGCATGATGAGAAGGGCACTGGCCTTTCTTGGTGTTACCAGCAAAGCTAAAAAGCATAGCACCCCCACCCCATCACCCCACCCTAGAAACAGAGGTGTTCTTTCTTAAAACCACAACCAGGTATGCACCTGGCAGGTAGAATGGCAGCTGAACCAAGCGGGTATGTATGTATGTATATACGGAGGTATTTATGTTTACATTTATATGCAGCCCATCTCGCCCTGCAAAGCAACCCTGGACAGCTGTTTATCCCAGATTTTTTTTTCCCATGCCTTTTTGGTCACTTTTTTTTAATTCCATTTATATCCCGCCCTTCTCCGAAGACTCAGGGCGGCTTACAAGCTTAGCAGTAGCCTTCATTCTATGTATATGCCTGCTTATTAGGGCTTTCACACCCCCCCCAAGCGGCATTATTACAAAGTCAGCTTAATTGCCCCCAACAATCTGGGTCCTCATTTTACCTACCTCGGAAGGATGGAAGGCTGAGTCAACCTTGAGCCTGGTGGGATGCGAACCTGCACTAATTGCAGGCAGCTGGTGTTACTTAAGGAGGCATTAGCCCACTGCTCCACCAAGGAGCACCCTGGGATTCTGCCACTCCTACATTTAGCCTATGCTGTTTTCCCATTCTGTAAGGTCTGTTTTCGAGAGCCACTGTGGTGTAGCGGTTAAGGAAATCGGGCTAGAAACCAGGGGACTGGGTGACCTTGAGCCGGTCACACACTCTCCGCCCTAGGATGGAGGCAGTGGCAAAGCCCATCTGAAATACCTTGTCAAGAAAACACATTTACGTTTTCTAAATCAGCCATGAATGAACAGAAAGAGGTCCTTGAAGCTAAAATCCAACTTCACTTTCTTGAAGGTGTACCAATAGGTATGTTTTTTTTTTAAAAAAACCCTACAATTAGAAAGAATAGGATCTAGGTTCTTGGATATTAGCTGTCCCCAGTTGTGTTAGAAACACAAGTTTTCACTTTGAGGTGGGGCTGAGATTTCTGGAGGCTACAGCATGTTCCTGGTCTGTGACTGAAGTAGTGGGTTGAAAGAACAAGTAGGCTTCAGTTGGACCCCAGGAAAAATGTCCCACTGTTCAGTGATAGAACAAATGTCTGTGGAGGTGGCATTTATTTTTCCTTCACTGAGAGACTGACTGGGCCTCTGCAATCACGGTCAATATGGATTCCTGCACTGGCCAAGGCGGGGAATTGCAGCTCTTACCATCTCCGATTCTACAGACCCGTGACGTTAATTTTCTTCCTAGAAGAGCTGGCCCCTATGATTTTCTCAGACCTTTTTAAAATTGGGCTGGCTTTACAAAGGATTGTGAAGCTGGTGCAGTTGAATTGCTGTCCCAAATTTACATTCTTCCTCCAGGTTTTCACGATGCCAAACGATTTAATCAGACAACGTATGTGGGATTGAGATTGCTATGCCGATCCTAGTTTAGCCCCCGGCCTCTTGAATTTGGGGAACTATTATTATTTTTTTTTTTTCCAAACAAAGACTGCACGGGCTTCCAATCTTCTTAGCACTGTCGCTTTGAGACAAGCTTCACTATGTTCTGACATTCTGCCTTCTGTCTGGTAGGTTTCCTAGCCTCTTTTTGCAGTGGGTCAGGCGTTGGAGAAATCCTTGATTCAGTTCATTCTCTGCTATTCATTCCTGATCGCCCGAAAACGGCATTCTGATTACTCTCTACCTTATCTGCGTGTAGTCCTCGACTTACAACCTCCATCGAACCCACTGCAACTGATAAGTTAGTTACCTGGTTGTTAAGTGGATCTGGCTTGCCCCCTTGACTGCTTGTGAGAAGGTCACACGACCCTAGGGATGCTGCAAAGGTCGTTAACTCTGAAAAAAAAAGGTCCTAAGTCACTTTTTTTCAGCGCCGTTGTACCTTTGAAAGGTCACTAAATGAACTGTTGTAAGTTGAGGATTACCTGTATTAGCTGATCCTCATCCTGGTACCATTAGCAACCTGCGCAGCTGCTCACTTTTTTCACCTCTGTATTCCTCCTTTGTATTCCTGTTGCGACTCACTGCTTTTGCAAATGATTACCGTAAAAGTTTTATCGTTTCCTCCTGTAGCTTTGCATTATTTGTATTGCCAGCTGGTTGCTGGCCATAACTAAATTATAGCGATAATAACATCCTCCACACACCCCCTCCTCCAAATAATTGGACTAATTTTTCCCGTTGGGGGGGGGGAAGAGGTCACTTTTAGTGGTTTTTCAGGACCACACTGACATCAGAAACTTTTAACCCCTTAATCCACAGCCCCAAACAAACAAAAAGAAGTGAAAATTATTTCCATACCCTCTCTGCTGGTATCACAATATATCTGGCCACATCTCAATGAGATTGGATAGCGGGGGTGGGAGGGTGGGGTGGGGTGGGGGTGGATGGAAACTGGACATAGTAGATGTCTTATTCCTCCCACTCTCAGCTGGCCCTGAGGACCCCTCCCCCCCCAGGCCTATCAGAACCTGCCCTTCCATCCCCCTACCATTCAGCCTCAACTGCCAGTCCTTCTCCTTCCATCTTCCCACCCTCAGAACTGATGAAGCTTCTTGGATGAGAAGCGAAAGGTTTTCTTCTTCCTCAAAGAAAGAAACCGTTCAGTTGCCTTCTGAAGAAATGAAAGCACCTTTTGAGACAATTGTGACCTGGGTGACATAATCTCCACAGACATTCACCAAAGGGTGAATGTTTAAAAGGCATCACACGCACCCACCCACCCCTTGCCAGCACCAGCGGGAAAGAACCAGGAAGAGCCAGTCCTTCGGTTGGTGTGGGTCAGATGAACTGCTCTCCCCAACTCCCGAAAAACCTGGCTGCACCCAAGAGAAAGGTTGCCCAAGGCCTTTGGGCTAGTGCAGTGATGGCAAACCTTTTAGAGATCGAATGCCCCCAAACCGCCACTCCCCCTGCCACGCCCACCCACAGGGCCACCCACTGCCTCCACGGCCCGCCACAGGTCACCCAGGCAGCCCTGCAGCACCATGGCCACCACGCCCTCCTCCCGTGCCCCACAGCATCATGGGCGCAAGGGTGGAGTCTTGCCCGGCTGCCATGTCCTTGGTTGCACTGCTCCATGCGGCCCGTTCCCGGGGGAGATTCTCCTCTGGGGGGGGGCTGCTGGTGAGGAGGCGGCCATGGGGGGAGGCGGGGTTGGGGCAACGGCACGCCTGCCCACAGACAGGGCTCTGAGTGCCGCCTCTGCCATGCGTGCCATAGGCTCGCCACTACTGGGCTGGTGCATTTTGGTAAAAGGATCCAGGCACAGGGATCTGATCTTCTCCACCTAGCAGCCAGTCCATCTACCTCTGTGCCCTGCTGCCAGCTCTCTCTGCCATCCATCCGATTGAGAAGCTGAGCTGTCGCCAAGATCCTTGTATGCAAACATGATGGAAACCAGAAGCGCCCCTGGGCTCCTGCTTCCCTAACTCTATTAGTCAGGAACTTACTCACCCCAGACGGACTGAGCTGCCTGGCCCGAAGTAATCTGAAGACCTAGGAAATTGTGGAGGGGCTGGGGGGCTGGGGGAGGCAGCAGGAAATGACTTCATTGCGTGGTTCTAATCAAGGGGCTCATTAGGAGCCGGGGATTTTGTCATTCGTCTCCTGTCTGGGTGCCTTTCGCCCGATCAGCTCGCTTAGATCGGAGAGAATTTGGAAGGGAGCCCTTCCAGGGGGTGGCATGGCTGTCTCCGGAATCCATGCCGCCAACGTGCCACCCATTAAGGGACAGTTTAGTTTCCCTGGCACGGAAGAGGGTCACCTGCTAAAATTGCCCATCTTCCGTTCACGGTAGCTAGTCTTGGGCCAGAGAACTTCCCAATGGAAAAAGAGTGAACTCTCTTGGGCGAACCCAGAACTTGGGAAGCTTTTGCCTTTTGCCAGCATCTCTTGCCCAAAAGACCCCCCCCCCTTTTCTGTGGCCAGAAAGAAAATTGGCCGGAGATGCTCTGCTGATTCAAACAGAGCCCTCTCCTCATTTCTGGAGGGATGGCATTAAAGTGGAGAAGGTCTGCCTGATGGCTGTGACAGATTCTCTTCTCTAGAATGACCCAGTTTTGCAGGACCCCTTTCCCTATCAACCCCCACCACCCGCCAGTCAAGTTCCCGTGCATGCCGAGCTTGGGCTCTTGTTTTCACCAGGGCCTGCCATTCGCGCCCCTCTCCCCGTGCCATACGGTTTCCCAGCAGCCACAGTGGCAAGCCGTTACGCGGAAGCACAGGCTCTGTTCCGTCTCTCAAAATAGGGGACCCGCCAGGCGCTCCTGCGTGGGAGTTCTGCCGTCTGTCCTGGAAAAGAATCTCCGCTTTTTACTTCCCAGGATGGAAAGGCGGTTGCTCGCTCGGAGCTGGGGCAGAAAGTCACTTTGCACACGCTCAGAGGACCCTTAGCTTCGCCCCCATTTGTGCCAGCGAGATAATCGCTGCCTGCATGTCTGCCGGTGGGAAGGGCCCGGCGGTGCCCAAGGGGGTGGCATTGCCAGCTCCGTTGAAAGAGAAGGGACTTTTGCCTTATTTACCACCGCCCCCCTCGGCCAAGTCATCCCAGGTCTGTTCCTAAAGTCTTTTCCTTGCCTTTTCTTCTCCTTTTAGGCCAAGAGTGATCAGGTTTAATGAGACATCCTGGGCCACGAAAGATCTTGCCAGAAGGAACAGCATCACAGAACTCAGAAAAGCCCTTAGTGGTATGAAGGGGGGGGGCGCGGCAGAGGCAATTCGGTCGCCACCCCCTCAGAGCCACCAATAAAACCCAAGTTCTTGCATCCCGCTTCCTCCTAAACTTTCTGAGCCTTTGCTTGACATGTCCCATAAGGCACATCATTTCTCCCAGGGCTAAGCCCACCTTGTTTAGTGTTTACTGTTTTCTTTAGACCCGCCTGTGCCTTTAAGGCCCCCGTGTTCAAAGCAGGCATCCCCAGGAAGGAATAACCGCCCCCCTTCTGCACAAGAAGGAGGTTAAAATAAACGTCATTTTTGATGGATTTGATTTCTCTCTTCTTGGCTGTTTTCTGGGGCTGCGAAAGAGACTTACCTCCATCTTCTGCATGGAGATGATCCCAGTCAAGAGGTAAGGTGTGTGTGTGTGTGGCGGGGGGGGGGGTCTTTTCAAGCGTCCCGGCGCAGAGGGGAGAAATTAATCGCACCATTCCCTCAAGTCGGTCGTCCATGGAGAACTTGCCGGGAGAAATTATAGAGCGCAGAAAGTCCTCGACTTAATGACCGTCATTGACCTGGAATGCGGTCGTACAGTAGATCACCGCTGTCATTTTATGACCTTTTTTTTTTCTTTTTCGCAAGGGTCGTTAAACGAATGCTGCAGTTGGTCAGTAAACGGGCCCATTTTAGCCAGTGAGGTTTTTTTTTTTTGGT
This sequence comes from Vipera berus, assembly GCF_964194415.1. NCBI lineage: Eukaryota > Metazoa > Chordata > Lepidosauria > Squamata > Viperidae > Vipera > Vipera berus. Next base: position 20,209,491 of record NC_138211.1, on the reverse strand, counting down.
TTTCTTTTGTTTGTTGCCACGAACCAAAAAGTAAATGCTTCTTTCTAACAAGAAACTCGGAAAATAACGTGTGCAGGATGCCACAAACTGCCATCAATGCAGGCCGGTTGCCAAGCGCTGAAATCACAATCACGTGTCTCTGGGGGAGGGCAACCGTCCAGAGTTTTAAAACCAGGTCATATGAGTAGCTCGGGGTGGTCCAGCGTAACTACGAATGGTCACTAAGTGACAAATCGTCAGTCGAGGACTCCCTGTATTCCTCTAATCAAAGAGGGACAGACTTTAGAACAGTGTTTCTCAACCTCAGCGGCATTAAGATGTGTGAAAGGACTCCCAGCACGCTGAGAAACAGTGCAAGCAAATTTGCTCTGGAGCCACCAATCTGGTGCTTCACTCTAAGCCAGGGGTCTTCAAACTTGGCCCTTTTATAACTTGTGGACTTCAACTCCCAGAATTCCTCAGCCAGCATGCCGGGCTGAGGAATTCTGGGAGTTGAAGTCCACAAGTCATAAAACAGCCAAGTTTGAAGACCCCTGCTCCAAGCTGTGCTTTCTTTTTCTCCAAGGCTTCCTGAGTCAGCTGGAGATGCCTCCTTGGTAGAGAAACAGGGATGCAGCATCTTTTGGGGGATGGGGTGAGGGGCGGGGGGGGGAGGCGGATACACACATTTGATAACAGGTAAAAAGTCCCGTTCCTAAAAAATTCGGCTGGCCAGGAAAAGCAGCGGACGTGGCCAGGCTAAAACTGAGCTGGGTTAGCCGAAAGGTGGGCGCTCGGTCACCTCCTTTGGGCCACGTGAGCATTTACAGTTCAGTGGCAGCTTTGGGCAGAGCTGGGGGGGGGGGTTGGGGGGGGCTGCATCAAACTCTCGGAGGTGCATCCGATCCTGGGGGACAGAGATCCAGGCCGGGGTAAATCAGAAGGTGTGATGAAAAAAAAGTCCCCATGGCACCTGGGTTTTGATGGGGAATGCACGCACACACACACACACAGAGTGCAGGTTTCGCATCCTGCCATAAATGCTGATTTGCAAACTAGGCTGGCTGGGCAGAGAGACTCTAACTGCCCCAAAGGGAGAGCCTGATGCTTTAGCTACCCTGGAGAAACTCGGCCACTTAAAGGAGGGCAGCAGCGGCCTCCATTTCCCCTCTGAGATGATAGTTGCCAGGAGGGATTTGCTGTCCTGCTTGGGCTGTTTGCAGAAAAGAGATCCCCCCTCCCCCCAGCAGCCCCAAGTTAGCAGTTATCTCTTTAAACAAAACACACACACACACACACACACACACACAGGCCTGGCTTGCTGTGTGAGGCTCCCTTTTGCAGCTGCCCCTCCAGCCCTGCTCATCCTCCAGATGTTTCTTTAGTGCCTTTTCAAGAGGTCTGTTGGGGAGGGCAAAAAGGCTCCTCCAACAAGCGAAGGTTACGGGAAAGAGAGCCCTGCCTAAGCGCTACCCTTTGCTGGAGGGAAGCCAAGCCCCCCACCCCATTTTCAACCCCCACCCCCTCAGCTTTCAAGGCTGCAGGGAGGCCCCTCTTTCCAGGACCCTCTTCCAGGGCTTAAGACCAACCCAGCAGCAGCAGCCTTCTTCAATCCCAGCAACAGTCAGGACCAGAATGAGAGAGTCGGAAGGGACCTTGTAGGTCATCTAGTCCAACCCCCCACCCCACCCCCGCCCGAGCAGGAGACCCTACACTGGAGGGCAGTCCAGTCTCTTGTTGAGAGCTTCCAGTGATGAAACTACCACAGATGTGTGTTAACCAGCATGTGGGCTAGGGAATTCTGGGAGTTGAAGTCTTAAAAGTTGCTTAGGTTGAAACTGCATTTGAGCAGAGGATCCCAGAGGCAACTGCTGCTGGATGGGGGAGGGAACAAGGGGGGTGCGTGAGAGGTATGGAATGGTCAGGAAGGCTGCATGGGGGTGTGATGCAGGTTGGAGAATGTGCGCAAGGGTGTTGCGTGGGCCCCTGGGGTAGGTGTGCAGGAGGGCGCACAAGTGGCCTACACAGCAAGAGTGCAAAGGGACTGGAGGAGGTTCATGGGTGGGGAACATTTAACCAAGCATCTTGTGATTTTTCCCTGCCGTCTTCCCAAAACAAAACTCAATGGGGAAAAGTGCGGGAAGTCCTAAGTTGCTTTTTTGCCCACCCAGTGGTCAATCTGTCCAGTTGTTCAGTTTAAATGTCTTTGAAAAGATGACACAATTCGAATAATGACCCAACGGGTCACAGCTTGTCTAGTGGTTTATAAAAAAAGCAATCAGACCCTCTTATTAAGCCCCCAGAGCCCTGGTGGCACAGTGAATAGAATCTAGTATTGCAGGCTGACTCTGCCCACTGCCAGGAGTTCAATCCTGATTAGCTCCAGGTTGACTCATCCTTCCAAGGTCAGCAAAATGAGATTGTTGGGGGCAATATGCTGACTCTAAACCGCTTAGAGCAAGGGTCCCCAACCCCCAGGCTGCGGATGACCCCTGGGCCATGGCATGCCAGAAACCAGGCCTCACAAACAAGTGAAGTCCCATCTGCAGGATGCAGGACGCATGTGAAACCGCAGCCCCCTCAGGTCTGCAGAAAAACCTCTCTCTGTGGAACCAGTCCCTGGTGCCCAAAAGCTTGGGGGCCGCTGGCTTAGAGTGTGCTGTGAAGCACTATGAAAGCGGTACATAGTAAGCAGTGCTTTTTTTGTAAAAGAAAAAGGTGCCGGAACTCACACATGTCATACAACCCGCCTTGCCTACCCTACAAGGTTCCATC